>NC_073257.2:30386153-30692692 GCF_029289425.2 Pan paniscus
CTAGGTTTTCTTCTAGGGTTTTTATGGTTTTAGGTCTAACGTTTAAATCTTTAATCCATCTTGAATTGATTTTTGTATAAGGTGTAAGGAAGGGATCCAGTTTCAGCTTTCTACATATGGCTAGCCAGTTTTCCCAGCACCATTTATTAAATAGGGAATCCTTTCCCCATTGCTTGTTTTTCTCAGGTTTGTCAAAGATCAGATAGTTGTAGGTAAGCGGCGTTATTTCTGAGGGCTCTGTTCTGTTCCATTGATCTATATTTCTGTTTTGGTACCAGTACCATGCTGTTTTGGTTACTGTAGCCTTGTAGTATAGTTTGAAGTCAGGTAGTGTGATGCCTCCAGCTTTGTTCTTTTGGCTTAGGATTGATTTGGCGATGCGGGCTCTCTTTTGGTTCCATATGAACTTTAAAGTAGTTTTTTCCAATTCTGTGAAGAAAGTCATTGGTAGCTTGATGGGGATGGCATTGAATCTGTAAATTACCTTGGGCAGTATGGCCATTTTCACGATATTGATTCTTCCTACCCATGAGCAAGGAATGTTCTTCCATTTGTTTGTATCCTCTTTATTTCCTTGAGCAGTGGTTTGTAGTTCTCCTTGAAGAGGCGCTTCACATCCCTTGTAAGTTGGATTCCTAGGTATTTTATTCTCTTTGAAGCAATTGTGAATGGGAGTTCACTCATGATTTGGCTCTCTGTTTGTCTGTTGTTGGTGTATAAGAATGCTTGTGATTTTTGTACATTGATTTTGTATCCTGAGACTTTGCTGAAGTTGCTTATCAGCTTAAGGAGATTTTGGGCTGAGACGATGGGGTTTTCTAGATAAACAATCATGTCGTCTGCAAACAGGGACAATTTGACTTCCTCTTTTCCTAATTGAATACCCTTTATTTCCTTCTCCTGCCTGATTGCCCTGGCCAGAACTTCCAACACTATGTTGAATAGGAGCGGTGAGAGAGGGCATCCCTGTCTTGTGCCAGTTTTCAAAGGGAATGCTTCCAGTTTTTGCCCATTCAGTATGATATTGGCTGTGGGTTTGTCATAGATAGCTCTTATTATTTTGAAATATGTCCCATCAATACCTAATTTATTGAGAGTTTTTAGCATGAAGGGTTGTTGAATTTTGTCAAAGGCTTTTTCTGCATCTATTGAGATAATCATGTGGTTTTTGTCTTTGGCTCTGTTTATATGCTGGATTACATTTATTGATTTGCGTATGTTGAACCAGCCTTGCATCCCAGGGATGAAGCCCACTTGATCATGGTGGATAAGCTTTTTGATGTGCTGCTGGATTCGGTTTGCCAGTATTTTATTGAGGATTTTTGCATCAATGTTCATCAAGGATATTGGTCTAAAATTCTCTTTTTTGGTTGTGTCTCTGCCAGGCTTTGGTATCAGAATGATGCTGGCCTCATAAAATGAGTTAGGGAGGATTCCCTCTTTTTCTATTGATTGGAATAGTTTCAGAAGGAATGGTACCAGTTCCTCCTTGTACCTCTGGTAGAATTCGGCTGTGAATCCATCTGGTCCTGGACTCTTTTTGGTTGGTAAACTATTGATTATTGCCACAATTTCAGCTCCTGTTATTGGTCTATTCAGAGATTCAACTTCTTCCTGGTTTAGTCTTGGGAGAGTGTATGTGTCGAGGAATGTATCCATTTCTTCTAGATTTTCTAGTTTATTTGCGTAGAGGTGTTTGTAGTATTCTCTGATGGTAGTTTGTATTTCTGTGGGATCGGTGGTGATATCCCCTTTATCATTTTTTATTGTGTCTATTTGATTCTTCTCTCTTTTTTTCTTTATTAGTCTTGCTAGTGGTCTATCAATTTTGTTGATCCTTTCAAAAAACCAGCTCCTGGCTTCATTAATTTTTTGAAGTGTTTTTTGTGTCTCTATTTCCTTCAGTTCTGCTCTGATTTTAGTTATTTCTTGCCTTCTGCTAGCTTTTGAATGTGTTTGTTCTTGCTTTCTAGTTCTTTTAATTGTGATGTTAGGGTGTCAATTTTGGATCTTTCCTGCTTTCTCTTGTGGGCATTTAGTGCTATAAATTTCCCTCTGCACACTGCTTTGAATGCGTCCCAGAGATTCTGGTATGTTGTGTCTTTGTTCTCGTTGGTTTCAAAGAACATCTTTATTTCTGCCTTCATTTCGTTATGTACCCAGCAGTCATTCAGGAGCAGGTTGTTCAGTTTCCATGTAGTTGAGCGGCTTTGAGTGAGATTCTTAATCCTGAGTTCTAGTTTGATTGCACTGTGGTCTGAGAGATAGTTTGTTATAATTTCTGTTCTTTTACATTTGCTGAGGAGAGCTTTACTTCCAACTATGTGGTCAATTTTGGAATAGGTGTGGTGTGGTGCTGAAAAAAATGTATATTCTGTTGATTTGGGGTGGAGAGTTCTGTAGATGTCTATTAGGTCCGCTTGGTGCAGAGCTGAGTTCAATTCCTGGGTATCCTTGTTGACTTTCTGTCTCGTTGATCTGTCTAATGTTAACAGTGGGGTGTTAAGGTCTCCCATTATTAATGTGTGGGAGTCTAAGTCTCTTTGTAGGTCACTCAGGACTTGCTTTATGAATCTGGGTGCTCCTGTATTGGGTGCATAAATATTTAGGATAGTTAGCTCCTCTTGTTGAATTGATCCCTTTACCATTATGTAATGGCCTTCTTTGTCTCTTTTGATCTTTGTTGGTTTAAAGTCTGTTTTATCAGAGACTAGGATTGCAACCCCTGCCTTTTTTTTTTTCCATTTGCTTGGTAGATCTTCCTCCATCCTTTTATTTTGAGCCTATGTGTGTCTCTGCACATGAGATGGGTTTCCTGAATACAGCACACTGATGGGTCTTGACTCTTTATCCAACTTGCCAGTCTGTGTCTTTTAATTGGAGCATTTAGTCCATTTACATTTAAAGTTAATATTGTTATGTGTGAATTTGATCCTGTCATTATGATGTTAGCTGGTGATTTTGCTCGTTAGTTGATGCAGTTTCTTCCTAGTCTTGATGGTCTTTACATTTTGGCATGATTTTGCAGTGGCTGGTACCGGTTGTTCCTTTCCATATTTAGCGCTTCCTTCAGGAGCTCTTTTAGGGCAGGCCTGGTGGTGACAAAATCGGTCAGCATTTGCTTGTCTGTAAAGTATTTTATTTCTCCTTCACTTATGAAGCTTAGTTTGGCTGGATATGAAATTCTGGGTTGAAAATTCTTTTCTTTAAGAATGTTGAATATTGGCCCCCACTCTCTTCTGGCTTGTAGGGTTTCTGCCGAGAGATCCGCTGGTAGTCTGATGGGCTTCCCTTTGAGGGTAACCCGACCTTTCTCTCTGGCTGCCCTTAACATTTTTTCCTTCATTTCAACTTTGGTGAATCTGACAATTATGTGTCTTGGAGTTGCTCTTCTCGAGGAGTATCTTTGTGGCGTTCTCTGTATTTCCTGAATCTGAACGTTGGCCTGCCTTGCTAGATTGGGGAAGTTCTCCTGGATAATATCCTGCAGAGTGTTTTCCAACTTGGTTTCATTCTCCACATCACTGTCAGGTACACCAATCAGACGTAGATTTGGTCTTTTCACATAGTCCCATATTTCTTGGAGGCTTTGCTCATTTCTTTTTATTCTTTTTTCTCTAGACTTCCCTTCTCGCTTCGTTTCATTCATTTCATCTTCCATTGCTGATACCCTTTCTTCCAGTTGATCGCATCGGCTCCTGAGGCTTCTGCATTCTTCACGTAGTTCTCGAGCCTTGGTTTTCAGCTCCATCAGCTCCTTTAAGCACTTCTCTGTATTGGTTATTCTAGTTATACATTCTTCTAAATTTTTTTCAAAGTTTTCAACTTCTTTGCCTTTGGTTTGAATGTCCTCCCGTAGCTCAGAGTAATTTGATCGTCTGAAGCCTTCTTCTCTCAGCTCGTCAAAATCATTCTCCATCCAGCTTTCTTCCGTTGCTGGTGAGGAACTGCGTTCCTTTGGAGGAGGAGAGGCGCTCTGCATTTTAGAGTTTCCTGTTTTTCTGTTCTGTTTTTTCCCCATCTTTGTGGTTTTATCTACTTTTGGTCTTTGATGATGGTGATGTACAGATGGGTTTTTGGTGTGGATGTCCTTTCTGTTTGTTAGTTTTCCTTCTAACAGACAGGACCCTCAGCTGCAGGTCTGTTGGAATACCCTGCCCTGTGAGGTGTCAGTCTGCCCCTGCTGGGGGGTGCCTCCCAGTTAGGCTGCTCGGGGGTCAGGGGTTAGGGACCCACTTGAGGAGGCAGTCTGCCCGTTCTCAGATCTCCAGCTGCGTGCTGGGAGAGCCACTGCTCTCTTCAAAGCTGTCAGACAGGGACATTTAAGTCTGCAGAGGTTACTGCTGTCTTTTTGTTTGTCTGTGCCCTGCCCCCAGAGGTGGAGCCTACAGAGGCAGGCAGGCCTCCTTGAGCTGTGGTGGGCTCCACCCAGTTCGAGCTTCCCGGCTGCTTTGTTTACCTAAGCAAGCCTGGGCAATGGCGAGCGCCCCTCCCCCAGCCTCGCTGCCGCCTTGCAGTTTGATCTCAGACTGCTGTGCTAGCAATCAGCGAGATTCCAAGGGCGTAGGACCCTCCGAGCCAGGTGTGGGATATAGTCTCGTGGTGTGCCGTTTTTTAAGCCGGTCTGAAACGCGCAATATTCGGGTGGGAGTGACCCGACTTTCCAGGTGCGTCCGTCACCCCTTTCTTTGACTCGGAAAGGGAACTCCCTGACCCCTTGCGCTTCCCAGGTGAGGCAATGCCTCGCCCTGCTTCGGCTCGCGCACGGTGCGCGCACCCACTGACCTGCGCCCACTATCTGGCACTCCCTAGTGAGATGAACCCTGTACCTCAGATGGAAATGCAGAAATCACCCGTCTTCTGCGTCGCTCACGCTGGGAGCTGTAGACCGGAGCTGTTCCTATTCGGCCATCTTGGCTCCTTCAATTTTTATATTTTTTGTAGAGACAGGTTTTTGCCATGTTGCCCAGGCTGGTCTCAAACTCCAGGGCTCAAGCAATCCTCCTGCCTCAGCCTTCCAAAGTGCTGGGATTTACAGGCGTGAGCCACTGCAGCTGGCCATAGGAAAGTAGTATATTTTGAAAGCATATTTTCTTCCTTAGCATTATATAAACTAATGGTGCATACAATCTATGGCATCTTAGATATCGCTGCATGTAACACACTCCAAATAACAGTGGTTTCAATGAAATGGAAAGGTATTTCTCTCTCCCACAACTGTTCATGGGTGAGTGATCTGGGGTTGGTATAGTAAGTACTTGACAAAGTCACCTAGAGATTTGGGCTCCTTCAGTCATGTCACTTATCCATTTCTAGGTTGTTCCTCTAATCCATGTGGCTTGCCATCATACTTGTGCTCCTAGTGGTAAGAAAAACAAGGTGAAAAAAAGGAACATGCCCTCTCCCTTCAGCATATACCGCAGAAGCTACGCACATCACTTCCTTACATAACCCATGAGCCTAGGCACATAGACCCACCCAGCTAGCTGCAAAGGAGGCTGGGAAATGTCTCTATTCCGCCTTAGAGGTCAGCAAACGTTTTCTATAAAAGGCCAGGGAGTAAATATTTTAAGCTTTGCAGGACACAGAACATCTCCATTGAATAGTCTTTTTGTTTGCTTGTTTCTAAACATCGCCTTACAAATGTAAAAACATTCTTAGCTTGTGGGCTATACAAGAACAGGAAACAAGCTGGGTTTGACCCACAGGACAGTTTGTCAATCCTTGTTCTAGACTGTCTAGAGACATATAAAGCTAGAATTCCATTCTCTTTTTTTTTTTTTTTTTTTTGAGACAGAATCTCACTCTGTCACCCAGGCTGGAGTGCAGTGGTGTGATCTCAGGTTCAAGCTATTCTCCAGCCTCAGCCTCCCCATTAGCTGGGATTACAGATGCCTGCCACCACACCCAGCTAATTTTTGTACTTTTTAGTAGAGACAGGGTTTCGCCATATTGGCCAGGCTAGTCTCGAACTCCTGACTTCAGGTGATCCACCTGCCATGGCCTCCCAGAGTGCTAAGATTACAGGCGTGAGCCACCACACCTGGCCTTTAGCAACTGTATTTAATGAGCACATATTACTAGTTAAATATCAACATTTTAGAGAATAAAAAATGTGTTAATAATTTAGACTATCCATTCACAAGCCTTTGTTTTTCATCGAATGTGATTTATAGCATAGTGATACATTACAAATAAAATAACTGTTAAAAGTTCAAAGCTGGCCAGGCATAGTGACTCACGCCTGTAATCCCAGCACTTTGTGAGGCCGAGGCAGGAAGATCATGAGGTCAGGCATTCGAGACCAGCCTGGCCAACACAGTGAAACCCCATCTCTATTAAAAATAGAAAAAATTAGCCGGGCCTAGTGGCAGGCACCTGTAATCCGAGCTACGAGGGAGGCTGAGGCAGGAGAATCGCTTGAATCTGGGGGGTGGAGGTTGCAGTGAGCCGAGATGACGCCATTGCACTCCAGCCCAGGTGACAGCGCAAGACTCCATCTCAAAAAAAGAAAAAAAAATTCAAAGCTGTCACCTCACACCAAATAGGTTACTATCAAAAACAAACAAACTAGAAAATAATAAGTGTTGGTAAGGATGTGGAGAAATTGGAACCCTTATGCTCTGAGGGCGATGTTAAATGGTGCGGTCGCTATGGAAAAGAGTATGGCAGTTTCTTAAAAAATTAAACATAGAAATTACTGTACGATCCAGCAATTTCGCTTCTGGATATACCCAAAAGAATTGAAAGCAGAGTCTTGAAGAGATATTTGTACACTCATATTCATAGCAGTGCTATCCCTAATAGCCAAAAAGTGGAAGAAACCAAGTGTCTATTAATGACTGAATGGGTAAACAAATGTACTGCACACATACAGTGGAATATTATTCAACCTTAAAAGGGTGATATAGGCCAGGCACGGTGGCTCACGCCTGTAATTCCAACACTTTGGGAGGCCGAGGGAGGCGGATCACGAGGTCAGGAGATTGAGACCATCCTGGCTAACATGGTGAAACCTCGTCCCTACTAAAAAATACAAAAAATTAGCCAGGCATGGTGGCGGGCGCCTGTAGTCCCAGCTACTTGGGAGGCTGAGGCAGGAGAATGGCGTGAACCTGGGAGGCAGAGCTTGCAATGAGCTGAGATCGTGCCACTGCACTCCAGCCTGGGCGACAAAGCGAGACTCTGTTTCAAAAAACAAAAAACAAAAAAAAATGGTGATATATATGCTATATCCTATTTAGGGTAATATAATATTCTGATATATGCTACAAATGGATGACCCTGAAGACATTATGCTAGGAAAAATAAGCCAGCCACAAAAGGACCAACACTGTATGATTCTACTTATATGAAGTTCCTAGAGTGGTTAAACTCATAGAGACAGAAAGTACAATGGTGGTTTCCAGAAGTTGGGAAAGGGAACAGGGAGTTAATGTTTATTGGGTACAGAATTACAGTTTTGCAAGATGAAAGAGATCTGGAGGTGGACAATCATGATGGTTGTACAACAAGGACAATGTGCTTAATGCCACTGAACTTACGCTTGAAAAAACATTAAGGTCTCCAGCTTCATCCACATTCTGAGTAAACTAGCACAAGAACAGAAAACCAAACACCACATGTTCTCACTCATAAGTGGGAACTGAACAATGAGGACACATGGACACAGGGAGGCGAACATCACACACCGGGGCCTGTTAGAGGGTGAGGACCTAGGGGAGGGAGAGCATTAGGAGAAATACCTAACGGAGATGACGGGTTGATGGGTGCAGCAAACAACCATGGCACGTGTATATCTGTGTAACAAACCTGTAGGTTCTGCACATGTACCCCAGAACTTAAAGTATAATAAAATAAAATAAAAACACTGACTGGGTGTGGTGGCTTATGCCTATAATCTCAGCAGTTTGGGAGGCCGAGGTGGGCAGATCGCCTGAGGTCAGGAGTTTGGGACCAGCCTGACAAACATGGAGAAACCCTGTCTCTACTAAAAATACAAAATTAGCTGGGTGTGGTGGCAGATGCCTGTAATCCCAGCTAATCAGAAGTCTGAGGCAGGAGAATCGCTTGAACCCGGGAGGCAAAGGTTGCGGTGAGCCAAGATTGTGCTGTTGGACTCCAGCCTGGGCAATAAGAGTGGAACTCCTTCTCAAAAAAAAAAAAAAAAAAAAATTAAGGTCATCGATTTTAGGTTATGTGTATTTAACCACAATTAAAAAAAAAATTCAGGGCTGGGCACGGTGGCTCACGCCTGTAATCCCAATGCTTTGGGAGGCCGAGGTGGGCAGATTACGAGGTCAGGAGATGGAGACTATCCTAGCTTACACGGTGAAACCCCGTCTCTACTAAAAATACAAAAAATTAGCCGGGCGTGGTGGTGGCCACCTGTAGTCCCAGCTACTCGGGAGGCTGAGGCAGGAGAATGGCGTGAACCTGGGAGGCAGAGCTTGCAGTGAGCTGAGATCAGGCCACTGCACTCCAGCCTGGGTGACAGAGCAAGACTCCATCTCAAAAAAAAAAAAAAAATTCAGACCTTCACATAATTGTTTAATTCCTATATAACGTTTTGTTTTGCATTTATAACAGTTCAGTACTAGATAAATAAATGAGTTTTTTTTTTTGACTTTTGTTTTTCAATTATGTGCAGGAATTAGTTGTAATTTCTCATCACTGGTTTGAAGGCAAAGACCTTAAAAATGAAGAAAAGAATTTCCTAATCAGTGGTTCTCCACAGCAGGCCTACCCTGGGCTTTGTGGGGGAAATCAAAGTGGGAGAGTTTAAATTGTCACAGCAACAGGGAGGATCGCTGGCATTGGCGGGGAGGGATCAGGAATTTGAGAACTTCTGCAATTCAGGGAGAGTCCTGTCCAGCCAAGATTGTGCCTGTCTCTCAGGACTTGCATGAAGATGAAAACCTACTGATGACTCGCTGAGCTCAACTTGGATAAAGATGTTACCCAAAAAAGGGGTCTTGATCCAGACCCCAAGAGAGGGTTCTTTGATCTGTCACAGGAAGGAATTCAAAGCAAGTCACAGAGCATAGTGAAAGAAGCGAGTTTATTAGAAACTTACAGAGAAAGGCATCCTCAGAAAGGAAGTAGAGGAAAGCCCTGGCTTTAAGTCTTTCTTAAACACTGAGCTGTGTCCACGTGCAGGTGAGCAGGCATCATGAAAGATGTGTTACTCTATTGATTTAAAGAGAACTAGCCTTGGCTGGGCGCGGTGGCTCACGCCTGTAATCCCAGCACTTTGGGAGGCCGAGGCGGGTGGATCACCTCAGATCAGGAATTCAAGACCAGCCTGGCCAACATGGTGAAACCCCGTCTCTACTAAAAATACAAAAATTAGCCAGGCATGGTGGTGCACACCTGTAATCCCAGCTACTCAGGAGGCTGAGGCAGGAGAATTGCTTGAACCCGGGAGGCAGAAGTTGCAGTGAGCCAAGATTGCACCATTGCACTCCAGCTTGGGTGACAAAAGTGAAACTCTGTCTCAAAAAAGAAAAAGAAAATAAAAACTAGCCTTGACAGTCTAGTGTGTGAGTACACCAAAGCATACCAATTATTACCTAGAAAGCATATATTCTTATGGGTTTTGGGGCGTCTGGATTTTCTGATGCTGTAGGAGTTTGTCCTTGCAGGGATTACCAAGCTGCTTTCTTAGCTGTAAGCATCTTGGAACCATGGGTTGCGCCTGGCAAGAAATGTGCTTTCCTAGTTTAAAGATGGAGGTCTTCTTAAAATGGTGTCACCCTGGCTTTCCTTGGCTCCTGCTTCCCTAACATACCTATAAACCAAACTGTTACTTTTTTTGCACGTTTTTATACATTGAATTTTCTAGGACTGCAATGACTATATATGAGGGACGTTTAAAATTTGTTTTGGAACTTTGCCAAGAGTGGTTCACCGTTTGGGGAAATCACAGGACTGATTGCAGCACCAATGCAACATACTTGAATCTGGCTGTACCTGCAGCGGTCACATTCATGGTGGGCCTACAGGGAGGGGCAGGCATCCAACAGCATTGTGTCTGCCAGTGTAGTCGCGTCCAAATATTTACATAGGAAAGGCTTATTATTTCAGTTATTCTCTTATTATTTCTTTTGCTTTTTGGATCTGATGTAGAGAACCTATATTTAAACTGGGAGTCGTTTCAGATAGGATATGATCACTAATTGAAATCCTTGAAAAATTAGAAGATTACTTGGAAAGGTGAGTCCAAAGCCAGCCGAGGTTAGAGAAGGAACAGCTGGAGATCCTTCAGAAGCCCACGGTCTTCTTTGACCAGCTATTTACTATGCATTTTCCTCATTCCTGAATTCTTGCTGTTGATGAAGTTCTTCAAGGCTAAGAAGGGAAAAGGGGTCTCTTGAAGGCAGTTATGGCTTTATAAGATAATTGCAGTCAGGAGTATTGAGAGAGAGAGGAACAGAGAGAGAGGAAAGAGTTAAGAGAAAAAGATTTATGGTAAAGAATTGGCTCATGAGATTGCGGTACTGGGAGGTCTGAAATCTGCAGGGCAGGCCGGCAGGCTGGAAGACTGATGTTGCAGCTGGAGTCCAAGGGCAGCCTGGAGGCAGAATTCCTCCCCTTTCCAGGACCTCAGTCTTTTTCTCTTAAGGCCTTCCAGTGATTGGATGAGTCCCATGCACATTATAGAGGATAATCTGCTTTACTCAAAGTGGACCGATTTAAATGTGAATCATATCTAAAAACACAGCTCCACAGCAACATCTAGACTGGTGTTTGATGAAACATCTGGGTACCACAGCTTAACCAAGTTGACACAAAAATTAACCATCGCAATAACCAAACAGAGCTTGGAGTGAAGGTGTGAAGGTAGATATGGGTCCCTGGAGGTGGGAACGCCTCTCCCTCTGAGCTGGAGACAGCAAGCCTAGAAAGTCTCAGTGAGCAGAGGAAGGTGGCCTCTTCAAACTTGACTGGAGGCTAAGATTCAGCCAGGATTAGCATAGAGACCCTATTTCCAGTTTTCCTTGGAGCACGGCAGAGTGCCCCAAAGCCAGGTGTCCAGCTCCCCAATCTTCATCTCCTGGTGTTTTGATCAAGGTGTTGGGGACGGTTAGTGGCCAGTTGCTCCTAGCAGGCACAGATTCCAGAGAAGGCACAGTCCTGTTCTTTCTACCTGAGACACAGCCCTTGGATTTAGTGGAAGAGGATTAAGCCCTAGTCTTGGGAGATTGCAAACTCTCCTAGGAGGCAGAAGGCAGCAGAGATCCCAGTGGAGGATGAAAGCTCCCCAAGAGGGTCCCAGAGGACTCACACTCACCCCAGAGAAGACACACAGGTCAGGGAGAAAAGGTTAGATTCTGAATGGGAAAAAAAAAATGGAGACTGAGACCTTCTCAGAGGAGTCCCCTACACTGTCTTTGTTTTTGTTTTTTTTGAGATGGAGTCTTGCTCTGTCACCCAGGCTGGAGTGCAGTGGCACAATCTCTGCTCACTGCAACCTCCGCCTCCCAGGCCCAAGTGATTCTCCTGCCTCAGCCTCCCGAGTAGCTGGGACTACAGGCATGTGCCACTACACCTGGCTAATTTTTGTATTTTCAGTAGAGATGGAGTTTCACCATATTGGCCAGGCTGGTCTCAAACTCCTGAACCTATGCTGCACCCACCTCGGCCTCCCAAAGTGCTGGGATTACAGGCATAAGCCACTGCGCCCAGCCAAGGAGTCAGCAACACTTTAACCATATCACATAACATGGTGTAAAAGGTCTTGGTATTGGTTTATTTCTTAGGAGAAAAGTAGAATGGAAGAGAAGAGAATTATTGAGCATTGACTGTCTACCAGTTGCTATGTTAAGCACTGTACGTGTATTATTTCAATTCAATCTTTAATTCTACCCTGTTAGTTAAGTAGGATTATTAATCCAGCTTATGCAGAAATTAAGCTTAAATAATTTGGCCAAGGTCACAGAACAGGTAAGTGGAGGGGCTGGAACTCAGATGCAGGATATCTCATTACGAAGTTTGTTTCTGATGTGGTACCAGGCAAGTCCCAAAACTGGGGCTTAGCCTGGGAGGATTCTTGGCTTTGCCCAGGAAAAACATTCAAGGATGAGCCAGCGGTGTTAGGCAGCAACTTTTCTTGAAGCGGCAGTGTACAGGTGTACAGGAACAGCAGAGGGACTACTCTTTGCAGAACAGGACTACCCCCCCAGGCAGTGTGCCCAGAGTAGCAGCTCAAAGGTAGTTCTGCAGTCCTCTTTATACTCACTTTTAATTACATTCAAATTAAGGGGCGGCTTATGCAGAAATTTCTGGGAAAAGGGTGGTAACAGGCTGGGTGCTGTGGCTCACACCTGTAATCCCAGCAGTGTGGGAGGCCGAGGTGGCTGGATCACCTTAGGTCAAGAGGTCGAGGCCAGCCTGACCAATATGGTGAAACCCCGTCTCTACTAAATATACAACAATTAGCCAGGCATAGTGGTGTGCACTGTAGTCCCAACTACTTGGGAGGCTGAGACAGGAGAATGCTTGAACCCAGGAGGTGGAGGTTGCAGTGAGCCAAGATCGCACCACTGCCCTCCAGCCTAAGAGACAAAGCAAGACTCCGTCTTAAAAAAAAAAAAAAAAAAAAAAAAAAAAAGGTAACTTCTGGGTCCTCAGGTCGTTGCCATAGAGAGGGGTAACTTTCAGGTGTTGCCATGACAATGGTAAACTGACATGGCCCACTGGTGGGTGTGTCTTATGGAAAGCTGCTTCCCCCTCCACTCTATTTTAGCTAATCCTCAATTTGGTCCGGTGTCTGAGTCCTACCTCCTACCTCACTTCTAAGCCCTATCTTAAGCTTCTTTCCAGTAAAAGGAAGATGAGGCTTGTGGTGTTATGTTGTACATTGGTTTTCGTCCATGGTTACTGATTCATAACTCTCATAGCCCTTGTTGCAAGTCTTTTGTTATGAAGTTGGATGTGTTAGGCCTCAGGCGCGGACCTCCAGAAACAGAATCTCTCTTCTGCCCCCTTTTCACCCGCCCAAGGCAGGACTCTAAGAGTCCCCTGCCCTTCTGACTGTGGGTCTTAAGACCCTCCCATGAGAAGGTCCCACCCAATACCCTGGGGGAAGGAACACTGATGGCATGAAACTTTCATAAAAACCCAAGAGGACAAGGTTCAGGGAATTTCTGGATAGCTAAACGTGTGGAGGTTCCTGGAGAATGGTGGGCCCAGGGAGGGCGTGGAAGCTCTGCACCCCTTGCCCCGTATTTCACCCTAGGCATCTCTTCATCTGCATCCTTCACAGCAGCCTTTAGGATAAATCAGTAAATGCTAGTGTTTCCCTGAATTCTGTGAGCTGCTCCAGCACATCAGCTGAGTTGAAACAGATCACGGGAACCCAGATTGAAGCCGGTCAGTCAGAAGTTCTGGAGGCCCAGACCTGCAACTAGAGAGTGTGTTTAGGGGAGGGGTAGTGTGGGGGACTGAGCCCTCAACTCATGGGATCTGACGCTATCTCCAGGTAGATAGTGTCAAAACTGGATTAAAGGATGCCCAGATGATGTCTACTGCTTGGTATGTGGAGGGAAAAAACATTCCGTCACAGAAATCTTCTGTGTTGAAGACTGTTGTGGTGTGAGGGTGGAGGAAAAGCACGGTGAGAGAGAGTTTTCCCTACACGAGGCCTTCCCAGGAGACTGCACATGGAGGGAAGGATCCTGTGCAGAATTCTGGGGAGGAGGGTAGGCTGGATCAACAACAAAAGCAGTAGAGAGACTGGGAAGGGAAAGAGAAGAGATTGATAAAGGAGGGGATTTTTAGTGCCTGCCGCAAAAGGAAAATCTGGGGAAGTGAGAGGTAGCTAAGTAGAATGTTTAGGAATTCTTGTGTGTGCGATGCTGAATGAAACTACTAAAAAGGAAACTTACAAGAAAAACCTATGCTATTCTCAACACTTCTGGAGTCAGACCGCAGCTACCATTGCCTTTCTGTTCCTTCTTCCTTTTTATGAAGTACAGGCCTAGGTCACCTGGGGCCACAATGAGGGTTTCTTTCATTTTGTTTCAGATTTTCTAAGATTTTGTTTTCCTCTTCTCAGTGTTTTTCAAACAAATCCCTTCCTTTCCACCATGACTCAAATCTTCTTTATCTTACAACTGCATGTTACAAAGGCTTAATTTGCTTCTCTCATGGTTATCCTGAACATGATCACCATATTAATATCAAATGTTGGCTGCGCACAGTGGCACATGCCTGTACACCAAGCGCTTTGGGCGGCCGAGGCAGGTGAATTGCTTGAGCCCAGGAGTTCAAACCAGCCTGGGCAACATGGCAAAACCCCATCCTATGAAAAAATTCAGAAATTAGCCAGGTGTGGTGGTATGTGCCTGTAGTCCCAGGCACCTGGGAGGCTAAGATGGGAGGATCGCTTGACCACCGGAGGTGGAGGCTAAGATGGGAGGATCCCTTAACCACAGGAGGTGGAGGCTAAGATGGGAGGATCCCTTAACCACCGGCGGTGGAGGCTACAGTGTGTCGTGATTGTTCCACCACTGCACTCCAGCCTGTGCAACAGAGTGAAATTCTCTCTCTAAATATATGTGTGTGTGTATAATATATATAAATATGTATATATGTATACATGTGTGTAATATATACTTGTAAAAATATATGTGTGTATATATGTTTACACATATATACACACATATTTTGTATATACATATATAGTTTTGTATATGTATATATGTATATATAATGTAATATCTGCATTTAATTCTCTCTCTCAAAAATTCTCAATAGCCTCGTTTAAATTCTTCAGCCTAGATCCAAGACTCTTTAGAATTGAAAGCTGTAAATTATTCAACAGTGTCTGCCAAGACTGTGGGGACAGATCTGCGGATCAGCTAACATCCTGTCTAACCCCATCACCCTCTTCCCATTCCCCACCCTACAACTCACAAGACAGTCCCACCACCACACTCCTGCTCATACCATTTCAATCTGGAATTTCATCCCATTGCAATCCTATGCTTTTTTTCAGCACAAAAATCAAATGAAATGTTTTCTTAACTTTTTTTAGCCCATAATTAGCATGTTGTTCTCCAAATGATTATCTATTTCACACACTTGTGTCAGTAAATAGAGTATACTTGGCTGCAAGCTCAATAAGAAGAGGCAGTTGATACATGTAACAAAATAAAAAGTGAGTTAGTAGCTACTCTTGCACACCTCAGTTATAAAATAGTGCAGGAATCTCGGTGAAGAATGACGTTATTACATTTCCCAAGCGGCATTTCAGTGGGGGTCTGGTTCTTGGTATGAGATATCTGTCCTTGTCCTTAGATATGTTGATGGTCTTTACTAACAAGAGCTATAAGATGAATGGGATAGAAAAAGAAGAGGGCTTATTTGGGTAGAATGCAGTCCTCGCCTTTGCAAAGCCAAGGGCACAACCCTCAAAAGAGTTGAATTTATGGTTATATGGGCCAGGTGCTATGGCTCAGACCTGTAATCCCAGCACTTGAAGAGACTGAGGTGGGAGAACTGCATGAAGTCAGGAGTTCAAGACCAGCCTGGGCAACATGACAAGACTGTAGCTCTACAAAAAATAATTTTTAATATTAAAAAAATTATAGTTATGTGGGTAACAGGATGAATTGGCGTCTCACTCACTGGGCCACATAAGTACTGCTAGAGTAGGGAAAAAAGCCTGGTATGCTCAGGCAGAGAAGACATAAAGACGGAGAACCCACCATACCTACCATCACCACCACCACATCCTCCACCTCTCCCTCCATCTCTGTCTCACGTTGGCTTCCCCACAGTTATAGATCCAGGGCTAAGAGGAGTAAATAATGAAAGTGGGGATTGCATGTTTCCTGGCAATACTTTCATTAAAGGACAGAGAAGAATGTGCATCAGAGAAATTCAGTCTAATGCTATCAGCTGCAGGCTGGTTGGAAATACAGGCAAATCTCCAATGACGTGACCAACAACTAGGGGATACAGGGAAGGAAGACTGAGCTCTTCAACCGCGTGAGTTCCAAACTGAGTCTGCAGGCAGTTAATGAGATCAGTGGGTTTGGCCAACAGAGAAGACAGAAACCTTACCACCACCAAAGTAGGGTTTCTTATATAAGGGGATGACAAAAAGGGGAGAGCCAGCCAGCTCTCTATTGGCAGTGACATAAGGACGTGACTTTTATCCTTGTGATGGTTATACTGAGTGTCAACTTGATTGGATTGAAGGATATAAAGTATTGATCCTGGGTGTGTCTGTGAGGGTGTTGCCAAAAGAGATTAACAGTTGAGTCAGTGGGCTGGGAAACGCAGACCCATCCTCAATCTGGTAGGCACCATCTAATCAGTTGCCAGTGAATATTAAACAGGAAGAAAAACGGGAAAAGGAGAGAGACTGGCTAGGCCTCCCAGCCTACATCTTTCTCCTGTGCTAGATGCTTGCTGCCTTTGAACATCAGACTCCAAGTTCTTCAGTTTTGAGACTCAGACTAGCTCTCCTTACTCCTCAGCTTGCAGACAGCCTATTGTGGGATCTTGTGATCATGTAAGTTAATACTTAATAAACTCCCATATAATATATGATATATAATATATATCACATATCATATATATCATATATCATCTATTATATCATATATCATATAATATATATCATATATTATATAAAATATATATTATTAAATATATATATTTATGTTTATATTAAATAATATATTTAATAATATATATGATATATGATATATTTAATAATATATCATATAATATATTTACTATACATAGATCCTCTAGAGGGACAGAACTGATATATCTATATTATAGATTATATATGGTAATATATATAATAGATAATAGATATTATATATTATCAGTTCTGTCCCTCTAGAGAATCTATATATATGATATATATATAAGTTCTGTCCCTCTAGAGAATCTATATATATATGATATCTACATATATATCAGTTCTGTCACTCTAGAGAAAATATATAATATGATATATATAAAAATATATACATCAGTTATATATATTATATATATTCTGTCCCTCTAGAAACGACAAATACAGTCCCCCTCTTTGTCTCCTCTCCACATCAATACCACAATACTACAGTGAGACATTCCCAAATCCTCCATCCTGGAATCCTAGTGTCTCAAAAGCAGAGGTATAGCGGCCACATTACAGAAATGAACAGTCTCATCCTATGAATCACTGGTAAGAACATATGTGGAATATTGTTCTTAGTCCTGTGCATCAGATGTTAAGACATTTTTAAAAACTGAAGTGTGTAAAAAACTTGTGTAAAGTATAAATTAGATACAGTAGTGTCTCAAAATAATTTCCTAAAGAATATTTAAAGAAACCAACCAGGCACAGTTGCTCATGCCTATAATCTCAGCACTTTGGGAGGCTGAGGTGGGCAGATCGCTTTAACCTAAGAGTTTAAGACCAGCCTGGGCAACATGGTGAAACCCCATCTCTACAAAATATACAAAAAATACAAAAATTAACTAGATATGATGGCATACAACTGTAGTCCCAGCTACTAGGGAGGCTGAGGTGGGAGGATTGCTTGAGCCCAGGAGTTCAAGGCTGCAGTGAGCCATGACTCTACCACTGCACTCCAGCCTGGACAACAGAGCAAGACCTGTCTCCAAAAATATATATATATGTATAATATATATATTTTGTATATATATTATATATATATATATATATATTTAGGCTGGGACCCGTGGCTCACACCTGTAATCTCAACACTTTGGGAGGCCAAAGTGGGTGGATCACCTGAGGTCGGGAGTTCGAGACCAGCCTGGCCAACATGGTAAAACTCTGTCTCTACTAAAAATACAAAATATTAGCCGGACGTAGTGGTGTGTGTCTGTAATCCCAGCTGCTCAGGAGACTGAGGCAGGAGAATTGCTTTAACCTGGGAGATGGAAGTTGCACTGAGCTGAGATTGCACCACTGCACTCCATCTTGGGCAACAGAGCAAGGCTCTGTCTAAAAACAAACAAACAAACAAACAAAAAAGAATATTTAAAGAAACTGATTGTCTTTAACCTGAAGGAATAGGTAAATGTCTTTAGACATTTGAAGAGATGCCATCTGGAAAAATTAGACTTATTCTCTATGGTTTTAGAAAGCAGACAAGGAGTAAATGTGTGAAAGTTACAGGGATGCAAATTTTGTCTTAATAGTGGGAATGGATGAACTTTCAAAAAAGTAAGGATGGCCTGCCCCAAAATGGATGGTGCCATCACTTGACATATTTGTGCAGGGGCTGTATATTAATCCACTAGGGCTGTTGTTGAGGAAAGCTCAGCACTGGAGTGAAACTAAAGCAAATGATCTTCAAGTTCCACCTCCCATTCCACTTCTAAGATTTATATTTAATGATTTCTTATGTCGCCCAATTTTTAACTCGGTTTCTGTTTGTTAATTCTTATGTATGTAAGTCTTGTTCTCTCATTTGATATAAATCATCTGCCAGGAAAACGGTCTGTATATATGGTGCATAATGACAGGCATACCTAAGATGATCATTACATAATTAGGTCCCTAGGATTATTATCTTGTGATCAGAAAAAACTTTTAAGAACATCTGGTCTTAGCCTGGCCAACATAGAGAAACCCCGTCTCTACTAAAAACACAAAAATTAGCGGGGCATAGTAGCACGCGCCTGTAATCCTAGCTATTCAGAGGTTGAGGCAGGACAATCTCTTGAACCCAGGAGGTGGAAGTTGCAGTGAGCTGAGATTGCACCACTGTACTCCAGCCTGGGTGACAGAGCAAGGCTCCATATAAAAAAAAAAAAAAAAAAAAAAGAACATCTAGTCCCCTCTTCTGATATTTAAACTTCCTCTACATTATTTCTCCCAAATGATCCTCCTCTTTCCCCCGCTACTTGAATACCTTCATTGATGGTGAACTCACTAACTCACAGGAGCTCCATACCGTGTTTAGGACAACTTGACCACAAATTTCACTGTCTCAGTGATCTGTTACTGAGTAACAAACCACACCTAGAATTAACGTCTTAAAATAACAGTGATTTTTATCTGTGGATTGGCTAGGTGGTCCCCCACTGGTTTTGCCTGGGCTCAATTAGGTGGCTGCTTTCAACTGATGGACGATCTGAGCTGGAAGATCCAAGATGGCCTCACGTGCCTGACTGACAGACGTCACTGGCTATTGCCTAGAGCTCTTTGTTTCTCTCTCATGTGACCTCTCATCCTCCTCCACACTAGCCTGACTTCATTATATATCTTAGGACAGAATTCTAAAAAAAATGAAGGCAGAAACTCAACAGCCTCTTGAGACCTAAGCTCCAGGTTGCGTACACATCACTTCCACCATATTCTTTCAGTTAAACCACAAGGGTGATCCAGACGCACAGGGATGAAGAGAAAGACCCCACTTCTGAAAGGAAGGGACGGGAAACCCACACATATGTGTGAGGACATACATAATAGGAGGGGTGAAATGTGACCCTGTTACACAATCTAAAGTATTTAAAGAAGGCTGGGTGTGGTGGCTCACGCCTCTAATCCCAGCACTTTGGGAGGCCGAGGTGGGTAGATCACCTAAGGTCAAGAGTTCAAGACCAGCCTGGCCAACATGGTAAAACCCCGTCTCTATTAATAATACAAAAATTAGCCGGGTGTGGTGGCGGGTGCCTATAATCCCAGCTACTCGGGAGGCTGAGTCAGGAGAATCGCTTGAACCCAGGAGGCAGAGGTTGTAGTGAGCTGAGATCACGCCACTGCACTCCAGCCTGGAGGGGACAGAGCGAGACTCTGTCTCAGAATAAATAAATAAATAAAATGAAGTAAAACAAACAGATGAAGTATTCAAAGAAATTATACAGAAGTCTTCCTGCCTCTTACTCTTCCTATGGGTCCTTGAACCTCTGTCTTGGTCTGTTTCCTACTGCTTATAACAGAATACCTGAAACTGTGTAATTTATAAAGAAAAGGAATTATCTTTTACAGTTATGGAGGCTAAGAATCCAACATCAAGGAGCCACATCTGGCAAAGTCTTTTTTTAATTGAGATAAAATATACACGTATAATTTACCATCCTTACTATTTCTAAGTGTACAGTTCAGTGGTAAGAAATACGTTGATGGCTGTTGTGATACCTCAGTTCTTGCCTTCTTAGTTTAAAAGAATTTAAACAAGAGACTGGGTGCGGTGGCTCACGTCTGTAATCCCAGCACTTTGGGAGGCCCAGGTGGGCAGATCACTAGTCAGGAATTCGAGACTAGCCTGGCCAATATGGTGACACCCCGTCTCTACTAAAATTACAAAAATTAGCTCGGTGTGGTGGTGCATGCCTGTAGTCCCAGGTACTCGGGAGGCTGAGGCAGAATTGCTTGAACCCGGGAGGCGGAGGTTTCAGTCAGCTGAGATCGCGTCACTGCATTCCAGCCTGGGTGGCAGAGCGAGATTCCGTCTCAGAAAATATAAAGAATTTAAACAAGAGACATATAGTGTAGGGGATGCAGCATAGAGTAATTTATTGCAAAGGAAAAAGAATATTTTGAAAGTTAGGTACAGAATAGACAGTACATCCTCAGGGAGAGAGGATTCAGGGCAAGCTGCTCATAAGGATGAGACAGCAAAGACCGTTACTAGGGAAAGGGAGTCTTACATGATTATTCATGAGGGAGTGGGAAGAGGCGTTGCTAGTAAGCATGTTCTGGGTTGTCTTCTGGCTGCACAGGTACAGTAGCTGTACATGCTTCTTCATACATCATATGTCTCATTAGCATCTTAAATCTCCACTCTGGGGTGTGTTTTTTACTATTATAATGATCAAAGGGTGAGTTTGAGGACAGGTAAAATCAAAATATGTGTGCACTCTCGAGGAGAAAGCCCCTACTGAAGATAACTTTGCTTGAATGAGCTCAACTACAATGCAAATGCTGAGGCTTATTGTGTTGACTGTACAGTCACCACGGTTGCTACGTCCCAAGAACGTGGTCATTTCCTTGGCTACCCATCTTGCCTCAAATACATTTTTTGTTTTTAGATGGAGTCTCACTCTGTCGCCCAGGCTGGAATGGAGTGGCATTATCTCGGTTCACTGCAACCTCCGCCTTCCCGGCTCAAGCAATTATCCTGCCTCAGCTTCTCCAGTAGCTGAGATTACAGGCACGCGCCACCATGCCTGGCTAATTTTTGTATTTTTAGGTGAGTCGGGGTTTCACCGTGTTGGCCAGGCTGGTCTCGAACTCCTGACCTCAAGTAATCTGCCTGCCTCGGCCTCCCAAAGTGCTGGGATTACAGGCATGAGCCACCGCACCCAGCCATGCCTCAGAAACATTTATATCCTTATTTTTCCCTTCATCCCCTTTCCCTACTCCTTCCTGGCCTCTGGTAACCACAAGTCTGCTCCCTATCTTCATGAGTTCCACTGTTTTTAGCTCCCACACATGAGTGAGAACATGAGCATCTGCTTTTCTGTGCCTGGCTTATTTCACTTAACATAATGGCCTCTAGTTCCATCCATGTTGCTGCAAATGACAAGATTTCATTCTTATTTATGAAATAAAATTCCATAATGATATTCCATTGTGTATATATACTACATTTTCTTTTTTTACTTTTCTCTTATTTTTTTTTTTTTGAGATGGAGTCTCACTCTGTCTCCCAGGCTGGAATGCAGTGGCACGATCTCGGCTCACTGCAACCTCTGCCTCCTGGGTTCAAGAATTCTCATGCCTCAGCCTCCCAAGTAGCTAGGATTCCAGGTGCCTGCCACCAACCCCCCACTAATTTTTGTATTTTTGGTAGAGACGGGTTTCACCATGTTGGCCAGGCTAGTCTTGAACTCTTGACCTCAAGTGATCTGCCCACCTCCAGCCTCCCAAAGTGCTGGGATTATAGGCGTGAGCCACCATGCTGGCCTGTGTATGTGTATATATACTACATTTTTTTCATCTGTTCATCTGTTGATGAGAGGCTTCTTTCTGGTGGGGACTCCACAGAGTCCCAATGGGGCACAGGGTATCACATGGCCAGGGGACTGAGCACACCAACGTGCTAGCTCAGGTCTTTCTTCCTCTTTTTGTAAAGCCACCAGCTCCCCTCCCATGATAATCCATTAATCCATTAATCTATGATGGAGTAATCCCTTCATGAGGGCCGAGCCCTCATGATTCAAACACCTCTTAAAGGGCCTACCTCTCAATGATGCCACCTTGGGAATTAAATTTCAACCTGAGGCCAGGCACGGTGGCTCATGCCTGTAATCCCAGCACTGTGGGAGGCCTAGGCGGGTGGATCACCTGAGGTCAGGAGTTTGAGAGTAGCCTGGCCAACATAGTGAAACCCTGTCTCTACTAAAAACACAAAAATTGGCTGGGCACAGTGGTACGCATTTGCAGTCCCAGCTACTCGGGAGGCTGAGGCAGGAGAATCGCTTGAACCCGGGAAGCAGAGATTGCAGCGAGCCAAGATGGTGCCACTGCACTCTAGCCTGGGTGACACAGCGAGACTCCATCTCAAAAGAAAAAGAATAAATTTCAACGTGAGTTTTGGAGAAGACAAATGTTCAATATTCAAACCACAGCAACCTTTAAGAACCACACTAAATAAAGCAAATCCTTTTTTCAAATAACAGCTTTTCCACTCTTTGAAGAAAGTTGAAATAGGAATGCCAAGTCCTTTCTACCTTTGTTCTTTTCACCATTCCCCAACTTGACTTATTGCCTTTACTGCAGAATTACAGAATAAATGCCAACTCATACTTATTGATTCATAAATTCTGCAGCATGGGCCCCTGCAGTCTGTTTCAACAAGCCCTCTGGGTGATTCTCACACATGTGAAAGCATGAGAACCACTGGTCTGGTTCTCTTTGCTTGATCATCTCTCCATGGTCTTTAAAACTATGATTTTTGTCATTCATCTGCTTGCTCTAATTGTTGCAGCAGAAGCTATGACCTGCTGCTACTTACCGACTTCTGTATAGAAGCAAAAGTTTTCTGTACTTGTTCTTAATTGTTAGCATGGTATAAATGCAATGTCGCTATTTGGTAGCAAATATTATCTCCCTTTATTATGACACCAACTTTTTTTAAGGAAACTTTATTGTCAACCATGTGGTTTGGGTGACATAAATTCCATCTCTAGCCTCAGAAATGGACCCTGATTCGCACAACCAAATTATTTCATGCACTCGTCCACAGTAATTGGTTCAAGAGCAGATACACAAACTCACTGAATCCTGTGGTGTTTGAGGGTTTCTGAAGAGAGTTGTTTTCCCCACTTCCACTGGTTTTAATGGAGGAAGGACATGTTTGAAATTGGACTTCTTTTAACTAAACCGAGGAGCCTGAAACCATCACTGGTCACTTTTTTAAGGCCTGAAAACATAGCCCACCCTGCAGTAGACCAGAGAGGTGGGATGCATGTGACATTATTTTAGCACTGAAGCAAGCAACTCCTGAACCCCACTCTACCTATGGAAATTTCATGTGCAAGAAGAGTGACCATCCGGTCACTGTAGTAGAGATGGGGTTTCACCATGTTGGCCAGGCCGGTCTCGAACTCCTGATCTCATGATCCGCCCCCCTCGGCCACCCAAAGTGCTGGAATTACAGGCATGAGCCACCGTGCCTAGCCTTAATTTGCATAATGTCTTTAAAATGCAAGAACAAATGTTTGTGATGTCCGTAGAAGTAGTAGAGGTGGTACCACTTGTAAAATTAAAGGTTAAGGATGACAGTTCTAATTTTTATTCTGTTCGTCCATGCAACTTAAACTTTATTCACATTTGTAACCTTAGATGTTAAATGGAAATAATGTTCACGGCCTATTGCATTCAGTCACAATGAAGCAAAAACTACGTATTATAAATCACAAGATGAAAACAAATTACTATCTGCAATCGGCCAGGCTACATTTCCTATCCTGACACCTGAGGTTCGTAACATTATCTTGGAGGAGCCTTTTGGTACCTTTAAAAAATGGCAATATAACTCAAAAGTGTGAAGTTGCAAAACTCATTATTTTAAGAGCATGATCCTAATATAGTAGCACATAATAAACCCTTACCTTTCCTTTTCTGTGACACAGCTGTCATCTGGGCTTTGACTGTGGCTGTTAATTTAGTCTATGACTACTTAAATTCCAGCTGAGCCAAAGAAACTGTAGTTCATTAAAGTCCATTTCTCAATTCAAACAACTGCCAACCACACAAGCTGTCCCTGCAATTAAGAAAACGTAAAGTGATCCCCCACAGAGAGGAATGAAGTCAAGTCAGAAGCTAGGCCAGCAAATCATTTTCGTCTTACGGCTTCCCAGAAAAGCTTTGGCAGGGGACATGACCAGACCATGAACTATGATAAATAGATGAAGGCTTGTTTGTGTCATGCCTCTATATATTCAACACCCGAAAGAACATTTTTCCCTGGACTGTGCTAGGTTCTGGATTCTGTCCAGATTTCATATACTGCCAATATTTCTGCGGCAAGCAAGTTTTATATGATAAAGAAACCCGAAGAGTTTTAGGAAGGGTCACAACATTGAGAATATCAAGTCGACACTGCTTTACTTCTGAATTCCTTCATTATAAATTCAAATAAGCTTCAGGAAGCTTTAATTCCACTTTTCAATGCATACTTACAACTGAGCTATAAATTTCTTTGCACTCAAAGTAATTCCTTTTTTTGTCTTTCAGCATGAAGAAATATGAATTCTATACACAATTATTGCAGTGTTTATTCAAAAAGTCACTTATCCTGTCTTCCTAAGAAGCAAAATTATTGTATTAAACACCACACTGCTACCTTCCTGACAGCATTTTTACATGTCCTTAATTTTAATACCTCTCTAGGTTGTTCGCTTGATTCGTTTTAGGGAAAATATGAGAACCTGAATTTAGTTCACTGCCATTGATGACTCATTTTGCAACCTTGTTTAAATCAGATATTAATAATCAAATACAACGTTGTGCTCCAACAAGTCTGACGATTCAGAAGCTGTTTGGAATTCATGAAATCAATACACAAATATAGAATCATTATTGCTTTGCCAAATGAAATTTAATAGGAAGGCGTTGTTTTGGACTGAGCTGCTGCACTAAGCCCCAACAAACCAGAGCAAACCAGAATGGAGTCAGTCATGCTAAGTACCACATAGTCAAACTGAACTTTAAAATGGTTTTCCACGGAATAGGAAACTCACCGCAGCCAGTCAAAAGGAGCCTAGTCACCCTGAATAGGCATGATGAGAAAGTTCTCTCAGCCTGAATCCTAGAAGGAGAGTAACTTGGAAATGACCAGTTGGCTTTCTGTTCCCTGTTTCTGCTTCTGCAGCTCTGTATGCCTATAAAGCCCACCTCCTCTGCTCAGCCCATTGGAGGGTCTTTTCTATTTCATAAATGAGACGGTACCTAATTCATGAATTGCTAATAAAAGCCAATTTGATATTTTAACAAAATATGTTGAAATTTTGTTCTTCAACAGCATGAACCCCAAACAATTTAGCAGCTCACAGCTTTACTAGCTCTATCTCAGTCCTCCACAATCTCTCACTACTTTCATTTGTCCATCCCCACCTCCTCATCTTCCTGCCACAGTCACACAGACACACACACTCAGCTGTTATTTGAGAGACTGAAATCAAATCAACTGAATAAGGAAATTGAACGCAAACTTAACTGGTTGATTCTTTTTTTCATCATATACATTGTTCCCTCATCTCTGTAATACCTTTCAGCTACCTACTGGGCAGAATTGATGGAAAAAATAAACATGTAGATCAATGGCATAAAATACAAAGCCCCATATAGATCCCTCTAAATGTGGATTTCTATAGTTTCAAATTATAGAGAGAGACATCACAAAGCAAAATATAATCAGCTTGCATATGCCAAAGCACGTGTGTCCACTGTGGAGGGGGTGTTGGAAGCCCATAACTATAAGGAACAAGAGAGAGGAAGAAAACTTGCAGGAGAAGCAATAGATGAAAGATAAATGTCCCTATTAGATAAACAGCTCTTTGAAATTTATTTTTAAAGAATGAAGAATTCCATAGATGCAAACACTGAAAAAAACGGTCATTTTAGTAATGACTATCAATGCAATTCTTTTTTTGTTTTGTTTTGTTTTGTTTTTTGTTATGTTTTGTTTGAGACTGAGTCTTACTCTATCACCCAGGCTGGAGTGCAGCAGCACAATCTCAGCTCACTGCAACCTCTGCCTCCTGGGCTCAAGTGATTCTCCTGCCTCAGCCTCCCGAGTAGCTGGGTTTACAGGTGCACGCCACCATGCCCAGCTAATTTTTGTGTTTTTAGTAGAGACAGGGTTTCGTCATACTGGCCAGGCCAGTCTCAAACTCCTGACCTCAAATGATCTGCCCGCCTCAGCCTCCCAAAGTGCTGGGATTACAGGCATGAGGCACCACATCTGGCCGTGTTAATGCGATTCTAAAGTACCATTCTATACTTTCCTGGGCACCAGCATTGTATATAATTTGTTTTAGCTATCCAGCTATGTTTTTGCCAGTGGAACATCCATGAATACTACTTCCACATCTGGCCCATAAAAACTGCCTGCATGCAAATTTGTGTGTCTCTTCTGCTGTGCTAGAGTGATAAAGACAGTCAAGTTGATCTTGAAAGGCATATGTTAAAGACAGCATAGCCATAAGATAGAAGGAGCCTAGGTCCCTGGATCCACTGCACAGAGGTGGGTTATACACCCATCCTTTTTGATTTTATGTTAACCTGCTGAGACTTCTGGATACATTGGTTAAAGTAGCTAGCTTTACTCTACTACCTGCTTTTAGTTTGAGGAGTTCCTTTTTTTTTTTTTTTTTTTTTTTAGATGGAGTCTCACTCTGTTGACCAGACTAGGCTGTAGTGCAGTGGCATGATCGTGGCTCACTGCGTCACTGCTACCTCTGCCTCCCAGCTTCAAATGATTCTCATACCTCGGCCTCCGCAGTAGCTGAGATCACAGGTACCCGCCACCACACCCGGCTAATTTTTGTATTTTTAATAGAGATCAGATTTCACCTCGTTGGCCAGGCTGGTCTCAAACTCCTAACCTCAAGTAATCCACCTGCCTCAGCCACCCAAAGTGCTGGGATTACAGGCGTGAGCCACCACGCCTGTCCTAGTTTGAGGATTTCTAATTAGCTTTAGCAAGAAATTAGAAGGAAACAAGTTGGAACGCGACAGGAAAGAAAATCTCAAGTTAAAATGTTGTAGCCCCCATACAGAAAACCTTGATTCCATTCTTTCTCTTTCAATATAAACTCTTCTATTCTCTTATCTGTCATTTCCCTTCTTCCTGATTAGACTTCATTTTTTCATCTAAGAGAAAAACCTCATAGGTTTGGTTTCAAATTATCATATCAATAAACACTGAAAATACCCTACCCAATATCATAAAGAAAAACAGAATTATTGATTAACTACTCTACAGCCAATAACAGCAGGTTTCTCTTTGATGGATACATGTAAACTATCTCATAGCCCAAGATCAAACCAAAGAAAAGAAAGTCTGAGAGCTTATGGCCATAGGATGCATTCTTATGTCAAAATTTAGTTGTTGTTGTTATTGTTGTTGTTGTTGTTGTTGTTGTTGTTGGATGGAGTCTCCCTCTGTTGCCCAGGCTGGAGTGCAGTGGTGTGATCTCGGCTCACTGCAACCTCTACCTCTCAAGTTCAAGTGATTCTTCTGCCTCAGCCTCCCAAGTAGCTGGGATTATAGGTATGTGCCACCATGCCTGTCTAATTTTTGTATTTTTAATGGAGACATGGTTTCACCATGTTGGCCAGGTTGGTCTGGAACTCCTGACCTCAAGTGATCCACCCACCCCGGCCTCCCAAAGTGCTAGGATTACAGGTGCATTTTTTTTTTCTTTTTTTTTGAGATGGAGTCTCTCCCTGTCACCCAGGCTGGAGTGCAGTGGTGCAATCTCGGCTAACTGCAACCTGCGCCTCCCAGGTTCAAGCAATTCTCCTGCCTCAGCCTCCTGAGTAGCTGAGACTGCAGGCACCCGCCACCACGCCCAGCTAATTTTTGTATTTTTAGTAGAGATGAGGTTTCACCATGTTGGCCAGGATGGTCTCGATCTCTTGACTTCGTGATCTGCCCACCTCGGCCTCCCAAAGTGCTGGGATTACAGGAGTGAGCCACCGCACCCGGCCCACTCACACTTTCTTGATGCATTTTTACAAGGGCAAAAAAGGGACAGACTCACTCCTTCCAGCCCTTTTATAAGGACACCAATCCTATCCAGTCACCTTCCAAAAGCCCCACCTCTTCATACCATCACCTTGGGCTTTATGTAACAACATAGGAGTTTTGAAGGGACTCATATGCAAACCACAGCATTTTCCCCATCAAACTCCTTCAGAACCCTATGCCTTTGGTCAGGCTGCTGTTGCCTCTGCCCAGCACAGAAAAAAATGTTAAAAATAAACAAACATCTATTTATATTTTGTGTAAATAAAATCTACGTAATCCCTCAAGACTCAGCTCCAGCCTGCCCTCCTTTGCAGAGTCTCTCCTGAGTTAATTGGCCCTCTTCCGTACTCCAATAGCATATTCGCAAAGCACTTGACATGTACATTTTTAATTGCAAGTTGATCTGTCCTTAAAAAAAAAAAAAAAAAAAAAGACTGTAATCCCCTTGAGAGCAGGAACAACCTTTTATGTCTTCATGCCCAGAGCACAGTGTTGGCATATGGATAGTTCTTTAATAAAGTTGTTATATGGCTGAGTGAATTCTGTAGCTTAAAAGCTCTTTTGAAAAATCATGCCAAAATCACTTGTTAACCGAACCCCACACCTCAAAAGTTTTTGTTTTGCTAGAAAATAGTTGAGTAGCATGATACTAAGGTATGGTAGAGAGTAGATTTGTTTAGACTAGGTATTTTTTTCTGTTGCCGGTTACAATTTATAGTTTATCAGAAATTCTCATCAGGTGCTATGTTACAAACAAGTGTTAACAACGGAATTATCTAGTACATACTTCTGGAATTCAACATTCTGTTGATAGGATTCATTGATTCATTCATTCAATAAATATTTCAATACTTTGGGAGGCTAAGGCGGGCACATCACTTTAGGTCAGAAGTTCGAGACCAGCCCGGCCAACATGATGAAATCCCATCTCTACTAAAAGTACAAAAATTAGCTGGGCATGGTGGCAGGCACCTATAATTCCAGCTATCCAGGAGGCTGAGGCAGGAGAATCGCTTGAACCTGGGAGGCAGAGGTTGCAGTGAGCTGAGATTGTGCCACTGTACTCCAGCTTGGGCAACAGGGACTCTGGCTCAAAAAAAAAAAAAAAAAATCAATACCTATTCTGTGCCAAGCTGCTTTAGGTGTTGGTGATGAAACAATGAAAGAAAGGAAAATAAAAAGACCAATAGGCCTGCCCTCATTGAGTTTATGATCTATACAGTGGGACCCACAAACTATGAAGATATGTGTTTTGTCAACTGTTATTTAAAAATTAAGTTG
Organism: Pan paniscus; assembly: GCF_029289425.2. Classification (NCBI taxonomy): domain Eukaryota; kingdom Metazoa; phylum Chordata; class Mammalia; order Primates; family Hominidae; genus Pan; species Pan paniscus. The sequence goes on from NC_073257.2 coordinate 30,415,625, forward strand.
GAGTTAGGGGATATAGAATGCAGTGGAAGGAAGAGGGTTGCTACCTCACAGGGTAGTCAGGGAAGGCCTCTGTGACAAAGTGACATTTTGAGCAAAAACTCACAGGGAAGCAGTGCCAAGGGCATTGGCCTTGAGGCAGGAGCATGGTTGGCATTTTCTGAGGACAGCAAGGTGTCAAGTGTGACTGGAGCAAAATAGCAAAGGACAATAAGGTAGAAGGTGATTGTGACAGCCGAGGAGAAGCAGCAGATTACAGAGGGCTTAGCAGGCCGCATAGTTAGGACGCTGACTTACTCTGATAATAAAAGTAGAAGTGGGTAATTACTGGAAAGTTTTGAGAAAAGGAATGACATGATTTCACGTTGTTTATTTATTTTTGAGATGGAGTTTTGCTCTGTCACCGAGGCTGGAGTGCAATGGTGTGATCTCGCCTCACTGCAACCTCCGCCTCCTGGGTTGAAGCGATTCTCCTGCCTCAGCCTCCCAAGTAGCTGGGATTACAAGCACCAATTTCACTTTGGTTTAATAAAATAATTACTATGTTAAGAGTAGTCTATAGGGACCCAGGGATTAAATGAGGAAACCAGTTAGGAGGCAATTGCAATGATACAGACAAAAGAAAATGATGGCCCAGCCCAGGATAGGGTCAGCCATGGAAGGATGAAATGTCTGCATCTGGATATACTTTGCTTTCTGTTTGGTTTTGTTTTTTAGATGGAGTCTTGCTTTGTCTCCCAGGCTGGAGTGCAGTGGCGTGATCTCGGCTCACTGCAACTTCCTCCACCTCCTGGGTTCAAGCGATTCTCCTGCCTCAGCCTCCTAAGTAGCTAGGACTACAAGTGTGTGCCACCACGCCTGGCTAACAGTTGTATTTTTAGTAGAGATGGGGTCTCACCATGTTGAGTAGGCTGGTCTCAAACTCCTGACCTCAAGTGATCTGCCCGCCTCAGCCTCCCAAAGTGCTAGGATTACAGGCCTGAGCCACCAAACCTGACCACGCATCTGGATATATTTTGAAGGTCAAACCAGCAAACAGAAATATGAAAGAAAATGTCACATCAACAATGACTGCAAGGTCAGGGGAATAGCAAAATAGATTTGCCATTTACTGATATGTGGGAGTTTATTAATGTGTATCTTTGGGGGAAATACAATGCTTTCTTTATTTTTGTTTCATTGTAGATTATAAGGTTATACTTATAACTTATATGCTTAAGAATTCTGAGGACTATTTTAGGGTGCTCCTTTTCTTCTTCCAGTTCTTCCCAGTTACCAAACTCTGAAACTTCTTTTTCAAGAATGTCCCAAACACCTCATCCACCTTTGCCTTTTTACTCATGTTCCTTTCTTTTGGTTCTCAGAACTTCTTGCCTGGAATCATACAACAGCCTCCTAAATTGGTCTCCAGCTTTCAGTCTTTGACCCTTCCAGTCTTTCTCACAATGACCAAAGGACAGACAGGATCGTCACCACCAGGTTCAAAAATCTTTGTTGGCCTTTGTCTGCTAAATGAAGACCATGCCTCTCCGAGAGAGGCCCAGCATGTGCCCCTTGGTTTTTTGTGTTTTTGTTTTTGTTTTGTTTTGAGACAGGGTCTTGCTCCATCACCCAAGCTGGAATGCAGTGGCCCAATCTCAGCTCACGGCAACCTCCGCCTCCCGGGTTGGAGCGATTCTCCTGCCTCAGCCTCCCGAGTAGCTGGGATTACAGGTGTGCACCACCATGCCCAGCTAATTTTTGTATTTTTAGTAGAGACAGGGTTTCCCCCTGTTGGCCAGGCTGGTCTCAAACTCCTGACCTCAAATGATCCACCAGCCTCAGCCTCCCAAAGTGCTGGGATTACAGATGTGAGCTACCATGTCTGGCCCACCTTGTTTTTATCTTGTATGCTCCTTGCCTCTCTTTGCACCATCCGCTCCTCCCAATCCTTCTCCAGCCCCCATACACATTTCTAACTGTGCATGTCAAAATGTTACCAATCCTTTCACAGCCATCACTCCAATGAAGGCTTCAAGCTTCACCCAGTGAGAATAATCCTTCCTCCCTTACATATTCACAACCTTTGGGCCTCTGCTTAACACTGTGTGTTATTTATTTTTATTTTTCTATGTCTCCTTTTGGGTAGTGACTTACTGTATGAGAATACAGAAGGCCAGGCGTGGTGGCTCACACCTGTAATCTCAACACTTTGCGAGGCTGAGGCAGGAGGATTGCTGGAGGCCAGGAGTTGGAAACCAGCCTGGGAAACAGCGATAAAAATTTTGCTGTAATTAATTTAAAAAAATTTTTTTAAATAGCTGGTGCGTGGTGGCACACATCTGTAGTCCCAGCTACTTAGGAGGCTGAGGTAGGAGGATCACTCGAGCCCAGGAGTTCAAGGCTGCAGTGAGCCATGATTGCGCCACTGCACTGTGGTCTGGGTGACAGAATAAAACTCTGTCTCAAAAAAAAAAAAAAAAATACTGGGCCGGGCGCAGTGGCTTACACCTGTAATCCCAGCACTTTGGGAGGTTGAGGCAGGAGGATCAGTTGAGCCCAGGGGTTCAAGACAAGCCTGGGTGACAAGGCAAGACCTCTGTGTCTACAAAAATATTAAAAATTAAATTAAAGGGTATATACCCAAAATAATATAGATCATTCTATTACAAAGATACACGCACAGGTATGTTCATTGCAGCACTATTCACAATAGCAAAGACATGGAGTTAACCCAAATGTCCATCAGTGATAGACTGGATAAAGAAAATGTGGTACATATATACCATGCACTACTATACAGCCATAAAAAGGAGCAAGATCATGTCCTTGGCAGGGACATGGATGGAGCTGGAAGCCATTGTCCTCAGCAAACTAATGCAGGAACAGAAAACCAAACACCGCATGTTGTCACTTATAAGTGGGAGCTGAACAATGAGAACACATGGATACAGGGAGGGGAACAATACACACTGGGCCCTGTCGGGGGAGTGGGGTGGAGGGAGGGAGAGTATTAGGAAAAATAGTTAAAGTATGTGAGGCTTAATACCTGGGTGATGGGTTGACAGGTGCAGCAAACCACCATGGCACACGTTTACCTACGTAAAAAACCTGCACATCCTGCACAGGTATCCCAGAACTAAAAATAAAAATTAAATTTAAAATAAAAATTTTAGAAAACATCGAATTTGTCTTATAAACCAGACATCCACAGGGTTCAGTACAGTCATTCTCCTAATTGGTCCCTAAAAAATATTTGTTGTGGGCTTTAATAGCCAAATGCTGCTGCATTGAGAATGGTCTTAATATTGAGAAAAGGTTCTGCAGGATTTGGGGTTGGCCCTCACATAAACAGTAAACATATACACATTCATTTTTCAACTGCATTTTCCCTTATATTATTATCATAGTCTGTTTAAAACAAAACTACCCAAACAATGTATTTTAAAGGTCATATTCAAATACTATCATAAATATAAGCTTCTCTAGAGTAATATTTAGAAAACATTGTAAAATAAATTAGATGTTTGGTTCCTCTGAGGCCAAGCCGGTTTTCATTTTCTTGTGCAAATAAAAAATATTGATTTTTCCTTTTTGTCTGAGGAAAAAAACAGTCTTTAAAATATACTAGGCAGACTGCTTATGTGCTACAGAAGCCAGATGTCTCAGAGCACTGAAATAGAAAAATTAGTGCTGAATCTCATAATGTAAGAATATCTTAAGGGAAAAGTGACAAATGTTGTGATTTGGAAACTTGAGGCTAGCTAGTTAGATTCTGCCTAATATCAGGGGCACCTCCAGGATTTGCTTCACTGCTTATATTAATGTTATTGGTCTCAATGTCTTTTTCTTACTAGATTGTTGCCTCTAAAGCCACACTTTACTCCTGTGTATTAACATTATTGGTATAGGGCCGGGTGCAGGGGCTCATGCCTGTAATCCCAGCAATTTGAGAGGCCAAAGCAGGAGGATCGTTTGAGCTCAGGAGTTGGAGACCAGTGTGGGCAAGACCCTGCCTCTATAAAAATAAAATAAAATAATACAATAATTGGGGTAAATATATTTTTCTGCACTAGATTATACATTTCTTGAGGGTGATATTCCGTAAAATTATTGGCATAAATGTTTGTCCCCACTAGATTTTAAGTTCCTGGAGGGCAGGAACTGTGCTTTCTTTATACTCCCCATGGCTCTTACCATAGTGCTTTGCACTCAGCATTCCCTCAAGCAATCTTCACTTCATCTCGCCCCTTGACTACTACTCCTTTCAACTTTTCTTCCTTTGCCAAAGGACACTAAAACACCCAAGTGCTATCTATGATGTAAAACCTTGTATTTCTTGTAATACAGGTTCAGAAGCTGAAACAGAGATCCAAAATAATAGTAGTTTAAACAGCCCAGGTGTAAGCTTCCCAAGACTTACTCCTGCAATCTATCCTACCTGCACAGGTGATTCTGGGCTACTGTGTATGGTTGTGCAGGATGTGTACTGCACAACTCTACGGAGTCCCATTCACACTGTGGTCTATGGGAATGGTGCTCACAACTGCACGGCTGTATTCAGCAGCCCTGGAGCTGCTCCATGGTGGTAAATATCCATGTTCCTTTATTTTAATTGCTCCATTATTCTTAGGGAGTGTCAAGATCCATCATGTCCTAAGATGGATCGCTGGCTTGACATCCATATCCCACTAAGGGCATGCTTACTGGAAGCTGCATGTCACTTCCACTCACATTCCGTTGACTAGAACTTACTCATACAGCCATGCCTCACTAGGAGAGAGACTGAAAAATATCTTTAGTCTCAGTGCCAAGTTAAAACTGAAGGGTTCGATTACTAGAAAAATGGAGAACTGATTTGGGGGACAACTAGAAGTCTCTACTACAAGCCAGAATGCCACCTTTCATTTTGGAAAGTCACTTTCATTTCAATTTCTACAGTCTTTATTACAACCATCACTACACCTTGACTCCTGACAGCACAGCGCTTTTTCAGGCCCACTTTATTTGTTGCCTGACCTCCTGCAACAGTCTTCTAATATTTCCCTGCCTCTAACCACTCAACTCCAATCTATGACTGATGGGAAATGCCAGATAACCTGATCCAAATCCATCTCTCCATTCTTAATTTTTCCTGCTCTTACACATGCTTTTGCTTGATTCCAGCTGAATTCCTCGTTCCTCCTTGTACATTCTGTATCTTCTTACCTGTGGCTTTTTGTTTGTTTGTTTGTTTGTTGAGATGGAGTCTCGCTCTGTCACCTAGGCTGGAGTGTAGTGGCACTATCTCAGCTCACTGCAACCTCTGCCTTTCAGGTTCAAGCAATTCTCATGCCTCAGCCTCCCAAGTAGTTGTGATTATAGGTGCGTGCTACCACACCCGGCTATTTTTTTTTTTTTTTGTAGTTTTAGTAAAGATGGGGTTTCACCATGTTGGCCAGGCTGGTCTTGAACTCCTGACCTGAAGTGATCTACCCGCTTCGGCCTCCCAAAGTGCTGTGATTACAAGCGTAAGCCAGAGCACCCAGCTGACTTGTGACTTTTCTCAGACTGTTTCTTTGCCAAATTGCCTTTCTGCCCTGATTCCATGTCACTATCTTAATTGCCTTTTCAGTCACAGCTCAAACTACCCACCCTTAGTCAGATCGGTTCTACTTCAAGTAAATATCCATATACTAATTTTTACTTCTTATTTACATGCAATTATGTGGTAAAAGGTACATATTTTAAGGATCCAATTCAAAATCTTTTTAATATCTGTATATACCTATTGTGGTTGGCAAAATGTTGGTCCCCATGACTCTCACCTCCTAGTGTCACATCTGTGAACATGTGACATTACGGGCCAAAAGGGACACTGCAGGAGTAATTAAGGTTACTAATCAGTTGACTTTAAGACAGGAATATTATCGTGGATCATCCAGGAAGGCCCAGTGTAATCGCATGAGCCCTTAAAAGTTAATCTTTCTTTTTTTTTATTGAGACGGAGTCTCACTGTGTCACCTAGGCTGGAGTACAGTGGTGTGATCTCGTCTCACTGCAACCTCCGCCTCCTGGGTTCCAGTGATTCTCCTGTCTCAGCCTCCCAATTAGCTAGGAGTACAGGTGTGTGCCACCACACCCAGCTAATTTTTATATTTTTAGTAGAAACAGGGTTTCACTGCTGTCTCTGTCTTGCCACTTTGTGAAGAAGTTACCTGTTTCCCCTTCCCCTTCCGCCATGATTGTAAGTTTCCTGAGGCCTCCCCAGCCATACGGAACTGTGAGTCAATGAAATTTCTTTCCTTTATAAACTACCCAATCATGGGTATTTCTTTACAGCAGTATGAGAATGGACTAATACAGAGACAAAAAGAAAAAAGAAAAGAAAAGAGTGGGACTGAAAGCATACAAATCCCTGCATGTGTGACAGACCAGAGACTCCTTTCCCTGGTCTTATAACAGTGATTGTATATCCAAGCAACCTTGAAATGAAAAGAGCTCCTGATATATACCGTAGGCAGCATTTCATTTTGGTGGAAGAAAGAAAGGTCTATTTAATAAATGCTGCTGGCATACTCTCAAATCAATGCAGGCAAAAATACAATTAGATTTCTATCCTATGCCATGAACAATCAAAATTTCCAATGAAAAGAAAGTTAGTCAAGCCATAAAAGAAGAAAATAGAAGAGAGTGTACTTAAGATTTGGAGGTACCTAGGTCTTCTAAGCAAAACATAAAATCAGGGGAAAGACTAGAATTTTGTACACAAAAATTTGAATGTCCTATAAGACAAAAGCCATCATAAACAAAGCCAAACACATGCACCTGATGGAAAGAAACATATGTGACAAAAAATGCACGTACATAACTTATCTATGCACTTACAAGTCATTAAAAAAAGACTCATCATTCAAGAGAATACTGTGCAAATAACATGGAAGAGCAACTCACAGGAAAAATACAAATAGTAAGACCTGAAACCATAAAAACCCTAGAAGAACACCTAGGCAATACCATTCAGGACATAGGCATAAGCAAAGACTTCACGACTAAAACATAAAGCAATGGCAACAAAAGCCAAAATTGACAAATGGGATCTAATTAAACTAAGAAGCTTCTGCACCACAAAACAAACTATCATCAGAGTAAACAGGTAACCTACAGAATGGGAGAAAATGTTTGTAATCTATCCATCTGAGAAAGGGCTAATATCCAGAATCTACAAGGAACTTAAACAATTTACAAGAAAAAAACAAACAACCCCATCAAAAAGTGGGCAAAGGATATGAACAGACACTTCTCAAAAGAAGACATTTATGCAGCCAACAAACATATGAAAAAAAGCTCATCATCACTGATCATTACAGAAATGCAAACCAAAACCACAATGAGATACCATTTCACACCAGTTAGATGGTGATCATTAAAAAGTCAGGAAACAACAGATGCCGGAGAGGATGTGGAAATAGGAACATTTTTACACTGTTAGTGGGAGCGTAAATTAGTTCAACCATTGTGGAAGACAGTGTGGCAATTCCTCAAGGATCTAGAGCCAGAAATACCATTTGACCCAGCAATCCTATTACTAGGTATATAACCGAAGGATTAGAAATCATTCTACCATAAAGACACATACACACGTACGTTTATTGTAGCACTATTCACAATAGCAAAGACTTGGAACCAACCCAAATGCCTATCAATGATAGGCTGGATAAAGAAAATGTGGCACATATACACCATGGAATACTATGCAGCCACAAAAAGATGAGTTCATGTCCTTTGCAGGGACATGGACAAAGCTGGAAACCATCATTCTCAGCTAACTAATACAGGAACAGAAAACCAAACACTGCATGTTCTCACTCATAAGTGGGAGTTGAACAATGAAATCGACACAGGGAGGGTAACAGCACACACTGAGGCCTATCGCAGGATGGGGGGCTAGGGGAGGGATAGCATTAGGAGAAGTAACTAATGTAGATGACAGGTTGATGGGTGCAGCAAACCACCATGGCACGTGTGTACCTATGTAACAAACCTGCACATTCTGCACATATACCCCAGAACTTAAAGTATAATAAAAAATGAAAAATACAAATAATACCAATAAGCACATGAAAATAGTTTCAATTTTAATAATCAAGTAAATACAAATTGGGAAAAAATAAAAAGATTTACACTATTTAGTGTGAGAATATGGGGAAATGTGCTCTCATACCTGGCTGCTGGAATTAAACTGATGTAGTTTTTGTGGGAGGAGTACAACTAGCAGCATCTACCAGAATCTAAAATGTGTGTTCCCCTTAATCTATCAATTTTACACTTAGGAATCTCTCATATGTGCATTCAACTGCACAAAGATACAACATACTTGGGCCTGTTACTTAACCTGATTCTTCCTTGGTGATACTGATTCTTCCTTGGTGAAATGTTTATGACAGTAGTGTATGCCTCATTTCATTGTTATTTTCAAATGAGATAAAGAATACATGGCCTGTACAAAATAAATTTCAATGAATAGATCAAAATCAAATCTTGACGTTACTGTGATCCCCATTTTATTGTGACATGGTTGTTTTATGTACCTATATAGTTATAAATTATAAACAAAATGTCCATCAATAGAGAAGTATATATTATGAAAACGCATGTACATATACGTACATACGCACACAAATCTCCAAGCTGTTCAAGCAAAATAGCAAAGTCACAAAATATTTATAGATTATTTCCATGTATTTATCCCTCTGCGTGTGTGTGTGTGTGTGTAAAGGGAAAAAATGAATGAGTGTTTTATAAAGATTTAAAAGGACACCAAAGTTTTATTAATGCCCTAAGTATTGGGCAAAGGGAATAACTGAAGAGGTACTGACATTGTTTTACCCTGTGTTATTCTGTATTGTTTGAATTCTGTCCTTTCTGAACAGCCTGTAGAGGTTTAATGTTCCCATTAAAACCAGTGAACTTGCCTCATCCGAAACCACAACAGCTGAACCGTTTGACTTCAATCAATTCTAAGCAACTTGGTCATCTGTTTTTTTCAGATTAGAAATGATAGAAGATAATTTATAATCCGTATTTTGCATACCAATGAGGATGAAAGAGACTTACATCTCATTTTTTTAAAAAGGGACTTAGGATAATGAGCTTAAATTTTTTGAAAAATCATCTTATTCCTAACAATGGCAGATTAATGAAGCATTTCTGAACGAAATTATTTCATCATATCTGACTAAGGAACTCTTCATTTGAGAAAGCTATAAAATTTTTATATTCTTCAATTAATACTATACACAAAAGATTCTAAAATGGCTAACCGTACAGTGAAGGATGCACACAGCATCCACGGCACTAACCCTCAATATCTGGTGGAGAAGATCTTTGAACGCGAATCTATGAGTCCAAGTTCTGGAAAGAGGAGTGCTTTGGACTTACGGCTGAACTTGTAGTCGATAAAGCCATGGAGTTAAGGTTTGTGGGTGGCCTCTATGGTGGCAACATAAAACCAACACCCTTTCTGTGTTAAACTTTGAAGATGCTTCAAATTCAACCCGAGAAGGATATCATTGTACAGTTTATCAAAAATGAAGATTTCAAGTATGTCCGCATGTTGGGGGCATTTTACGTGAGGCTGACAGGCACTGCAATTGATTGCTACAAGTACTTGGAGGCTTCGTACAATGACTACTGAAAAATCAAGAGCCAGAACCGAAATGAGGAGTTTGAATTGATGCATGTTGATGAGTTTGTTGATGAACTATTGCACAGTAAGAGAGTGTGATATCATTCTGCCCCGGCTACAGAAACGCTATGTATTAGAGGAAGCTGAGCAACTGGAGCCTTGAGTTAGTGCTCTGGAAGAGGACATGGATGATGTGGAGTCCAGTGAAGAGGAAGAAGAGGAGGATGAGAAGTTGGAGAGTGCCATCAACTGATCACTGCCGGAGAAGCTACGGAGACTTGGACAAGTCCCGTTGCTCTCCCACACTGCGCTACAGAAGGAGTAGGAGTCGGTCTCCCAGAAGGTGGAATCGATCTCCCAAAAGGAAAAGTCCCTCCCTGCATCGAGAAAGGCATCGGAGCAAGAGTCCAAGACTTCACCGCAGCAGGTCCCAAGATCGGCGGCACAGATCCCGTTCCAAGTCCCCAGGTCATCACTGTAGTCACAGACACAAGAACCACTCAAAGTCTCCCGAAAGGTCTTAGAAGAGCCACGAGAAGAGCCGGTGAGGGAATGAGTAATGGACTCAGTTTGGTTTTAGTCCACATGGCCTCCTGTGGATATAAGGATATGTCTATGTGGAAGGATTAAGATCTCCCCAAGGTAGCTATAAGAATATTTTAGTTTTTTGGCCAGGCGCAGTGGCTCACACCTGTAATCCCAGCACTTTGGGAGGCTGAGGTGGGCAGATCACAAGGTCAGGAGTTCGAGACCAGCCTGGCCAATATGGTGAAACCCCGTCTCTACTAAAAATACAAAAATTAGCCAGGCGTGATGGCGGACACCTGTAGTACCAGCTACTCTGGAGGCTGAGGCAGGAGAATCGCTTGAACCCGGGAGGCGGAGGTTGCAATGAGCCAAGATCAGGCCACTGTACTCCAGCCTGGGTGACAGAGCGAGATTCCATCTCAAAACAAAAACAAAAACAAAAATTTTAGTTTTTTTCCTGTCAAGTTTCTCAACCTTTATTTTTAATGAAGGAAGTGCTGAGTTTTGTTTCTCTTTTTAATCATACTCAACATTAGTTTTTGACCCAAGTAACCTTGACTGTATTCAAACTTATGAGAGTAGAGAGGATCTGGAGGTTGGGGATATGAATGACAAGGAAAGGATGTGGCCACCTGATAACCCTTTCCCTTTTTATCAAACCGGACCCACCTGTTTCCCATTTATCTGTAGTTTAGTTTTTGGTTTGTTGTGGTTGGAACTGCCTTGAGAATCCTGGGATTTGTACTGCTGCTATTATTCAAAGACCAAATGAGTAAAACATAGTAGCTCCTAACTTGTTTCCAGCAGCAGCAAGTGGTAATAAACATGAAAACTGGTTAGCAGCAGTTTTGAAAGAACAGAATGCATTCAAATTTAAGGCTTCTTCTGGGTCATCAAAGCCAGTTTCATCAAACGGTTCAACAGAGAGTGGCACTTAATACCCTTTATACAGCCCATGGTTTCATAGTTTCATTTGTTCTTGCCCACAAGCTTGAAATCCAGGTTAAGGTATCCAGCCTTTATCACATAAGCATTGACATTATCCAGGCCTAGTCAGTAGCAGTAGGGTAACAGGATTGAAAAAGATTTGATGGAGAGGAAAGTATCTAATACTAGTCATGGTTTTGACCTAAATTGCTGGACAATAGTGCCATTCACAAAGTCAGAAAATACAGCAGGAAGAGATGGCTTTTAGAGGGGCAGAGAATTAGAAGATTGTGGTAGTAATGAAAATGATGCATTCAGTTTAACAAGTTTAATTTGAGACAGCTGTGGTATAGCTAAAAAATAAAAAGCCCATAAAGTTGGAGATAGGGACTAGAGTTTAATATAGCAATCTAGGCCAGAATTGACAATGTTTAAGTAATTGTGGAATCTGTCAATAAGACTCTCCAGAATGTTTATATATATATGTATCAGAAATCCACACAACAGAACCGTAGGCAACACCCACACTGGTGACAGGAAGAAGTAGAAGTCACCTATTGAAAACTGGAATGACCCGTTCAGAAAGACAGGCAAATTAGGAGAGAGTACATGAAAGAAGCCAGGGGTCAAGAATGCAGAAGCAAAGGACGGACTAAAAAGCCTCCGTGGACATTGATAATCAAGAGATTATTAAGATCTTTGCTAGAAGAGTTCCTTTACCTGTACTTAATTCCCTTAAAAAAAAGAAAAGTGATTGAATGACTTCCAGCAACTGTAGTCCCGGCAGGAACTGTGGAGACCAGCTGCCCTGTGGGATCCAGTTTTCCTTGGGAGGTTGTATCTGGTCATAAGATAAACATTCTATACATTCTATTGCCTGCTCTTGAACTGAAAGACTTCAGCAGTATTAAAGCATTTTTTAGTCTTATTTGAGCTTTCATATTCTTCAGTGATTCCTTTCATAATACCTGAGTTAATAAAAGTGGTCTGGGGCCGGGCACGGTGGCTCACGCCTGTAATCCAAGCACTCTGGGAGGCTGAGGCGGGCGGATCACAAGGTCAGGAGATCGACACCATCCTGGCTAACACAGTGAAACCCCGTCTCTACTAAAAATACAAAAAATTAGCCGGGAGTGGTGGCGAGCGCCTGTAGTCCCAACTACGCGGGAGGCTGAGGCAGGAGAATGGCGTGAACCCGGGAGGTGGAGCTTGCAGTGAGCCGAGATCGCGCCACTGCACTCCAGTCTGGGCGACAGAGCGAGACTCCGTCTCAAAAAAAAAAAAAAAAAAAAAAAAAAAAGGTGGTTTGAAAGAGTGAAAGAGCTCTTATGGTTTCTGATACAACTGTATAGGACTACCTTTTAAGATTAAATATAAGCATCCCTACATAAATGTAAAAAAACCTATACATAAAAATTAATAATATGCTGACTCAATGGAATTCTCTAAAAGATCTTCTGTTGTGAAGATAGTAGCCGCACCGCCCCCCATCTTCCCTGGGGCATGTCAGGAGAGCAAAACCCCACTCTGCCTGCCCTAACAGCACTGCCAGGGGGTCAGGCTGGCTGGAAAATATCTCACCAGTGTCTGCCTCATTTGAAATAGTCACTGTCAAAAACCATGACCAGCAGGATACTGTATATAACCTAAAGGAGACCGAGCTACAGGAAACTCCTCTTTACTATGCTACTACTAAATAAACTGTAGCCTTCTACTTCTAATTCAAGATAAGGAAAACAGCTAAACACAGGCAATCTTTCAAACTAGCAAAAGCAGAAAAAACTACGGGAAAAGAAAATTTTACCAAAACTATTCTCCGTAAGTGATTCCATCCAAGAAACAAGTGAGGTAGGACTTCAGAAATTTCACCTGGTATGACTGTTATAAAACCATGAAAAGCAGCAATGTCATTAGTAACAACTAACATTTATTGGGTACTTATATGGGCCCACCTCTGTGCTACAAATTTATAGATATTACATCATTTGCTCCTCAGACAACTGCTTATTCCATTTTACAGATAAGGACTTTGAGGCTTAAGAAAGTTAAGTACTTTTTCTTTCAGTTCTATTGGGTACACTAAATATGGCATTTGTTAGAAGTTAAGTACTTTCTCCCAAATCTAAGGCAAGTTTCACTCCAAAGCCTTGGCTCTTAACCATGACACATGTCACCATTCCACTACTGTGACTGAGAATCTGTGAAGACCTGTCATGAGAATCTAATAACAATTATACCCTAAGGTATTGTGTCTAACTTTTATTTTGTTAGTATTTGCCAAAAAAAAAATACTTAATAAGTCCATCTTTACCCCTAAGAAAATACTGATAGCTTTAAACTGATCCATTTCATTTACTACAAGATTATAATTGGTACTAAAACAGCTCAGCCTTAATTCCTAAAACATTAAAATATATGTGGTAAAGGTTTCTTTGCCTCTGTTAATGTTTATCCAACTAAAAATATACTTTTAAGTAAGAAAACTGAATGTTTCCGAAGTTTACAAGCATCTAAAGTTAATTCACAGAAATATTTTTAAATGCTTTTTCAAAAACAAAGCAAATAATATCTCCATAAACATATTAAATAATTTGGAATTTTCCAGGGGCAAAAATGCGTCATAACTATAAACATACAACTTGTAAAATAACCAACATTTTCACAAAATAATGCTTTCTAAAAAACCTTTTTACTAGCTATGCTCACACCTAACTTTTGCTACTTGTCATTGTTATTTCATACAACTTACAAACAGACAGTATCAACTCTACTTCAAAAAAATGTATTGTGAAATTTTGAACTTTCTGAAATTTCAATTCTCACAAGATGTAATACTTTTTCTTTTTTTTCTTTTTCTTTTTTTTTTTTTTTTTTTCTTTTGGAGACAGAGTCTCGCTGTCACCCAGGCCACATTGTAGTGGGTAATACATTTTTAATGCTATAAATTGTTTCTATATGAAATTTCTCATATATGTTGATTTTGGAATTGAAACAAAAAAGTAATACCAGATTTTGGAGCAAATGTTTATGCATACAAGTTACAAATAAAGTTGTAACTTTGAAAAAATGAATATTTGATGCACGAAAATCTACAGACTCCAGGCTAACAACTGTTCTAAATTCAGTTTTTCTTCTTGAGTACACTTAATGTAAATTAACCTTTCCATTTCCTCATTTCTTAAGATTAATTTCTGTTGCAAGGGTTTTAATAAAGTTCAGCGAAAGTTTAACTCAATAAAATCAGCTTCTGAACACATTAATTTAGCCACAAACCTATTTTAGTCAACTTATGATTAAATTAAAAATCATTCAGACAAATTATAATTATTTTGTGTTTTGCATATTTCTCAAAAACAGAAGCATATGCATTTCCCACAATCTTGAATATATTCCTCCCTAAGAAGGGGTGTGCGTGTGTGTGTGTGTGTCTGTGTGTGTGTGTCTGTTTGTGGGAGGGCTTATTAAACAAAAGACACTAGAAGTTCTATTTAAGTAACAACACTACTACAAAAAAAATTTTTTTTCTTTTTTTTTTTTTTTTTTGACACAAGGTCTCACTCTGTTGCCCAGGCTGGAGTGCAGAAGCATGATTATAGCTCACTGCAGCCTCAACCTCCTAGGCTCAAACAATCCCACACCTCAGCTTCCCAAGTAGCTGGAAGTACAGGCATGTGACACCATGCCTGGTTAATTTTTGTATTTTTTGTACAGACAGAGTTTTGTCATGTTGCCCAGGCTGGCCTCCAACTCCTGGACTTAAGTCATCCACCCACCTCAGCCTCCCAAAGTGCTGGGATTACAGGCGTGAGCCACCACACCTGGCCCAAAAATATTTTAACCTACTTTCTAGTTGTATCTAGTTTATATCATGTCATCAAATTCAATACAACAAAAATACCTAATTGGATTTTACGATTGTTTTTTCTTCCCAGCCACACTACTTAAGTGAATGGTCAGATAAATTGTATGGTTATAAAATATTTGCTAAAAATATCTGTCAGACTATGGACTATGCAGATATCATTTTTCATTTTTATAAACTTAAAACTACAGTGTTCATTTTGATAAGAAACAATGAGACATGACTGTAGGAATGCTGATTTTTTTTTCTTTCGGTTCTATTGGGTACACTGAATATGGCATTTGTTAGAAGTCATTCCCCACCTCCCCACCCCTTCTTGATATTTCTTTTTTTTCTCCCCACCCTGAGACAGAGTTTCGCTCTTGCCCAGGCTGCAGTACACTGATGTGATTTTGGCTCACTGCAACCTTCGCCTCCTGGGTTCAAGTGATTCTCCTGCCTCAGCCTCCCAAGTAGCTGGGATTACAGGCGTCCACCACCACGTTTGGCTAATTTTTATATTTTTAGTAGAGACAGGGTTTCACCTTGTTGGCCAGGCTGGTCTCAAACTCCTGACCTCAAGTGATCCACCCGCCTCGGCCTCCCAAAGTGCTGGGATTATAGGTTGAGCCACCACACCCAGCCTTTCTCTATTGCAGTGTTTCTTAAAGGCTGGTGGGACAACTGAGCTGCTTGCACCATAACTGCCTAGCACCTTGCTAAAAAATTCAGGTTTCTTAGCCCCACAGCTGCTGATGCAAAATCTCTAAAGAAAGAATTCTGAGGTCCTCATATGATTAATAAATGATTTGATCTGAAAACCATTTTTCTACAGTCATTATCCTCAAAGTTAAACCACAAAATGTTAACTGAATTTAAGAAAAATTGTTAATTTTCAAATTGTACAAATTGAATTTAAATATGTAAGGCATGGTCATTAATCCAGAAACAAAATGTATTTTTACAGCCATCTCAGTTTTGCATTATATATAATTTTAGCAAAGCAGGAGAAGATGGTAAGAGTATAAAGTAATGCGGAACAGAATGCTGCAGTTAAGAACTTTTGAGCAAAATGGAAGTATATTAATTAATACCCAGAATTTTCTAGGGTATAATCTAGAGGCACAAACATCGATGTGAAGGTTGAGTTAATAATATGCCTGGAAATTGCATATGCATAAATAATTTAGTGCTTTTTATGCACTTAAAAAGACATCGGTCTTCATGTATGAGATCGCAGCCATATTAATCTGGTTTTTAAAATCCAGGCAGGGTGTGGTGGCTCATGCCTGTAATCCCAGCACTTTGGGAGGCCGAAGTGGGTAGATCACTTGAGGTCAGGAGTTCGAGACCAGCCTGGCCAACATGGTGAAACCCTGTCTCTACTAAAAATACAAAAATTAGCCGGGCATGGAGGCGTATGCCTGTAATCCCAGCTACTTGGGAGGCTGAGGCAGGAGAATCACTTCAACCCGGGAGGCAGAGGTTGCAGTGAGCTGAGATCATGCTATTGCACTCCAGCCTGGGCAGCAAGAGCAAAACTCTGTCTCCATAAATAAATAAATAAATAAATAAATAAATCCCAATGTCTTGTTTCACAAACTCCTATAAATGAGAACTCCTTCTATTATTAAAATACCCATGTGCAACCAAAACATTAAGAAACAAAAGCCCTGAGACATGAAAGTTAACATCACCAGAAAATGGAACAATTTCATATTCCTGCCCAAAGGTACATAATTAAATCTAATCATTAGGAAACATCAAATGAACTCAAACGGAGGGACCAAACAAACTCAAATGGAGGGACTGTCTGTAAAACAACGATCCTGTACTGTGGAAAATGTCCAAGTCACGAAAGGTGAAGAAAAACTAAGGAACCACTCTAGACTAAAAGAGATGATAACTAAATGTAATTGCTAACCCTGGATTGGATCTTGACCCAGAATATACATGTGCATGCATACATACATGTCAACGAGACTGGAATAAGGTCTACCAATTAGATAAAGGTATTGGATTCTTAAACTAAATATGGCCTGAGAAGCACTCTGTACTTCTATATTTGAGTCCTTGTGGATGAACTGTAACCTAGCTCAATAGGCAGACAAGATTGATAACCTAACTAGGAGTACGCACCTGTAACAACAGCTGAGTCTTGGCCAATGCCAGAGGACATACTTCAACCACTCACAGACTGCTAAGTGTTCAGACTGTGTTCAAATAAGACAAATGCCAATATGTAACCAATCCAGCTATTTCTGTACCTCACTGCCGATTTCTGTACTTCCCTTTTTTTGTCTATAAATTTGTTCTGAACGCAGGGCATCCCTGGAGTCTGTCTGAATCTGCTGATTCTGGGGGCTGCCCGATTCACGAATCATTCATTGCTCAATTAACCTCCTTTAAATTTAATTTGGCTGAAGTTTTTCTAATAACAGTATCAGTGTTGATTTCCTGATTTAGGTTATGGTACAGTGGCAAGGTAGCACGATGTCCTTGTTCTTAGGAAATATGCACTGAAGAAATTAGGGGTTAATGTTTCAACTTATTCTCAAATGGTTCAGGAAATATTATGAACAGAGAGAGAGAAAACTATAGCAAACGGGGCAAAATATGAACAAGTGGGGAATTCAAGTGAAGGGTTTAGAGGTGCTTTTCCTTCTATTCTTAACAACTTTCCTGTAACTTTGAAATTATTTCAAAATAAAAAATGACCAAAATATTTTAAAAGCTATAACAGGAACACAAAAAAATCTAAAATGTTTAGAATATATTTTTAAGCTTCATATCTAAAGGAGAGACCTATGTCTATTTAAATATTTTGTAAATTTAGACTAAAACTATAAACAAATTGAATTTTAAGTTCTATTCAATGCCTTCATACTAGAAATTACAAAACTGCATTGCTTATTTTTTATTCTATCAATTATATGTGTAATCCAAATCTAAATGTATGTGAAAGGTAAATACCTCTATACGTCCCATATTCATATGAAAAATATTTTAAATGTTGCCTTTTACTGTTTTTTTTTTCCTTCAAGGATCTCTTAATGATTTATTGTATTGGTCTCATCAACTATAACTGATTTTGTTATGAAGTAGTTTTAGTCCAGAATTCTGTCAATTTAGTGGTGCCCTAATATGCTTATACACATATAAGTAACAAATAACCCATCCCATCAGATTACCAACACACTGTATTTGTTAAAAGCACAGATAATTATTTTGCAATATGATTTACTAACCAATCTAACCCAGTAATTTTGCTAAAGGTTTACTGCGTAGGGGAGAGAGAGGTAAGATAAGAGGAAGATGTTAATTCCCTACAACAGGGCCTGACACACAGTGGGCATGAGTTACGTATTTGTGAAGAGGAAAAGGGATTATTGCAAAGTTTAGATCATTTGCAATATATCACTAGAAACTATGACATTGCAGCATGATAATTAGATGCTTAAAAATATAAAGATGAGAAAATAATGCTTCTGAAAATCTACAGATGTCAAGCAACAAAAACTCTTGGTGAAAATGACTTTCTTACATTTCTGGCATGCTTTTTTAAAAAGCTAAAACTATCAAGGATGTTGCTATATTCATATCAAATTAACATTTTGAAAAATATTTTTTAAAACTTGCATATTGTATAATATAGCAAGCTATAAAGCTATGAAAATCAAAAAAACAATCAGAATATGAAGGAATTGTCACCAAATATAATTGAAAGTTGCTAGCATCAAAATTTCTTGATCTGTGTTTCAAATGCCCAAGTCTGCAGGACTGTATTCTAAAGTTCTATCTGATACAAACCCTGACTTGGCTATTGAAAGTTATGGTCATTTACGGGGAAAGTCAAAAGAAGATGCAGTCACAGAAAATGGTATAAACCAAAAATAAAAGCCCCGTCCCCCCCAACACCCAGTCATCTGAATGGACTTCCTCCTCAGCTAGGGCTCTTTTAAAATGTAACCTGAGAGACTGGTTCAGGCCATGACAGGAAGTGGGAGTCAGACATGCCTGATTATACATCTCCAGCATTAAAATCAACACAGACTTTAAGTCTGAAACATTTTACAACTATTCTCTCTGAAGCCTGCTGCCTGGTGGCTTCATGTGCATGATAGAAATTTGGTCTCCACAACTTCTTTTTTTTTTTTCTGAGATGGGCTCTCACTCTTGCCCAGGCTGGAGTGCAGTGGCACGTTCTCAGCTCACTGCAACCTCCGTCTCCTGGGTTCAAGCAATTCTCCCACCTCAGCCTCCCAAACAGTTGGGATGACAGGGGTGCGCCAGCACACCCTGATAATTTTTGCATTTTTAGTAGAGATGGGGTTTCACTAAGGGAGGAGACCACCCCTCATATTGTCTTATGCCCAATTTCTGCCTCCAAAGAAAGAAGTAAAACTAAAAGGCAGAAATGAAATCCACAGGCAGACAGCCTGGCAACACACCCTAGGCCTGGTTAAAGATCGACCCCTTACCTAACCGGTTATGTTATCTAGAGATTCCAGACATTGTATAGAAAAGCATTGTGAAAATCCCTGTCCCGTTCTGTTCCATTCTGACTACTGGTGCATGCAGCCCCCAGTCACATACCCCCTGCTTGCTCAATCCATCACAACCCTCTCAGGCAGACCCGCTTAGAGTTGTAAGCCCTTAAAAGGGACAGGAATTGCTCATTCGGGGAGCTCGGTTTTTGGAGACGTGAGTCTTGCTGAAGCTCCCGGCTGAATAAAGCCCTTCCTTCTTTAACTCGGTGTCTGAGGGGTTTTGTCTGCAGCTTGTCCTGCTACATCACCATGTTGGCCAGGCTGGTCTCGAACTCCTGAGTCTCCACAACCTCTTATCGCAACCCAGACATTCCTTTCTGTTGATCCCAGGTTTTTGGATAAACTCAACCAATTGTCAACCAGAACATTTAAAAATCTACCTATAAGCTGGAACCCCCACCCCCAAAATTGTCCTGCCTTTCTGGACCAAACCAATGTATTTCTTAAATGTATCTGACTGATGTCTCATGCCTCCCTAAAAATGTATAAAACCAACCTGAACCCCGACCACCTTAGACACATGTTCTCAGGACCTCCTAAGGACTGTGTCATGGGCCATGGTCACTTATATTTGGCTCAGAATAAATCTCTTCAAATATTTTACAGAGTTTGACTCTTTTCTGTCAACACAAGTGTAAAGGAATTTCAAATATTTTTTCCTTTTAAAATCAAACTACTGTTTAGCACTTCATTTTCCAAACAAATAACGTTTAGAATTGGTCGAATATAGAAGATAAACGAAATTTAAAGTTTAGGTGTACTTTGCATGTGTTAAAGGATCACCAAATAGTTTAATGCATTTTTTTATTAAAGTTAATCACAATTCCTACTTCAAGATATTCCACAACATAAGAAGAAAAAGTATTACAGCCACTTGAAGGCAGTACTAGTTGAATTAATGCAAATTTTAGAAATATGATTTAAAATATTTTTTGCAAGATAGGCATCTAATAAAATAAATACGTGAAATTCTCATACTATGTAACCAAAGGTAAAGACTCCCTGACAATTTCTTCCATATAAAAATCCAAGATGAAACTGATCACATAGAGTAAGAGCAGAATGAATGTTAGATCTTTTGAGAACTAGTAACCTAATCCATATTGCTCAACAAAACATTCAGCTGCAGAGGAAACATTACAATGTAATGTAATAAAAGAAACAGCACCTTTGAAAAACCAAGTTATTTAAAGTAAAGGTTTGCAAAAATGTTCTGAACTACAAATCTCTGTGTGAAAATAATCTGTAAAGGAGGTGGTAACACAAAATCAAGTAATTTTTAGAAGTGTAATGTTACGTGTTGATTATAAATGGAAACAATACAGAACATTTAAAGCCAAAATTACACCTAGATATCTATAGTGGGGGAAAAAAGTTCCTTTTCTTTTAAAGTCACATATTTAATATTCTCTCAAAAACTGGGTTAGTAAATCAACATACTTGAATAAAGGAGGGAAATTTTTTAAAAGACCTATTTACAAATTAAGGCAGTTATGAAAGTAGGTCTGGTGTATCTTTTTTATTAAACACAAGGACAGGAACTTTATTACAAGACTTTTTGCTATTCAATGGAATTCAGAATGAAAGGAGTCTGTCCAAAGATCATACCCCAAAATGTTTAGTTACCTAAGTACCACAAAGGGATTATCATAACAATTGTTACAAGATAATTCTACAGTATAGAGAAGACTTTCTCAACCAAAGTTCTGAGTACAGCATGATCATCTTCCTCATCATCATTATCATCATCATCATCATCACTATTTTTCAGAGATAGGGTCTTGCTCTGTCACCCAGGCTTAAGTACAGTGGTACCATCATAGCTCATTGTAACCTTGAACTCCTGGGCTCAAGTGATCCTCCCACCTCAGCCTCCCAAGTAGCTGGAACTACAGGCATGTGTCACCATGCCTGGTTAATTTTTTTTTTTATAATTATTTAGGGATGGGGTCTTGCTATGTTGCCCAGACTGGCCTTGAACTCCTGGGCTCAAACGATCCTCCTGCCTCAGTCTTCCAAAGTGCCGGGATTACAGGCATGAGCTACCACTCCCAGCCTGAATAGAATATTATAGTCAGATGTCATGTTATTTTTTTAATAGTGGGGCAAATACTTATGCTCTTCCTAACCCCTTAAAACCTTCACAGTTGAAAACCTTATCCTTAAGTGGCTAATTTAAATAAAAAGCAGATTTCCTTAGCAGTGTAAGTAATTTCAGCTGCCTAGAAATATTTCCAAAGAATATTTTCCAACTGTGACATCTACTTGAATATTTGTGTGTTTTTATGCTGCTACTTTATCTACATCAAAAGTCTTACTTTAGCAAATTATATCCACGCTTCCAAACACTGTTATTAGTCATAATGCTGCCTTATTTCCTGAAAAAATAGATTGTGGGTTCAAAAATACCAATACATTATTAACAAGTTATTATAATTTTGCATTTATTTTCATTTATAAATATCACATAAATATCACTAGCAGGTATAATAGTAAATCGTTAAACTAATTTCTAAATATTGATTTAAAAAGCTTTGAGCATTTTTCAAAAAAAACTTAGCAAAAGTTTTTTTTTCCCCCAGATAATACACCTAATTATTTTCCTAATAATCAATACCTACCCAAAAGTTACTGATATTTGCACAGTTCTTGTAAAAAATAGATCTGGCACAAGAGGAACACAAATACTGGCAAATACCACACGTCTCAAGTTATATTTTAAGAAACCATACAATCCATGATATTTCACAAAGTTGTTTATTCTTGTTATTAAAACTTGGACTCAGGTAATCTTGGTTATTCTGGAAAAAGCACCTTGTTTGCAGAGATCATTTAATCATCCTTTTCTACAATCACCTCTCCATGAAGCACCTTTCTTCTTTGACGTAACATATGAAAATAGAGTTGTGGAAACACTTCAGTGAAAAAGAAAACAAAGAAAAATAAGCTATTGCTTTAAATTATTTATACTTGAAACCTGTTAAATGTGGCAATGTTAGAGAGTAAATACATCCCATACCACTGCTCTTCCCCGGATATTTACAGAGCTCAAGAGTATAAGAGTGCAAATGGAAGCCCACATACCACATGCCTAAATATTCTAATGCTGTAACTGTTGAGGTTTTGTTTTTACTTTTGCTTATTTATTTTTTTTCCTGAGAGAGAGTCTCACTCTATTGCCCCAGCTAGAGTGCAGTAGCATGATCTCAGCTCACTGCAACCTCTGCCTCCCAGGTTCAAGCAGTTCTCCTGCCTCAGTCTCCCGAGTAGCTGAGATTACAGGCATGCATCACCACCACACCTGACTAATTTTTCTATTTTTAGTAGAGATGAGATTTCACCAGGTTGGTCAGCCTGGTCTTGAACTCCTGGCCTCAAGTGATCCGCCTGCCTCGGCCTCCCAAAGTGCTGGGATTACAGGCATGAGCCACTGCGCCCGGCCTATTTTTGCTTGTTTTTAACAAACTTAAATACCTTGATAAAAATACCTTCATAATGACCAGGAAGACCATGTTTGAGTTTAGAATTCTGAACTCTTTGGAATGCTGCGCCAGAACATTCCAGCACAGGGAAAACTGGCCCACCCAGCCTCCTCTTCTCCATTCTACTGGCTGTATCCTGTACTGCAAGGGGTCTCCTGCACATGTGTGAGGATACCCGGGTGCATACATCTAAGCTTCATCCATACCCCTCACAAACAGCTGCCCCCTGGCTATCCTGTTTCCTCAGGGGTGCGTATACTGATACATGGTTAACCCTCAGGACCATGGATCAAGGAAGAAGCCTGGTTAGGGCCCAGATGCATGCTCATTGCCCTCTGGGTAGCAAATTCCATGGTCTCAGGTTTCTAGAATGTGATCTAGAAGGCAGTGGGGTGCTGTGTGGAGTGACCACAGAAGGGCTACAGCAAGGTCCTCTTAACAGAGGCTAAAGCAGAAGCTCCTCCTGGCTGGGTGTAAGGGTATTTAATCCATTATATAATAATACATAAATACATATGTTATTAGGTCAGTTGGACAAATTGTCATCTGTCCAGTCAAATTTGAAGAATATTTTGAACCAATTTGAACCAGTGTTTCAAACCAGTGTTTCATAGTATAAATGTTGGTGGATAAACAAATTAATATCAGCTATAAACAATGCCAGTGTAAAAATATTTCTGAATATGATGATCAGAATAATCAAACCAATGAACCTTATCACAAAACAAGCTTTGAATATCCTGCTTAGGCAACTTTGGATAAAAATTTCTTTATAAAACTTAGCTCAAACAGAGCAAAAATACACAATAGGTTTTATGTCTTTCTATTTAGGT
Organism: Pan paniscus; assembly: GCF_029289425.2. Taxonomy (NCBI): domain Eukaryota; kingdom Metazoa; phylum Chordata; class Mammalia; order Primates; family Hominidae; genus Pan; species Pan paniscus. The sequence goes on from NC_073257.2 coordinate 30,439,429, forward strand.
TCTTCCTAACTTAAGAAAGGTTACCATCACATTATATATACCTAGGGGACTAAATTTACTCAGGTCATAATTACTTAAACTCACTGACCAATTATTGTAAATACTTCCATAAAATTCCGAGTAGCTGAACAGAAGGTATGGGCTTGAGTTCAAACCCTGGCTTTACTCACCAGCTAGTGATTTTTTCTTTTTTTTTTTTTTTTGAGATGGAGTCTCACTCTGTCACCCAGGCTGGAGTGCAGTGGTGTAATCTTGGCTCACTGCAACCTCTGCCTCCCCGGTTTCAGTGATTTTCCTGCATCAGCCTCCTGAGTAGCTGGGACTACAGGTGCCCACTACCATGTCTGGCTAATTTTTGTATTTTTAGTAGAGACGGGGTTTCACCATGGTGGCCAGGCTGGTCTTGAACTCCTGACCTCAAGCGATCCACCCACCTTGGCCTCCCAAAGTGCTGCGATTACAGGTGTGAGCCACCACACCAGGCCACAAGCTAGTGATTTTTAAGCAACTCACTTAACCTCTTTCATCTTAATGTAAATGAGAAATAATACTACTACTTTTGAATACTAAGTACTCAAAAAGTACTTTTAATTAGCAAAGGATTTAATAAGTAAAGTAAAATTAATTGATTTATTACTAACATTAAGAATGCAGGGGGAGGAGGGAATTTAAAAAAAATGCAGTGGAAAACATGTTCTGGGCTGAGTGATCCTCTGGCCAGTGGGACTCAGTAGCTGGCAGCATGGTGAACTGGGAAGCTGCTACTGGTACAGGCCAGAGTCTACATCTCCCAGGACAACTGAAAAAGGTGCTTCAGGCTCTCCATTTCCATGGAGATGCCTCAAAGGCCATGAGGAGGAAGAGAACCCACTGTTTGAACCTGTAACTGTCAGACAGACACCGAAGCAAGCTCTGGTTCAGTTCAAGTAATGCTACCATTAACCTGCCATTGGGAAAAGAGAGGGATGTGAACCAATAGAGTAGGCATCCCCTCCTTAGCTCTCCCGAACTGGCTGGGGTAGAAAATCAGATACAGAATCAGGCTGAAGTGGTAGAAGACAAGGGGAAAACATATCTTTCACCACTAAGTCAATTTTGACTTTGGGAAAGATACAAGTTGGAGACATCTGCCGGGGGCAGGGGCTCACGCCTGTAATCCCGGCACTTTGGGAGACCAAGGTGGGTGGATCCCTTGAGGTCAGGAGTTTGAGACCAGCCTGGCCAATATGGTGAAACCTCGTCTCTACTAAAAATACAAAAATTAGGTGGGCACTGTGGCAGGTGCTTGTAATCCCATGAACCTGAGAGGCAGCGATTGGAGTGAGCTGAGATGGCGCCACTGCACTCCAGCCTGGGCAAAAGCGCAAGACTCTGTCTCAAAAAAAACAACAAAAAAAAGTTGGAGACCTCAAGGGGCTGGCCAAGTTTTATGCGCATCTCCTTTAGATGAAATAATTTGTATCATGTCGATGTAGATTTTAGAGCTATCAATATTTGACTTAAAAATATATCACTATTAGCCCCCCCGCCTTTTTTTTTTTTTGAGACAGAGTCTCACTCTTGTTGCCCAGGCTGGAATGCAATGGCACCATCTCAGTTCACTGCAACTTCTGCCTCTCAGGTTCAAATGATTCTCCTGCCTCAGCCTCCTGAGTAGCTGAGATGACAGGCATGCGCCACCATGCCCAGTTAATTTCTGTATTTTAGTAGAGACAGGGTTTTGCCATGTTGGCCAGCCTGGTCTCGAACTCCTGACCTCAGTTGATCCACCTGCCTCGGCCTCCCAAAGTGCTGGGATTATAGGCATGAGCCACGGAGCCCAGCCTCACTATTAGCAGCACTTAAATGGAGTAAAGCCTTACCAATTCACTGCAACTGCTGAAAGATGATGAGAAATTAGTGAAGAGGCTGATTTATTCAAAATCCTTTAAGAAAAGAGGCTTTATTATTTGCAAGTACATAGAGCAACACAAATAAGACTCAAAACTACTCCTAGATGATTTTTCCAAGTATATGCTTAATGAATAGATAGAAATGATCTGAAATTTTCTTGGACACAGTGTTTATACTCAGACATATAATTCTAAATGCTTGTAAAAAGTGCACTAATGCTTTAAACATGATTTGTTTTTATCTTTCTTTAAAAAAATCATACTAAGCTGATGTTTAAATGATTTTGAGAAAGCAATAATCCATGCGTTAATTTACCTGCCTTTATTCTCATAGCTAATGAACTGTCTTCTGCCTCTATCTCCCTTCACTTTTCCCAAATTATCAGTAAATATGGGGTTAAACTGAAGTTTTAATGTATTTGTAAGCAATTATTTCTAATTATTTCCCCTTGCATATTATTATATCCTTTCAAAAATCTCCACATCATATGTCAAATCAAAGTACTAATAAGTATATACTTACAAGGTATATATGATGCCATGGTTATAAGAAGAAAATAATAGTAGTCAAAAGAGACATTGTATTTGTTAGGAAGTCTTATTGAAAACATTCCTGTTTTCTTCACATATGGCAAGGCAGCGTATATTGTAAGAAGTTCACCAGCAACTCCAACAGGATATAAGATGATAAAAAAATTATATCTGGAGAAAGAAAAACCTCAGAGAATTATTTTTCTAGAATAATCATTAGACTTTACATTGCAGGTCTATTGCTACTACTAAATTTAAACTTCAAAGTTCTCTTTTCTTTACATATTTACAATAACCTTACGTAAGGTTAATAGTTCTACTTTAATCATTTGCTTATTGATTATCATCCTTTTTTTCCTAATACCAGTTTCCATAATAGGCAATGTCTTTTTAATAAAATAGTATCAACTTATTTTAGAGTACCAAAATACTTTCATGTATTAAAAATTGTATATGTAGTTTTTCTTGTTTTTGTTTTGAGATGGAGTTCGCTCTTGTCACCAGGCTGGAGTGCAGCGGCACAATCTTGGCTCACTGCAACCTCCACCTCCTGGGTTCAAGTAATTCTCCTGCCTCAGCCTCCCAAGTAGCTGGGATTACAGGTGTGTGCCACCACACCCAGCTAATTTTTGGTGGGTTTGTTTGTTTGTTTGTTTGTTTGTTTGTTTGTTTTTGGTTTTTTTTTGAGAGGGAGTCTTACTCTGTCGCCTAGGCTGGAGTGCAGTGGCACAGTCTTGGCTCACTGCAACCTCCACCTCCCGGGTTCAAGCAATTCTCCTGCCTCAGCCTCCTGAGTAGCTGGGACTACAGGCGCCCGCCACCACGCCTGGTTAATTTTTGTATTTTTAGTAGAGACGGGGTTTCACCATGTTGGTCAGGCTGGTCTTGAACTCCTGCCTTCAGGTGATCCACCCGCCTCAGCCTCCCAAAGTGCTGGGATTACAGACATGAGCCACCATGCCCGGCCTATGTAGCTTTGAAAAAAGTATTGTAATGGTAACTTCTTTGGTGCATAAAATCACAAATGACTGCTTTTGTCCGCGGCAGCTAGTAATTTATTGATCAAACACTGCGTTTAAAAAGACCAGTGATTATCCTAAATTTTATATCTAAACCTTGAAATTACCAAGGTAGTTATTTTTAAGAGGCATTTGAAAAAGTCTTTGTGGTTACTAATGAAAACCAATTATTGCAGAAAACTGATAATACCACCTGAAGCATGAGTAGCTACTAATGAGTATATTATATTGTCTAAAACTGCTACCGTAACAAAATAAATTGACAAGTTAGTTCCTGAATTCCCACATTAAAAGAAGAGTTAGCTTGTTTAAAGTAGAGCTAAGAAAGTTCTGCTCTAAATCCAAAGTCATCATGTGTTCATTTGGTCTGTGGCAAGGTCTGGAACACACAGTAGGCCAGGCATCCTGTATGCTTCCAATTAGGAAACACTCTGTGTTCTACTGGCTGGTCTCCAATAAGAGGGGCCTAAAGGATCCAAGATGATCATATTTCTTCATTAAAAAAAAAAATCATTTTTCTCTGACTCAGTCACTATACAACAGTTACCACAGAAAACTTAAGAGGCCAGAGTGCAAGACCACCCTGGGCGATATAGTAAGACCCCGTCTCACAAAAACAAATTTAATGAGCAGAGCACAGTGGTGCATGTCTGTCACCCTAGCTACTTGGGAGGCTAAGGCAGGAGGATTGCTTGAGCCTAGGAGGTCAAGGGGGCAGTGAGCCAAGACCACACCACTGTACTCCAGCCTGGGTGACACAGCGAGACCCTGTCTCAAAAAAATAAATTTAATTTAAAAAAAGAAAAATGTTTTTAATTTAAAACAAAAGGCCAACATTTTGATGGAAAAAGAAATCAAATTAATCTGTATTTTATTTAATCATTTTGTTGGCATTAAGAAATATCTATAAAGAAAAGTCAAAGTTGTCAGTATTGAAGAAGCTTGGAGACAAATTAAAAATCACCTTATTCCTGTATGTCAGGGATATGCGAAGATAAGAGATGGGGAGAAGGGCAGAATTATTTGCCAAAATAGATGAGCTGTTCAAGAAAGAAGAATGATTCCTTCACTGTACCTGTTAATCCCTTCCTGGCCTTGGAGAAACTCCCTGCTTTCTTACCAGTTTTGGGTAGTTATTTGTGTATCATTTAAATCAATCTTTCCCTACACCTCAATTTATTAAATCCCATAACTGGACATTTTATATACCTGTCTCAGTAAAATACCCAAACTGATTAAGTTGCAATTTTTACTTTATGTGGTTTTCAAAAGATTTTTTTTTTTGGCAGGATTGTTCTTCAATAGAAGAAAAAATTAACACTGCTACAATAAGCTAGTTGAAAGTCTTAAGGGCAATGAAAATTTCTAATGAAATGGGAACAAATTATATAATTTGACTTTACTTGCACTTCAAAAAGATTGCATGTTACTACCTCTCTAAGTTCTGAGGGCAGTATGGGAGATTTAACTATGGATAGACCACATTAAAAAAAAAGATACAATGCTTCTTTGAAGGTTCCCAATTACTATCTAAAATTTTTTTGAAGGGAGTGCATTTTAAATCAATATGAAAAACCTAGCTTAATATATACAATTACCTATTCTGAGGACTTTTCCAAGAACACTTATGACACATAAATAGAATCAAAGTATATTCAAACTGTAACAATAGGCCAAACTACTTATAACTAAGAAGCCATTTCTAAAGTGTAGTTTTATTTGAGAACAACAGCTTCAACATCTGAACATAAATACAAATATTATTTTACATTACTTAATGGAGTTGGGAAACATATTTAGATGGCTGGGATTTTTAAGATCTTTTTGACATGAAACATAATTATTTATGATTATGATCAACTGACAAAGTATTATGTAACATATGATTTCAAAGCTGAAAGACTGTATAACTTGTTTAACATTAAGGCAATGGATAAACACTTTCTTTTTTTGAGACAGAGTCTCGCTGTGTCACCAAGCTGGAGTGCAGTGGTGTGATCTCAGATCACTGCAACCTCCACCTCCTAGTTCAAGCAATTCTCCTGCATCAGCCTCCCAAGTAGCTGGGATTACAGGCACATGTGGCTAATTTTTTAATTTTTTAGTAGAGATGGGGTTTCACCATGTTGGCCAGGCTGATCTGGAACTCCTGACCTCAAGTGATCCGCCCACCTTGGCCTCCCAAAGTGTTGGGATTACAGGCATGAGCCACCATGCCCAGCCTGCAATGGATAAACACTTTCTAAACAGCAAATTTAAACATACGATGGCAGAGTTTTTATCTTTTCCAGACACTCAAGACATGCAAATGCATTCCAAAAGACAGACACACAAAGCCATCAAGTCTAATGTGCCGACCTCAGGAAAATATGCAATGTACATTCTGCTATCCTCTTCAGACAAATTTTGTAAATTCAGCACATGAAAAGAGACTATATGGTAAGTTAGTATTTTCAAAGGTGCCAGAGGTCCAGAACATTGTCATGCGAAATGATATTGATGTGTTCTAGGATTAGAGTCCAGCTACATTCAAAACTGCCAACCTTTAAAAAGCCCAGTCACTAAAGGTAAATACATTTTCATGTACAGTAAGATTAAAACCAACCAAATCCATATAAATGGTAGTAAAACCTTCTTATGACAGACAAGACACTTAAGTTCAAATTATAATTTCAAAGTATCTCATCATATACAAAGTGGTAAGCCGCAAGTGTCTAAAAAAGAGCTAGAGAATATTAAAAAGTCAAAAAGAATATATAACATGGCCAGGCGCAGTGGCTCACACCTGTAATCCTAGCATTTAGGGAGGCCGAGGTGGGTGGATCACCTGAGCTCAGGAGTTCGAGACCAGCCTGGGCAACATGGTAAAACCCCATCTCTACAAAAAATACAAAAATTAGCCAGGTGTGGTGGCCTGCGCCTGTACTCCCAGCTACTTGGGAGGCTGAGGCAGGAGAATCGCTTGAGCCCAGGTGGTGGATATTGAAGTGAGCCGAGATCGTGCCACTACCCTCCAGCCTGGGTGACAGAATGAGACCCTGTCTCAAAAAAAAAAAAAAAAGAGAAAAAAACCCATAAAACACAATTAACAGTGGTTGTCCTTGGTTAGAGAGATTATAAGTAATTTAAAAGTGGTTTTCCTTCTTTTTGGTTTATATATTCTCATTTATTATATTTGAACATGTATAATACATGAGATTAAAAAATAGTAATTGACCAGGCATGGTGGCTCACACCTATAATCCCAGCAATTATCACCACCTGACATATCACATATTATTAGTTTATGTTTTGTCTTCATCATAAGACAGAGAATTTGTTTTGTTCATACCTACATCTCAGGCATGCAGTAGGCACACAGCATTTGTCATTGTTATTGCTACCATAAAGTACAATACAAAGAATCAAATGAACAAGTCTATACTGATTTGTGACTTGTTCTCCAAAGAGCAGTTTTGCTTTTATAATAACTTTCTAAAATGTCAATTGCTCAAAGAATTCAAACTTCAAGAAGAACAGATATCTTTTGCTTTAAAAACGGTTGCTTTAGGATATATTTGGAGCCCTTCAAATATACATTTTATCCACATTCCAAATAATACAATTTTAAGTAAGTGTGACTTTTAAAAATGTCTCTGCAACTTAAAGCAAAGAAAAAAACCAATCGCATTGTGTAAATGGTATATATTGTGGCTGCTAGATTGACTATTAAAATAATTTACATCACAGACAAAAAAACATATTTTGGTACTGCTTATGTAAGCTAATTCCAAAAATGTATATTGTGCTTTCCAAAAAAAAATGAATGACTAATTCTGAGGTTGAGGATACCACAATTTGTCTCACATTGATTTCACTCAAAATATTTATTAATACGATTCCTCTCTGATCATTAAGCTTTTAGAATACAAATCATAACTTGTATAATTATTAGTTATACCAGTTATACCTCCTATAACAGCATTCTGGCATCGTGGGGCTGAAACACGAATTTTAATTCTCTGGCGTTAGCACACAAAATAAGCATGCACAGGACAATGAGAAACTAAACTGCAAGATATCGCCACCTGGCCCATTTAATGAAGTATGGCAAGTGGTCAAGAAGGCTGAATGTGTAGAAGGAATAGCGAGTGATCTCTGTCACAGTCCACGCGACCAGAAAAAGCACCACACTCTCTTCATTCTGGATCTGCAGAATTACAGAGAAACCCAGTGTCATTCAACCTAGAACTTACTTTTCAGTGAAGGTACTTACTTTACTTATTTATTGCCTTTTATTTATAATGGAATGTTAGGGTTAGGCAAATGCAATATAGAAAACTTAATGCAGTCACCATTAACATAATTAATTATAAACGTGGAACTTAAACGTATCTTATGCACAGGAATAGTTGACCATAGACTCGTTTTTCTTCCCTCGTCCTTCACTTCAGGCAATAACGCTATCATCGGAGGACAATGTTACCTTGCTGAAACCAAAATCTGACCCTCCTACTTCTAGTAATCATTGAATCACACCTGTTCTACTGTAGGACCAACGCTTGAATTGTTCACTCATCTTTGGCCCTTTTACTACTATTTTAATTCAGGGATTTATCATCTCTCATCTTGACTACTGTAACTGTTTCCTAATAGTCTTTCCTCTCTTTATTGTCCTCATGAATGCAAGTTTTCTTTTAAAAAGAAGTCAAAGAAACAAATACATAAAAAACAAATTGGAATCAGCTAAGTCCTGTGATTTAAAAGTTTCACTGGTCCCACACTTCTTAACAGAATAAGAGGATGAGCCCTAATACCTGGGCACCATATTCAAGGTTCTTTACAATCCTTGCTCGGAAATCTCTCCAACTTCATCTACAATTACCCAACCCTTCTACCTACTTCTCTCTCTGGTGACACTAGATGTTGTTATTTCCAGAATATGCTCTGAACTTGTGCAATTTAACACATGCTATTCACTCTCACTGGAATGTTACTCTCTTATTCCATAAAAAATATTTTCCTATCTTTCAAGATTCAGCTAAAACATCTCGCCCTCTAGAAAACTGACTCCAACCCTCTCCTCTCACCCTGAGCAGTTATTTGCTCACCACCTTTATTTATTTATTTAGTTTATTTATTTATTTATGTGAGACGGAGTCTTGCTGTGTCACCCAGGCTGGAGTGCAGTGGCATGATCTCGGCTCACTGCAACCTCCACGTCCTAGGTTCAAATGAGTCTCATGCCTCAGCCTCCGGAGTAGCTGGGATTACATGCCCTGCTAATTTTTGTATTTTTAGTAGAGACGGGGTTTCACCGTGTTGGCCAGGCTGGTCTCGAATTCCTGATCTCATGTAATCTGCTTGCCTCAGCCTCCCAAAGTGCTAGGATTACAGGCATGAGCCACCATGCCCAGCCCAGCACCCTTCTTCTACTGTACTTTGTTCATATCTGTGTTGTGGCATTTGCCAATCTGTACTAAGAGTTGTCTGGCTAACTCTTGTACATGTCAGCATTCAACATCTGTATCCCTCCTTAAGGGAAGCCTTCTTTCACTCCTGACGTCAGACTAAGTCCCTAGGCATACCGCAACGCATACCGAGCTCTTGCTTCAAAGCACTTAACACTTATATGATTAAATGTTTGTTTAGCTTCTCTCCCAAGTATAGGCTCCACCAGGTGAGAACCATGTTTGTTTTATCAACAGCCATATCCCAGCACACTGCCGGGAACAGATAAGGTGCATGATTAGCATTGTGCATGATTTGACGTTAAGTGTCCCCCACTTCCCAACAGCCAGTACACTGGACAGCTGGGATTGCCTTGTTCTTTTTTTTTTTTTGAGACAGAATCTCGCTCTGTCACCCAGGCTGGAGTGCAGTGATGCGATCTCGGCTCACTGCAACCTCTGCCTCTTGGGTTCAAGCGATTCTCCTGCCTCAGCCTCCCGAGTAGCTGGGACTACAGGCGTGCACCACCACACCTGGCTAATTTTTGAATTTTTAGTAGAGACAGGGTTTCACCATGTTGGCCCGGCTGGTCTCCAACTCCTGACCTCAAGTGATCCACCTGCCTCAGCCTCCCAAAGTGCTGGGATTATAGGCGTGAGCCACCCCACCCGCCCACCTTATTCATTTCTGTAAATCCAGAAATTTGCACAGCACCAGGTGTAGAGAACGCATTCAATAATATTGGTTGAATTAATTAACGAGTGCTGAATAGGTACCAGTGGGAAATTATCGTCAGCAAAAAATAAATAGGAATATTAAGGCAGTGATCCTCTGGAGGATAAATTGGGCAGATGGGTCCTGTTTTATTTTTGGAACTCGCGACTCTCAAGCTTCCCTTTACCTCCATCTCTCTAGTTAATGTCTAGTTAATGTTGTCTTTCTTCTTCATTCTTCAGACTCATGGTGGTCCTAACTCAGCTATTATATTCCCTCACTGCCTGGAAGAGTCTCTCTTCTAGTCTGTTAATGCTGTCCTCCTGCTTTTAAACTAGTAGGCAAAGTTAATTAATAGTTTGCCTCTCCCATTTCATGTGCTCACTGCTATCTGCACTATCTGCATGGCAGTCGCTGTTTAGGGTGCAGGTAAATCATGCAAGATGAGTGAAAGATACCAGTCAAGAGGGATAAAGTATAAAGAGCAGGAGGTCAGTGAGCTGTCCCCATGTAGACAGGAGGCCAGTGAAGCTAAGAGGAACAGAGAAGAGGTCAGGTGTCAGTCCCCAAGCATCTAAGAAAGGCATCTGAGAAATGGAAAGGAGGCCAGAGATCTGTCCTCGAGTAGACAGGAAGCTCTAAAGGCTGTCAAGAAGGTCAGAAGGGTTGACATAGGAAATGTTCCTGTCATGGGTTTAATTTTTTTTTTTTTTTTTTGAGATGGAGCCTCACTCTGTCACCCAAACTGGAGTGCAGTGGTGCGATCTCAGCTCACTGCACCCTCCACCTCCCAGGTTCAAGCAATTCTCCTGCCTCAGCCTCCCGAATAGCTGGGATGGCAGGCGCCCACCACCACATCTGGCTGATTTTTGTATTTTTGGTAGAGATGAGGTTTCACCACGTTAGCCAGGCTGGTCACGAACTCCTGACCCTCAGGTGGTTCACCCACCTTGGCCTCCCAAAGTGCTGGGATTACAGGCGTGTGCCACCTCGCCCGGCCCTGTCATGGGTTTAAAATGCCCAATATCTTGACATAGCAGCATGGTGTCTATCTCGCCTGAAAGGTTTGAATCATTAATTAGATTCAATAATTAGGTCTGTCTCCTGTCATGCCTCAATAAAAATTGTTTATTTTTCCTAAAGCTCCTTAGCAATTTTTTGACAATTATTTTTAATTGAAAATTTAAATTGCATATATTTATGGTGTACAACATGATGTTCTGAAATATGTACGCATTGTGAAATGGCTAAATCAAGCTAACGAACCTATGTATTACCTTATATACTTATTTACTTGTGGTAAGATCACTATTCTCTTAGCAATTTTCAAATATACAATACATTGCTATTAACTATAGTCACTACGTTGCATAATAGATCTCTTGAACTTAATTCCTCCTAACTAAAATTTTTATCCTTTGACCCCTTCTAACTTTCAGTCTTTTCCGTTTGTTCAGATCTACAGAACTGCATTTACTTTTTATGTCTGTTGCTGTAATACTCAATGCTAAATAAGATATAATTTTTTTTTTTTTGAGATGGAGTCTCGCTCTGTCGCCCAGGCTGGAGTGCAGTGGCACAATCTCAGCTCAATGCAACCTCTGCCTCTCGGGTTCAAGTGATTCTTCTGCCTCGGCCTCCTGAGTAGCTGGGATTCCAGGTGCTCGCCACCACGCCTGGTTAATTTTTGTATTTTTAGTAGGAACAGGGTTTCACCATGTTGGCCAGGCTGGTCTCAAACTCTGAGCTCAGGTGATCCACCCGCCTTGGCCTCCCAAAGTGCTGGGATTACAGGTGTGGGCCACTGCGCCTGGCCAGAAATAATAAATTGTATACTGACAACTTCGATTACATAATCAAAGAGGACAACTTGGATTGAAAAGAAACTTCTATAGAAAAGAACATTTTCTGCAGGTTATTTGACAGAATCTGAATACTGATTTCAAAAACTGGAAAATATCAAAGGAGAATATATTACGGATCTAAGATGCCAATATTTGGGATTGTTTGTGTTTCAAAGTCATTCTGCTAAGGCACTAAGTCAATGCACAATATCTCAAACTCAAACCCAACTCCTTTTTGTCCAACGCTTCCACTTCCTGAAATATACAGATGTTAATATTTTAGATTCCTATGAATGGAAAGCTTTCCTGCAGGCTCAAGTAGACAACATGTTTGTGTCACTTACTGGTTTTATACTGTGAGTAATGAGCCACACCATAAAGATTCTTGAACTCACTTGGACCCCAGTCACAAGCACAGAAGTAGGTACAATTCCTTAAAAAGAAAAACAAGTCAACTATTGCCCTAAAGGCAATTTATAATAAAAGTATAAAATTAAAGCAAAAACTCACCAATTAAACAGTGAACTATCTGTAAGCAAATAGAAAAAAATCATTACGTCAATAATAGAAAACATTAAATAAACCACTGTCAACGTTGGTATTCAGCAAATCCACAGGTGGTATGTAATCAGCAAAATCATATTGATTTTGCACAACAAAAAATGTTCACATAAATATTACAGCAATAGAAAAACAGCATGATGGAAAACTTACCTCAAGCAAGGCAAATGTCTGGAAAAATTTAAGTGTCTTCTGAATGCTTTTATATAAACCTCTGTGTGTTCCTTTTTCCATATAAAAACGTACCATGGTAATAGCTAGAACCAACCACCTAAAAAAAAAAAGTATTTCATAAAGTTCTTTCGAACTTAATACCACTGATTTATACATTTGTGTTTACAGCAGCATTATTCAAAATAGTGAAAAGGTAAAAGCAACCCAGGTGTCCATAAGTGAGTGAATGGATACTTGAAATGTGGTCTATACAGGCCGGGCACGGTGGCTCATGCCTGTAATCCCAGCACTTTGGGAGGCCAAGACGGGCGGATCACAAGGTCAGGAGATCGAGACCATCCTGGCTAACACGGTGAAACCCCGTCTCTACTAAAAATACAAAAAATTAGCCGGGTGTGGTGGTGGGCGCCTGAGTCCCAGCTACTCAGGAGGCTGAGGCAGGAGAATGGTGTGAACCTGGGAGGCGGAGCTTGCAGTGAGCCAAGATCACGCCACTGCACTCCAGCCTGGGCGACAGAGCTGTCCGTCTCAAAAAAAAAAAAAAAAAAAGAAATGTGGTCTATACAGACAATAGAATATTAGCCTTAAAAAGGAAAAGAAATTCTGACATATCATGCAACACGGATAAACCTTGAAGACCTTATGCTATGTGAAATAAGCTAGGCACAAAAGGACTAATACTGTATGATCATTTTTTCTTTAAAAAATTTCTTTTTTTGCATTATGTGTTGCTGTCATCTTTAACAAAGAACAATTATTGATTGATTGATTGAGACAGGGTCTCACTCTGTCACCCTGGCTGAAGTGCAGTGGCGCAGTCTTGGCTCACTGCTGCCTTGACGTCCAGGGCTCAAGCGATCCTCCCATCTCAGCTTTCCCCATAGCTGGGACTACAGGTGTGCGCCATCATATCCAGCTAATTTTTGTATTTTTTGTAGATATGGGTTTTCGCCATGTTGCCCAGGCTGGTCTCAAACTCCTGAACTCAAGCGATCCATCCACCTCAGCCTCCCAAAGTGCTGGGATTACATGGTGTGAGACACCATGCCCAGCCTGTATGATTTAATTTATATGAGGTATACATAGGGTAGTCAAATTCATAGAGACAGAAAGTAGGATAGTGGTGGCTAGGGGCTGGGGACAGATAGGGCAATGAGGAGTTAGCGTTCACTGGGTGCAGAGTTTCAGTTTTGCAAGATGAAAAGTTATGGAGACAGAAAGAAGTAATGGTTACACAAAAATGTGAATGTACTTAATGCCACTGAACTTACACTTTAAAAAGTTAAGATGGGCCGGGTGCAGTGGCTCACACCTGCAATCCCAGCACTTTGGGAGGCCGAGGCAGGTGGATCACCTGAGGCCAGAGGTTTGAGACCAGTCTGGCCAACATGGTGAAACCCTGTCTCTACTAAAAATACGAAAATTAGCCAAGCGTGGTGGCGCACACCTGTAGTCCCAGCTACTCCGGAGGCTGAGGCAGGAGAATTGCTCCAACCCGGGAAGTGGAGGTTGCAGTGAGCCAAGATCACGCCACTGCATTCCAGCCTGGGTGACAGAGCAAGACTCCATCTCGGGAAAAAAAAAAAAAAAAGTCATCAATTAATATTTACTTAATTTTCACTAACAACAACAACAACAACAACAATTGCCGAGCCACAGATAGAAGATCAGCCATGGGCCTCCTTTCAAAAAGTTGTTTAAAAAAAAAAAAACAAAAGAAGAGGCCAGGCGTAGTGGCTCACCCCTGTAACCCCAACACCTTGGAAGGTTGAGGTGGGTGGATCGCCTGAGGTCAGGAGTTTGAGACCAGCCTGGCCAACATAGCGAAACCCCGTCTCTATTAAAAATACAAAAATTAGCCAGGTGTGCCGGTGGGCACCTATAGTGCCAGCTACTCGGGAGGCTGAGGCAGGAGAATTGTTTGAACCCCTGAGGCGGAGGTTGCAGTGAGCTGAGATGGTGCCACTGCACTCCAGCCTGGGTGACAGAGTGAGACTCTGTCTCAAAGAAAAGAAAAGAAAAGAAAAGAAAAGAAAAGAAAAGAAAAGAAAAAAACAGCCTGGGCAACATGGCAAGATCCCGTCTCTACAAAAAAAACAAATTTTAGAGGCATGGCGGCACATGCCTGTGGTTCCAGCTACTTGGAAGGCTGAGGTAGGAGGATCACTTGAGCACAGAGGCTCTGGTTGCAGTAAGCTATGTTTGTGCCACTGCAGTCCAGGCTGTGCAACAAAGACCCTGTCTCAAAAAAAACAAGAGAGAGAGAAAGAAAAAAGAAAAAAATACTATATGCCCTCGCTTTTAAACTTACGTTTGCATATAAATATAGCTTATGTTCTGTGAATTAATCGTGCTTTAAATATAAGCTAGAGTTGTGGAGACCAGCTTTCTCATACTACTTCTTACTCTTCCTAAAGTCACCAGTGAGAAGTTATTTTTTTCCAGTTTCCCTTGCAATTACAAAAGCACGTTTAAGTTTAAGCAACTTACCTCATCTGTAACTTTTTAAAAGCTCTAATAACTCACCCAGGGAAATGAGGAGCTACCCTAGTCTTTTAGATAGTCTCCAAAGAGTCTAGTAAGTAGATTTATGAAATATAAAATTATCATGCAGTTTTAACTTTTTTAACCAAACAACACTCATACAGTGGACAAATGGCTTGAGAAGATTCCTGCAAAGAATCTACTAACTGAATCTGATGAAAATGCATGCTCAAGAGAATAATAAGATGGCAGAATGACACTTCTATTCTTAGAACATAATAAGGTAAAAGCAATGACTTGTTTATCAGATTGGCAAGAAGTCAAGTAAATATCTGAAAGGACCACAAGGACCTTTGAAATGCAGACATATTCATGATAATAACAATGAAATAATAAGTGTATTGTCAGAGTGCTTTCTATGTCTTAGACACTGTTTTCAATGCATAACATATTAACCTCAAATCCTCACAATAACCCTATGAGGCGAGGGTCTTCTATTATCCTATTTCACTACTGAGGAAATAGGCAGAGATGGTCACACAGCCACCACTAAGCTCGGAGTATATGCTCTTAAGCCACTATGCTGTATCGGTCTGGCTCTAAGTATATACTGTGCCCTGAGATACTAGCTAATGATAGCAATTCATATTTACATTATAAATATATTTTTAAAGTTATATGGAGAGTCTATGCTCAAATATTTTAATTGATAGTAGCATGCTATCCAAAAAGTTTGAAGGCCACTCTTTTAGATGAGATATCATCTTCCAGAACATTCAGTTACTTACCCTGAGTCTTAGAGTAAGTTAATGACTGAGTCTGAAATAGAACCTCTGCAGTCTCTAGACTCCCTAGTCCTGACCCCTTTCCACTCTACCCCAGCTTCACTGTGGCTACAACTGATGGATCCATCTCATGTGAGCACCAACACTGAACTCAGTGCTGGACTGATCCTACGGCACTCATCGGAATCATGCTTTAGGTACCTTCCAAAACTAAAGTATTATGATTTCATTATCTTCAATTCAAAGTCCCCATATTTCTTCTACTAAGAAAACAAAAAGTTTATTAAGATATTTTCATTCACATTTTCCATACACTTGTCTTTTTTAGGTGAACCCAAATCAGATGTCCACAAAAGATAAGTGTGAGAGGCAGTTATTAACCTACCAATCAAAGGAGTCATTTGGATGGCAAGTTTTCTACATCTTTAAACAGCATTGTATAAAAATCCATGCATCGTTAGCATTATAACAAGTTCTACTGTTGCTCCATAGGTGGCAGTATTGTACCACCTAGCATAGTATCATGATCATGCCACTCACTAAACTGTGGGAAATAAAAGAAATTGACAGGCTCAGGGGTTTGAAAGGACCCATCGAACCATCTATTCTAACCTCTTGTCTGTTTTTCCTAAGTAAGGCCAGGAGCCAATTGAATCAGGGTTCATTTCCTAAGCCCTCCATCAGAAAGGGTGACAGTCGAAGAAAGTCTCTCTAAGGGTCCTATATTGAACTAGTTTTGAACTTCCTTCATCTATCGGTTTAGTAACTATAATAAAACAAACAGAAAATATTTCAAAAGCAACTGGAATTTCTGCAATTAGGATTTTTTTTTTTTTTTTTTTAGACAGATTCTCGCTCTGTCCCGCAGGCTGGAGTGAGTGGTGTGCCCATGGCTCATGGCAGCCTTGGGTTCCCAGGCTTCAGCAATCTTCCCACCTCAGCCTCCCGAGTAGCTGGGACCACAGGGGTGTACCACCATACCTGGCTCATTATTGTTCTTGCTGTTGTGGGGTTTTTTTTAGTAGAGATGGGGTCTCCCTATGTTGCCCAGGCTAATCTTGAACTCCTGGGCTCAAGCCATCTGCCTGCCTCAGTCTCCCAAAGTAATGGGATTACAGGTGTGAGCCACTGCACCTAGCCAGACTCTCTCTTTTGTGATGCCAGCAGTTACTGATGATCATTGGCTAGATCCATTATTTCAACAATCATTGAAAAACAATATTCTAGCTTGCTATTTCCTTTGTATACCTCCTTTAGCCATTTGGAGGCTTGGACCGAAGATAGTCTTCAACTTTCATATACTCCACACTTTGTCTCCTTTTTTTTTGAAATGGAGTCTTGCTCTGTCACCCAGTCTGGTGTGATTTCGGCTCACTGCAACCTCAACCTCCCAGGTTCCAGTGATTCTCGTGCCTCAGCCTCCCAAGTGGCTGGGATTACAGGTACCTGCCACCACACCCAGCTAATTTTTGTATTTTTAGTAGAGATGGGGTTTCAACATGTTGGCCAGGCTGGTCTCGAACTCCTGACCTCAAGCGATCTGCCTGCCTAAGCCTCCCAAAGTACTGGGGTTACAGACGTGAGCCACCACATCTGGCCCATACTTTCATATATTGTTCATTGACACCTCTAAACTGCCTTTTCTAGATAAAAGTTATACTTTTGTTTAGCAGCCAATATGTGAGTGCTTCAACTGATTGTACACCGGCACTCATGCCAATAACGAGTCAAGCAGAAAGATTCATAAAAGAAAAAACGCTTGAGAAACTGAATTTCACTAAGATTTAGACACCTGCTCTTTGAAAGGCACTGTTAAGAGAATAAAAAATCAAGCCCAAACTGGAAGAAAATATTTGCAAATCACATATCTGGTAAAGCACTTGTATCCAGATTGTATAAAGAACTTTCAAAACCCTGTAATAGGAAATCAAACAGCCCATTAAAGAAAAAAATGCGCAAAAGGTTTTTTTTTTTTTTTTTTGAGACAGAGTCTCGCTCTGTCACCCAGGCTGAAGTGCAGTGGCGCGATCTCGGCTCACTGCAAGCTCCACCTCCGGGTTCATACCATTCTCCTGCCTCAGCCTCCCTAGTAGCTGAGACTATAGGCGCCCGCCACCACGCCTGGCTAATTTGTTGTATTTTTAATAGAAATGGGGTTTCACCATGTTAGCCAGGATGGTCTCGATCTCCTGACCTCATGATCCACTCGCCTCGCCCTCCTAAAGTGCTGGGATTACAAGTGTGAGCCACCGTGCCCAGCTAAAAATGGGCAAAAGATTTGAACAGATACCCAGGAAGATATATGATTGGCAAGTGAAGCACATGAAAAGATACTCAGTATCATTAGCTACTAGGGAAAACAAAATCAAAATCCCAATGAGATAACAGAATGTACTTCTCAGAATGTCTAAAATTACAATGACTGACCACACCAAGGGTTGGCAAGGTTGTGCACCAATGGGAAGTCCCATTCATTGCGAGAGGGAAGATAAAAGGGTATAACCACTTTGGAAACCAGTTTGGCGGTTTCATAAGAAATTACGCTTTGGGAGGCCAAGGCAGTTGGATCATTTGAGGTCAGGAGTTTGAGACCAGGCTGGCCAACCTGGTGAAACCCCGTCTCTACTAAAAATAGAAAAAAAATTAGCCAGGCATGGTGGCGCATGCCTGGAGTCCCAGCCACACAGGAAGCTGAGGCAGGAGAATCATTTGAATCCACAGGCAGAGGTTGCAGTGAGCCGAGGTTGCACCACTGCACTCTAGCGTAGGTGGCACAGTGAGACTCCATCTCAAAAAAAAAAAAAAAGAACGAAAGAAATTAAACACTTAACTACCCTATGACCCAGCCCCTCCACTCCTAGGTATTTACCCAAGCAAAACAAAAGCATATGTTCGTACATAGACATGTACATGCATGCTTATAGCTTGATTTGTAATAGCAAAAACTGAAGAGAGCCCAAATGTCCATCAACAAATGGATGGATGAACAATTTGTGGTAGGTCCATTTGCGGATCTGTCCTCAGCGACAAAATAGATTCTACGCAGCAATAAAAGATATGGCTCTTACTTAACATTCTGGGAAATGAACCTTGGGTTTCTTGTTCTATTAAATCATACTAAGTATACTGTGAAAATATCTTACTTTCTCTTTCTGCAAGAAGTGCAATTTTAGGCCAGGCGCAGTGGCTCACACCTGTAATCCCAGGATTTTGGGAGGCCAAGGTGGGTGGATTGCTTGGGCCCAGGAGTTCAAGACCAGCCTGGGCAACATGGCAAGACCTTGTTTCTACAAAAAATTTAAAAATTAGCCAGGTGTGGTGGCACGTGACTGTAGTCCCAGCTGCTCGGGAGGCTGAGGTGGGAGGATCACTTGAGCCTGGGAGGCTGAGCAGTGAGCTGAGCTGGTGCTACTGCACTCCAGAGCCAGATTCTGTCTCAAAAAAAAAAAAAAGTACAATTTTAAATAAACCACTAGGAATAAAAATGAACATTTGTAAACATCCACTGTGCATCAGGCATCCTGCTAAGAACTTCATATCCATTATCTCTTTATTCCTTTATAATCTAGCTAAGTAGTTGTGCTGTTCCAACTTTACAGATGAGAAAACTAAGAGTCAGAGAGGTTAAGTAGCTTATCTGAGGTTACCCAGCTACAAAGGAATGAGACACAACCTTTAAACAACACCTTTCTGTATTGTGTACAGACTAAAATCCAAACATGTTAGCAAAGCATCTAAGGCCCAGTGCAATGCCCCAAGCTACCCGTACGCCTTCATTTCCCACTCTACACTTCAGGCCCTCTTCTTTTTTTTTTTTTTTTTTTTTTTTTTTTGAGACAGTCTCGCTCTGTTGCCCAGGCTGGAGTGCAGTGGCATGGTCTCGGATCACTGCAACCTCTGCCTCCCGGGTTCAAGAGATTCTCCTGCCTCAGTCTCCTGAGTAGCTGGGACTACAGGTGCACGCCACCACACCCAGCTAATTTTTTGTATTTTTAGTAGAGACAGGGTTTCACTGTGTTAGCCAGGATGGTCTCGATCTCCTGACCTCGTGATCCGCCTGCTTCAGCCTCAAGTGCTGGGATTACAGGCGTGAGCCACCGCGCCCGGCCCAAGCCCTCTTCTTGATGCCTCAACAGATGTCTTGCAATTTCAGATCTCTGTCCTCTAACTCATGCTGTTTCCCCACTTATGCCTACTAAGTCCTTCACCGCTCAGTTTAAATGCTGTGATCTCTCACAGAAAACTTTCTCTAATTCTCCCTACCTGTCTGTCCTCTGACACATCTGCTTAGCACTTATCTCATTATTTTATTGCAATTGTTGTTTATATATTAATGCCCCAGGTTACCCTGCTTCAAGGACAGGGCCTAAAGTATTTGAAGGACAATGCATTTATATATACGGGCACAAAAGTATTTGTCAGAAAGAAAGAGAGAGGGAGGGAGAGAAATGCTCACTTCCCTATTATGAGCAAGTGCCATAAAAATCCTTACATCTGGCCAGGTGTGGTGGCTCACGCCTATAATCCCAGCACTTTGGGAGGCTGAGGCAGGCAGATCACGAGGTTAGGAGATCGAGACCATCCTGGCTAACACGGTGAAACCCCGTCTCTACTAAAAATACAAAAAAATTAGCCAGGCGTGGTGGGGGGTGCCTGTAGTCCCAGCTACTCGGGAGGCTGAGGCAGGAGAATGGCATGAACCCGGGAGGCGGAGCTTGCAGTGAGCTGAGATCGCACCACTGCACTCCAGCCTGGGCGACAGAGCGAGACTCTGTCTTGAAAAAAAAAAAAAATCCTTACATCTGCCAGGCATGGTAGCACTCACCTGTAATCCCAGCTACTCATGAGGCTAATGCAGGAAGTCACTTGAGCCCAGGAGTTTGACGCCAGCCTAGGCAACAAAGCTAAACTCCATCTCAAAAAAAAAAAAAAAAAAAAAAAAACCCTAAAAAATCCTTCCATCCTTTAAAGGTGTAATTCTTCTTCCAGGAATTTATTACACTAAGCCACGAATTGAACAGAAACAAATAAAAGCAAAATGTCATTAGGGGCATGATTTAATCCATTATGGTATAATTAATTCTATACACTCAAATGTAACTGTCAAAAAGTATAATTATGAAAAACAGATGAAAACCTGACAGACTATTAAGTGAAAATGGAAAAATATACAATACAGCAGATATTATAACAACAATGCTGTAATACATTCACTCATTCATTCATTCAAATATTTATTGAGTACTTCATGGAGTTTACACTCTAATGGAGATGACAGACAATAAGCATTGCGAATAAGTAAAATGTATTGTACAATCATATGAAAGAAAGTGGGATGGAGAAAAATAAACAGGCAAGGGAGATAAGGAGTACGTGTTTCACTATTCAAATTAAGATGGCCAGGTAAGGCCTCCTTGAGAATGAAGTTTTGAGTAAAAACTTGGAAGAGGGGGCTGGGCGCGGTGGCTCATGCCTGTAATCCCAGCACTTTGGGAGGCCGAGGCGGGTGGATCACGATGTCAGGAGATCAAGACCAACCTGGCCAACACGGTGAAATCCCGTATCTACTAGAAATCCAAAAAAAATTAGCCGGGCGTGGTGGCGGGCGCCAGTAGTCCCAGCTACTCAGGAGGCTGAGGCAGGAGAATGGCGAGCATCCGGGAGGCGGAGCTTGCAGTGAGCCGAGATCTCCCCACTGCACTCCAGCTGGGTGACAGAGCAAGACTCCTTCTCAAAAAAAAAACAAAAACAAAAACAAAAAAACTTGGAAGAGGTCAAATATTCATATGAAAGATAAAAAGAAAATGAAAGTGTGTGATAGGCTGATAAAATAACAAGCTGTATTTTACATTTATGTAAAATTTTATAATATTTCTTAAATACTATTCCATTGCTTTGCAATTTGGGGGGTGTGTGTGTGTGTGTGTGTGTGTGTGTGTGTGTGTTTTGTTTTTGAGATGGGGTCTCGCTTTGCTGCCCAGGCTGGTCTTAAACTACTGGACTCAAGCAATCCTCCTGCCTCAGTCTCCTGAGTAGCTGGGATTACAGGTGCATACCACTGTTCCCCACTTGTTTTGAAAATTATTACAAAAAAATTAATAAACACGCCAAAGTTCTGTTAACAGAGAAATAAAATAAGTTAAATGAACAAAAAGAGCCTCAACTAGTCTTCTGCTGTCCACCCTATAAAACGTGTAAGTTCTTGTCCCGATTTCAACACTACAACTTCTTCAACCTTATTTACCACTATTCCCCAACAGCACCCTCCAGTTCAATCAAGAGAATACATCAGGCTTGCATATCACACCTATTTCCAGAATTTATATCACCTGAAATGTCTACTCTCTATGTATGCAAATCTTATTCCTTCTTCAAATCTCACCGCCTCTAGAAAGCATCTGAAGAGTCAGTTACAGAGATTATTCCATTTCAATATCCCTTATTTTTGTAAATATGACAAGGAAACTTCTCAGTAGAGGCAGAAGGAGACAAGTTTAGAATAAGCCCTGATTTGCCGGGGAAGGGTCAGAGGGACAGAATGGAGAAAGCATTTAATTCTGCACCAGGTAAGGCAGGAGACCCGGAAAACTTCAAAGAGGTAGATTTGATTAGAAGTCATGGGAATAACAGGAGAACATTATACAAAAGTGAAAAACCTGAGCACAGAAGCAGAGCGCTGTGAAAATACATGGTGCTTTGAGGGACGAGTGAGTCAGAGATATCAAATGCAAGTTGACTGGAAAGGGGAATCGGGAGCAGATTGCAAAAAGCCTTGAATGGCAGACAGCCTGAATCCCTTAGATCAGGGTGGAGGTGGCAGGGAGTCACTGAAGTCTTTAAACTGGAGCTATGCATTGATGTTCATTTTTGAAATATCAGTTGGCTTTCAAGACAGAGAGTCAACTGAAAAGAGAAAGGACAGACACCCAGTTAACACAAGGCAGATATTTCAAAATGTTTACTGGCTGGGCACGGTGGCTCACACCTGTAATCCCAGAACTTTGGGAAGCCATTGTGGGAGGATCACTTGAGAACATCCTGGGCAATATAGCAAAAACCTGTCTTTACAGAAATTATTATTATTATTGTTTTATTTTTTTGTGTGAGACAGAGTGCAGACTGGAGTGCAGTGGCACGATCTCTCAGCCTCCTGGGTTCAAGCGATTATCGTGCCTCAGCCTTCCAAGCAGCTGAGATTACAGGCGTGTGCCACCATGCCCGGCTAATTTTTGTATTTTTAATAGAGACGGGGTTTTGCCATGTTGGCTAGGCTGGTCTCAAACTCCTGGCCTCAGGCGATCCACCCGCCTCAGCCTCCCAAAGTGCTGGGATTACAGACGTGAGCCACCGTGCTCGGCCTACTCTACAAAAAAATTTTCAAATTAGCTGAGGATGGTGGTGTGCGCCTGTAGTCCCAGCTACTCAGGAGGCTGAGGCAGGAGGATCGCTTTGAGCTTCGGGGTTGGGGCTGTAGTAAGCACCACTGCACTCCAGCCTGGAAAACAGAGCAAGGGCTTGGCTTAAAAAAGAAAAAAAAAGGAAATAAAAGGAAACGTTTATTTTATTTTATTTTATTTTATTTTTTGAGACGGAGTCTCACTCTGTCGCCCATGCTGGAGTGCAGTGGCGCTATCTTGGCTCACTGCAAGCTCCCTCTCCCGGGTTCACGCCATTCTCCTGCCTCAGCCTCCGGAGTAGCTGGGACTATAGGCGCCCGCCATGGCGCCCGGCTAATTTTTTGTATTTTTAGTAGAGACGGGGTTTCGCTGTGTTAGCCAGGATGTTCTCGATCTCCTGACCTCGTGATCCGCCCACCTCGGCCTCCCAAAGTGCTGGGATTACAGGCGTGAGCCACCGCGCCCGGCTCCGGAAACGTTTATTAACCAGACTATCACAGAGGTGAGAGAATTCTTTCAGTTCCGAATGCATTTAAAGGCAGCATCATTTCGTGATTGCTGAATTGTTGTAAATACATTAGTTTTCTCTCTTTCCAAGATTATAATTTAGGAAGAAAGAAAGATGAAGTAGCAGGACAGTGGAGTCAGAGAGTCCGGGTTGAAACCCATGTCTGACTGACACTTGCTGGCTGTGATCTTGGGCAAGTATCTGTGCCTCACTCTTCTAATCTATATAATGTAATATCATGTGCCCCTCACAGGACTTTAAAGGACTAAAAATACACCTAAAATAACCAACACAGTCACCTGCAGTCCTCAGTAAACAACATTTGTATGAACTGTATTTGGCATTCAATATCATATGCTAAGCACATAATAGAAACTCAATCACCATAGGTAAAGATTTATTAAATTTTTGTCAATCACATTTTTCTATAAACCCTGGAGAAAGTTTAAAATATTAAGCCGGAAGTGGTAATCCCAGCACTTTTGGAGGTTGAGGTGGGAGGATTGCTTGAGGCCAGGAGTTTGAGACCAGCCTAGCCAACACAGTGAGAGGCCATCTCTATTTTTAAAAAATTAAAATAAAATATTAGGCCCGGTGCGATGGCTCACACCTGTAATCCCAGCACATTGGGAGGCCAAAGTGGGGGAATCATTTGAGGTCAGGAGTTCGAGACCACCCTGGCCAACATGGTGATACCCTGTCTCTACCAAAAATACAAAAATTAATGGGGCGTGGTGGCCCACGCTTGTAGTCCCAGCTACTCCGGAGGCCGAGGCAGGAGAATCGCTTGAACTCCGGAGGCTGAGGTTGGCAGTGAGCAGAGATCGCGCCAATGCACTCCAGCCTGGGCGACAGAATGAGTCTCCGTCTAAAAAATAAAATAAAATACTGTCAGGGCGGGATGGCTCACGCTTGTAATCCCAGCACTTTGGGAGGCCGAGGCGGGCGGATCACGAGGTCAGGAGATGGAGACCATCCTGGCTAACATGGTGAAACCCCGTCTCTACTAAAAATACAAAAAAATTAGCCAGGCGTGGTGGCGGGCGCCTGTAGTCCCAGCTACTCGGGAGGCTGAGGCAGAAGAAAGGCATGAACCCGGGAGGCGGAGCTTGTAGTGAGCCGAGATCCCGCCACTGCACTCCAGCCTGCGAGACCGAGCGAGACTCCGTCTCAAAATAAATAAATAAATAATAAAAAGAAAAAAAGAAAATAGTAAACTTTTCCTCGCGTTTACATAAGTTAATACTTCGAGTGAAAATGGGAAAATAAGTTTTTTAAAAGGCAGTGCAATTGAGAAATGGAAAAGCATTTTCCCAACAGGTTTTGAGAAGCAGTTGACACAAAAGTCACTTTGACAGCTCTGCGAAGAGCGACAGTCATTGTGTAACCTTAACTTGCAAAGTCATACTCAAAGCCAAAAATCAAGGTCCAGCTTATCAGCCACGGAGCCTGAGGCCATAAAGATGCTGGGCAGGAGCTCCACGCTGGGATAAGTGGGGTGGTTATTTCAAAATCGTCCCAAGTGACAAGCTCTAGGACGTGCTGTGCTTTAAAAAAAAAAAAAAAAAAAAAAAAAAGTCGCGGTGAAATTAACAGGGGCGAAAACTCTGCCCAGCGATCGCAGCATGAAGCTCTGCGCTCCCGAGACCATCGAGTGGCCAGGGCTGGGCGCTCCTTCAACAGCAGCGAAGGCAGCGGCGCCCGGGCCGCAGCCGCCTCCCCCGCGGGCCGGCACCGCATTCCTGCCCGGGTCTATACTTAACCTCCGGCCAGCGCCCCGCCGTGCACCGTATTAGGCAATGCCCGGCGCGCAGGGCCCGGCCCCCCCGCCCGCTCCATTCAACCCCGGCGGTGGCCGCGGCGACAGCTCCCCTCCCCCACGGCCGCTGCCCGCGCCCCCCGCGCCCCTCACACCCCGGCCCGCGCCCCCTGAACCCGGAACCTCCGCGGACCGCGGCGCGGGGAGGGCCCGAGGGTGCCCCGCGGCGCGCGTACCCCGCGGTCATGGCGATGTCGTAGAAGGTGAGCCAGGCGGTGGCCAAGAACCCCAGGCGCCTCCGCTTGCCGGGAGCCTCCCGGTCCTCGCCGGCCTCCGAGGCGCCGCCGTTGGTGCCGTCCTCGTCGCTGGACGCCATGGTGGCCGCGCACCTGGGGGACGTGGGAGAGAGCGGCAGGAGCGTGGGAGGGGACCCTGCCCAGCCTGCAGCCCGAGCGCCGCTGCCCGCTGCCGCCGCCTCCGTCAGGCGCCCCATGTGCAGCGCGCAGGGGGCTCGGCGCAGCCAGCCCTATCGACCGCGAGGGGGAGGAGCGGACGCCCCCGGCCACCGCCCGTCACGCCCCCGCCCCGCCCCGCCCCTTGGGAGCGCGCGCCACTCGGGGGCCAGAACGCCTGGCCCTGGCACTGGGGATCCAGGACCCGCAAGCCCCGGCACGCTTTCCAGGCGGCGCTGTAGTTTCCGCTCCCGAGGAAAGTGCACCCGCCTCGCTAGCTGCGGGGGCCTCTTCATAGAGAGACGCCCAGACGCCTTGCGCCCTGGCGATGCGCACCCTGCGAGTGCATTTAGTGGGGACACAGGGAACGCACCTGAACTTGGCGTGGCTCTGCCCTGCCTGGCCTTTTGTAAGGCAGTTTCTCAATACGCAGGCAGGGAGCGGGATCTTCCCGCCACTCATTCTTTTCTTTTCTTTTTAGAGATGCGGTCTCAGTCTGTCTCCTAGGCTGGAGGGCAGTGACGCGAACATAGCTCACTGCAATTTCGTGAGCTCAAGCAATTTTCCCACCTCTGCCTTCCAAAGTTCTGTGATTACAAGCCTGAGCCACAGCGCTGGGCCAAACATTCATTCATTCTTAAGAGCTTCTGGGGAAGAAACGCCTATTTCGCCCTGTTTCCCGTTTACCAGCGAGTCCAACAGGTCTTCCAACAGTGAGAAGACCGTCCCACTTGAGTGATTTTTTTTTCCTTTTTCATTTCTTTTTTTTTTTTTTTTACAGTCTGGAGTGCAGTGTTGTGATCTCGGCTCACTGCAACCTCCGCCTCCCTGATTC
The DNA here is from genome assembly GCF_029289425.2 of Pan paniscus. NCBI lineage: Eukaryota > Metazoa > Chordata > Mammalia > Primates > Hominidae > Pan > Pan paniscus. The sequence goes on from NC_073257.2 coordinate 30,465,814, forward strand.
AAGAGATTCTCCTGCCTCAGCCTCCCGAGTAGCTGGAACTACAATCATGCACCACCACGCCCGGCTAATTTTTGTTATTTTTAGTAGAGACGGTTTCACCACGTTTGCCAGGCTGGTCCCGAACTCCTGGCCTCAAGTGATCCACCCGCCTTGGCTTCCCAAAGTGCTGGGATTACAGGCGTGAGCCACCGCACCCGGCCTCACTTGTGTGAATTTTACCGGAGCGTGTGTGTGTGTGTGTCTGTGTGTCTGTGTGTGTGTCTATTTACCAAGTGTCAGGCCTCTGAGCCCAAGCTAAGCCATTATATCCCCTGTGACCTGCACGTATACATCCAGATGGCCTAAAGTAACTGAAGAATCACTAAAGAAGTGTGGCCGGTTCCTGCCTTAACTGATGACATTACCTTTTGAAATTCCTTCACCTACTGAAATACAACCCCCAAATTCCTGACTCCTCCCATTTTATTAGCTGTGTGAACTTGGACAACGTAACCTATCCATGCCTCAGTTTCCTTAGTGGAAATAATTTTTAAAAATCGTGAGCAGAGATCGCCCGTTGCACTCCAGCCTGGACGACAGAGTGAGACTCTGTCTCAAAAAAATAAAAAAAAAAGGAAAGGAAGGCTGGGTGTGGTGGCTCACCCCTGTAATCCTAGCACTTTGGGAGGCCGACGTAGGCGGATCACTTGAGGTCAGGAGTTTGAGGCCAGCCTGACTAACATGGTGAAACCCCGTCTCTACTAAAAATACAAAAATTAGCGGGGCGTGGTGGCGGACGCCTGTAATCCCAGCTACTCAGGAGTTGAGGCAGGAGAATCGCTTGAACCCAGGAGGCACAGGTTGCAGTGATTTGAGATCGCCCCATTGCACTCCAGCCTGGGTGACAGAGCGAGACTTAGTTTCGGAAAAGAATAAAAATAAAATAAAGGGAAGAAAGAAGTAAAACTGTTTGCAAATGAGAGCAATGTGTTTCCTAGAAAATCCCAGGAATCTCGAGGAATCCTAAAAAAAAACCTACTGGAACTACAAGATCAACATAACAAAAATCAATTGTTTTTCTACATGTGTACACGGAACAACTGGAAAATGAAATTTAAAATAAACCATACAATGTTAATCAGCATCCAAAAACATGAACTATATAGGGATAAATTTCACAAAATATGTGTGAGATGTATACACTGAAAATTATAAATCATTGCTCAAAACTACAAATCTCTGCTGAGAGAAATGAAAGATCTAAATAAATAGCTGTTCCCTGCTCATGAATTGGAAGACTCCATACTGTTAAAATGTCAATTCTCTCCAAATCCCAGCAGATTTTTTTTTAACTTGACAAGCTAACTATAAAATTCATACAGAGGTACATAGGAAGAAGAAAGTTGGAGCACATATGCATCTGGTTTAAAGACTTACTATAAAACTAGTTTTCAACACACTGTGGTACACATAAGGTGAGACATAGAGATCAGTGAAACAGAATCAAGTCCAGGGATAGACCCATATGTATATGGTCAATTGATTTTTATAAGAAGCTAAGGTAATTTCCATGTGGAAAATATAATCTTTTCAATAAATGAAATGACTGGATACCCATATCAAAAAATAAATCTTACCTCACACCATAGACAAATAGTAAGTTGAAATGAATGACAGACCTAATCATGAAGCTATAATTACATAATTTCTAAGAAAATACAGAACAATCTTTGTGACTTTGGGGAAGGTGAAGATTTTGGAGGTAGAAAAAAGCACTAATCATAAAAAGGAAATAAAAGACAGATTGAACTTCATCAAAATGGGAAACATCTGTGTTTTCAAGACAACATTAAAAAAGTGAAAATATTCACAACAGATGTCTCTAACAAGGAATTTGTATCTGGAACATATAATGAAAGCTTACAACTTAATAAAACAATTCAATTTTTTGAAATGAGCAAAAGATTTGAATACACACTTCACAAAGATATAGAAATGGCCAATAGCCGGCCAGGCACTGTGGCTCACACCTGTAATCTCACCATTTTGGGAGGCTAAGGCAGGCGGATCACCTGAGGTCAGGAGTTCGAGACCACCTTGGTCAACATGGCAAAACCCCATCTCTACTAAAAATACAAAAATTAGCTGGGCGTGGTGGCACGCCCCTGTAATCCCAGCCACTTGGGAGTCTGAGGCAGGAGAATCACTTGAACCTGGGAGGCGGAGGTTGCAGTGAGCCGAGATGGCACCACTGCACTCCAGCCTGGGCTACAAGAGCGAAACTCCATCTCAAAAAAAAAAAAGTAAAAAAGAAATGGCCAATTACACATGCAAAAGTGCTGAATCTTATTAGTCATTTGGGAAATGCAAATTAAACCCACAACGAGATAGCACCACACAACCACTCAAGTGGCTAATATATTAAAATGTTAGCAAGGATTGGCATTCTCATACAAGGCTAAAAAGAATACTGCTTTGGAATATAATTTGGCAATTTCTTACATCAATATACACTTACTTAGCATATGATCCAGTAATTTCACTCTTGGTATTTAACCAAGAGAAATAAAAACGTATGTCTACACTAAGACTTGAAACCAAATGTTCATAGCAGCTTTAGTAATAGTAATTCCAAACTGAAAATAACTCATGTGTCCATCAATGTGTGAATGAATAAACAAATTGTAGTGTATTCATACAATGGAATATTACTCAGCAATAAAAAGGAACATACTATTGTACATGTCACATGAATGAATCTCATTAACTTTGTGCTGAGCAAAAGAAGCCATACACAAAATATTATATAGTATATGATTACTTTTATATAAAACTCTAGAAAAGCAAAATCTAATCTAAAGGGACAGAAAACAAAAAAGGTTGTTTCCTGAAGTTGGGGATTCCTGTAGGGAGACTAGACTAAGAATAAATACAGGAAAGCTTTTGTAGTAGTGTGAATGTTCACCATGTTGATTGTGGTGGTTACACAGCTTTACATATTTGTTACAACTCATCATACCGGCTGGGTACAGTGGTTCATGCCTGTAATACCAGCACTTTGGGAGGCTGAGGTGGGCAGATCATCCGAAGTCAAGAGTTCGAGACCAGCATGGCAAACACGGTGAAACACCGTCTCTACTAAAAATACAAAAATTAGCCAGGCATGGTGGTGCACGCCTGTAGTCCCAGCTACTCGGGAGGCTGAGGGATGAGAATCACTTGAACCTGCAGGCGGAGGTTGCAGTGAGCCGAGATCATGCCACTGAACTCTGGTCTGGGCAACAGAGACTCATCTCAAAAAAAAAAAAAAAAAAAAAGCTCATCATACTGAACACATAAGATAGATTCATTTCGTTGAGTATAAATTATTAAAATTGATTTATAAATGCCATGAACACTACATATTTTAACGTGTAAAATTTATAATACTGATATGTTTAACATGAAACCCAAATGTTGTGGCAGAATGCCTTCGTATTTTGCAGTTAATAGTTTCCCTACCAAATATTCCTTTAAAGCATCGAATCTGCCACAAGATAGAAGTCATTTTCACAACAGTAATGCATGTTACAAAGTTCAATATAATAACATTTCGAAAAATAAACTTTTAAATGCCCTAGGAATAAATAATATTTCAACAGATTTGTAAAATCGTCCCTATAAAATGTGAATTTACCTTGTACTATGTAGAAATAGGTGATACCAAAATGAATGAAACATGGAGCCTGTTTTCATGAAGCTAACAATTGTTATAAAATGGATAAGAAATCCATACAAATTAATATATTCTAAGATATGTTATTAACATGCCACCTCTCATGTGCCAGACACTTCAGCTGATTTAATCCACACAATCTTTTCAGGTAGGTATTACCATCCACATTTTACAAATGAGCTCATTGAAGCCTGGAGAAGTTAAGAAACTTGCCCAAGCTTCTCAGCCAATGGGCGGTGATTTTGAAGGACCACTGACTCCAAAGCCCATGTTCTATTATGAATTGCAGAATATAATAAATTTGGAAAGAGAATTACAAAGTGCTTTGGGAGCTAAAGAGCTGTCGAAAAATGTGATTTGTTTGGAGAATCAGAAAATGACTCATGCAAGAAATCACTTTTAAATGCTTAAAGAATAAGTATGATTTCAACAAATCGCAGAGGGTATTGCAGGCTGAGAGCTGATCATGAACACGGGGGCGGGAAAAACAAACAAGTTTGAGGAGAAGTGAGTCGTGCAGATGAACGAAATGTTAGAGGTATTAGAGAAGAAGGATAAAATAGATACATACGGAGAACCACTCTATTTTAAAAGGCAGTATGAGCTTCTAAAGATTTTCAGTATGAAAACTACAGCAAAGAAACTCTGTTCTCAAAGATTAATTTGGGCCGGGCGCTGTGGGTCACCCCTATAATCTCAGCACTTTGGGAGGCTGAGGTGGGCAGATCACCTGAGGTCGGGGATTCAAGACCAGCCTGGCCAACATGGGAAACCCCGTCTTTACTAAAAATACAAAAATTAGTGAAGCGTGATGGCGCGCACCTATAATCCCAGCTACTCAGTAGGCTGAGGCGGGAGAATCGCCTGAATCTAGGAAGGAGAGGTTGCAGTGAGCGGAGATGGCACCACTGCACTCCAGCCTGGGTGACAGAGCGAGACTCTGTCTCAAAAAAACAATTAATTTTGCAGCAGTGTATCAAATAAATTGGTATGAGGGGATGCAAGAAATGAGAGCTGTAGTCTAGGAGATAAGTAAGAAAGACCAGAACTGGGTTGGTGGCAATAGTCGTTGGAAAGTGGATGGTGAGGAGAACTTCAGTTTCAGCTGAAGAGGAAGATGAATAAGGAGATATCTTAAAAAATAAAATAAGGGACCGGGCGCAGTGGCTCACGCCTGTAATCCCAGCACTTTGGGAGGCCTAGGCGGGCGGATCATGAGGTCGGGAGATCGAGACCATCCTGGCTAACACACTGAAACCCCGTCTCTACTAAAAATACAAAAAATTAGCTGGGCGTGGTGGCGGGGGCCTGTAATCCCTGCTACTCGGGAGGCTGAGGCAGGAGAATGACGTGAACCCGGAAGGCGGAGCTTGCAGTGAGCTGAGACTGGGAGACAAGCGAGACTCCGTCTCAAAAATAAATAAACAAATAAATAAAATAAAATAAAATTAGCTTTTGGGGTACAAGTGGTTTCTGGTTTCATGAATGAAGCATATAGTGGTGAAGTCTGAGATTTTAGTGCACCTGTCACCTGAGTAGTGTACGTTGTACCCAATATGTAGTTTTTTTTAATCCCTCAACGCCCTCCCCACCTCCCTGCTTCTGAGTCTCCACTGTTCACTACACCACTCTGTGTGCCTTTGCATACCTATAGCTTAGCTCCCAATGATGAGTGAGAATATATGGTATTTGGTTTTCCATTCCTGGGTTGCTTCACTTAGAATAATGGCCTCCAGCTCCATCCAAGTTGCTGCAAAAGACATGAATAAGGAGATATATTAAGATAACAAGAGAATGAAAATAAGATTTTTATTCGTTGTTTTTTATTTGCCGAAGGTGTCATGAAAGAGGGAGAGATTGATTATCTATTTGGAATGGGCTATTTTATGAAGCAAGATGACTCCGACAGTGGAATGATGAGGGATTAAGAAGATGGATGAAAAGATTAGGGTTTTGTTTTTGTTTTTGTTTTTGTTTTTGACACGAAGTCTCACTCGTCTCCAAGGCTGGAGTGCAGTGGCGTGATCTCGGCTCACTGCAACATCTGCCTCTTGGGTCCAGCGATTCTCCCGACTAGCTGGGATTCCAGGCACCCACCACCACATCCAGCTAATTTTTGTATTTTTAGTAGAGATGGGTTTTTGCCATGTTGGCCAGATTGGTCTCAAATTCCTGATCTCAGGTGATCCACCTGCCTCGCCCTCCCAAAGTGTTAGGATTACAGGCATGAGCCACCACACCTGGCTGGATTAGATTTCAAAAAGAGAAAAAAATCCTTCTTTCTCAGACAGGAATAAAGAAAATGGAGATAGAGATATTTTGAGGTAGGGAAAAGAAAGTTGAGGTAGGTAGCTCCACTGAGGGTAAGGTGTCCTGAGGGCAAATAAGGTTTGGAATGGCACCTCATATATAACTTTATTTTACTTCTCAAAACATCATATTATTTTCCCAGTCTAAGGAATAGCCCTTGCCTTTAGAACAAAGGCATTTAGAGCTCTCTTTTATAACCTGAGCCCATAGAGGCCAATGGAATATTACCTCCTAGTCCATGCCATGGAAATCCTCTGATCCAGCCAGGCAGGTCTGTTCCCTGTCCAAAAAGTGACCTAGAGAGACTTTAATCCAAATCTCCTTTCTGTTCACCCTCCCTAACCTGTTGTTTTCCCTTCCCAACTGCTCCCCAAGCTGCTGTTTTCCCTTATACAAACAAGAATGTTTTGAAAATCTCATTCATTCTTCAAAGATGTTTCAAATCCCAATTCTTTTAAGTGTCTTTCCCTGACCACTTAAATGTACATTAAATTCTCCAACAGTTTGTAGTGATAATGTGTCGTTTCTTTTGGCATTTCATTATACATCATTTTCTGCTTTTCCAACAGTTTGTAGTGACACAAATAGTTTGTAGTGATACCAATAGTTTGTAGTGATAATGTATCGTTTCTTTTGGCATTTAATTGTATATCATTTTCTGCTTTTCCTTAATTTACACTTGTGTATGTTTTGTCTATGAAGAAGAAATGCATATGAGAGATCACAAACTATATTTTAAAAAATCCTTCTCAAAAACCCATTAGTGTTTTGCAATTTTGAACAGCTTTGTGGAGTTATAAATGACATAGAACAAACTGCATATATTTAAAGTATACCATTTAATAAGTTTTAACAAATGTGTCCTCTGTGAAACTTTCACCACAATCAAGACAGAGAACATATCCATCACCTCGAAAAGTGTCCTCCTGCCCTTTTGTAATCCCCACCTCCTCCCCTGGCAACCACTCATCTGCTTTCTATCACTGCAGAGTAGTTTGCATTTGCAAGAAGGTTGTATAAATAGAATCATACATGACGTACTCTTTGTTGACTTTGTTTTTTTGTTCACTTGGGGTAATTACTCTGAGCTGGTCCTTGGCTGGCCCATGGGCATGTGATCTGTGTAGTCCATAGAGTCTTGCACTGAGAAGGGCTCTGTGCTTGTTTGGGCTGGGCACAGTGCCTCATGACTGTAATCCCAGCACTTTGGGAGGCCAAGGCAGGAAGATCATGAGGTCAGGAGATCGAGACCATCCTGGCTAACACGATGAAATCCCATCTCTACTAAAAATACAAAAAATTAGCCGGGTGTGGTGGCACACGCCTGTAGTCCCAGCTACATGGGAGGCTGAGGCAGGAGAATCCCTTCAACCCAGGAGGTGGAGCTTGCAGTGAGCCGAGATAGCACCACTGCACTCCAGACTGGGTGACAGAGCGAGACTCTGTCTCAGGAAAAAAAAAAAGAGAAAGCCTCCCTGGTTGTTTGAATGCTCCACTGTCTTTGTTTTTGAAGTTCTTAATGCTTTGTGAACAAGAAGACCTACATTTTCCTTTTGCACTGGGCCCCACACATTATATTGCTGATCCTGAAATAGAGATTCATCCATATGTGTGTATAGATTAACAGTTTATTTTGTTTTATTGCTGAGCAGTTATTCCATCATATGGATATCCTACAATTTGTTTATCCATTCATTCACCAAAAGCATTTGGGTTTTTTTCCAGTTACAAATAAAGGATCCATGAACATTTGTGTACAAGCCTATATAAAGATATGCTTTCAAGCTGGGCATAGTGGCTTATGCATATAGTCCCAGCACTTTGAGAGGCCAGGGTTAGAGGATAGCTTGAGGCCAGGAATTTGAGGCCAGGCTGGGCAACATAGCAATACCCTATCTCAAAAAAAAAAAAAAAAAAAAAAGATACGCCTTCATTTCTTTTAGGTAAATACTGAAACACAGAACGACTGAGTAACACAGTAAGTGTATGCCTAACTTTTTAAGAAACCACACTGTTTTCTAACTTTTTTTTTTTTTTTTTTTTTGAGACGGAGTCTCGCTCTGTCATCCAGGCTGGAGTGCATTGGTGCGATCTCTGCTCACTGCAAGCTCCGCCTTCCAGGTTCACACCATTCTTCTGCCTCAGCCTCCCGAGTAGCTGGGATTACAGGCGCCCACAACCACGCCTGGCTAATTTTTTGTATTTTTAGTAGAGATGGGGTTTCGCCATGTTAGCCAGGATGGTCTCGATCTCCTGACCTCGTGATCCACCTGCCTCGGCCTCCCAAAATGCTGGGATTACAGGCATGAGCCACTGCACCTGGCCTGTTTTCTAATTTTTTAAAGAGATTTACAAATGTTTTACTTTTTGCACAAAGAGTTAGCATGGTTTCTTTCATGGGATGGATGACCTGGATAATCCATTCAAGGAAGTTCCCTTAGTACAACTTAATGAAACCTATATCCTTTGCATACTGGGGAACATATTGAAGCTGTATTTTTGGATCACATCATGCTGATTTTAGCAAGAACCCTGGCCAGTTTCACAGGTGGCTCTAGTATAGCTGCTGGAGACCCATCTTGCCCTTAAGAGTAAGAGATGAAAGGAAACAGCTAGCACATACATGCACTTTTCAAATTTTTCCAGTTTTTCTAAAGTGGTTGCAGCATTTTACATTCCCATCAGCCGTGTAGGAGAGTTTCAGTTGCTCCACATCCTAGTCAACACTTGGTGTAGTCAGTCTTCGAAATTTTAGACATTCTAATAGATGTATTATTTCATTGTGGTTTTAATTTTCACTTCCCTAATGACTAATTATGCTGTTGCTTTTCATGTTCTTATTTGTCAGTTGTATATTTTCCTTGGTATAGTTACTGTTCAAATCTGCCCAATTTTTTTTTCTTTCTTTTTTTTTTTTTTTAGACAGGGTCTCACTCTGTCACCCAGGCTGGAGTGCAGTGGCACGATCTCAGCTCCATCTCCCGGGTTCAAGCGATTCTCGTGTCTCAGCCTCCCAAGTAGCTGGGATTACAGGTGCAAGCCACCATACCCAGCTAATTTTTTTTTTTTTTTTTTTGAGACAGAGTCTAGCTCTGTTGCCCAGGCTGGAGTGCAGTGGTGTGGTCTCCGCTCACTGCAACCTCTGCCTCCCGGGTTCAAGCAATTCTCTTCTCTCAGTCTCCCAAGTAGCTGGGATTACAGGTGCAAGCTACCATACCCAGCTAATTTTTTTTTTGATACAGAGTCTTGCTCTGTTGCTCAGGCTGGAGTGCAGTGGTGTGGTCTCGGCTCACTGCAACCTCTGCCTCCCAGGTTCAAGCGATTATCCTGTCTCAGCCTCCCAAGTAGCTGGGATTACAGGTGCCTGCTACGACGCCTGGCTAATTTTTTTGTATTTTTAGTAGAGATGGGGTTTCGCCATGTTGGCCAGGCTGGTCTCGAACTCCTGACTTTGTGATCTGCCCACCTTGGCCTCCCAAAGCGCTGGTATTTACAGGAGTGAGCCACCACAACTCTGCCTGTTGCTGAATTTTGTGGTGGATTAATTGCTTTCTTTAATTATTAAGTTTTGAGACTACTATATATTTTCTAGGTAAAAATCTTTTATCAGATATATGATTTGCAAATATTTTTTCCCAGTTCATGGGAGAATTTTTATTTATTTATTTTTTTAGAAACAGAGTCTCACTGTGTTGCCCAGGCCAGTCTTGAATTCCTGAGCTCAAGCAATCCTCCCACTAAAGTGCTGTGATTCCAGGCATGAGCCAGTGGGAGAATTTTCTTGACAGTACTTTTCACAGGGCAGAAGTTATTAATTTTGATGAAGTTCTGTTTATCAATTTTTTTCTTTGAAGGATTGAGTTTGTATTGTTATATCTAGGAAATTATTGCCTAGCCCAAGGTAACAAAGGTTTTGTCCTATTTTCTTCTGGAAATTTAATATTTGAGGTTTTTATTTGGGTCTATGATCCATTTTGAGTTAATTTTTGTATATGATACGAGGTATGAAATGAGGTTCATATTTTTGCTTATAAATATCCAAGTGTTCCAGGGCCATTTGTTGAAAACCTATCTTTTCTCTGCTGAATTGCTTCTTTACCTTGTCAAAAATCAGTTGTCCATTTACGTATGAATATATTTCTGTTAGGTCTATTCCGTTCTACTGATCTTCTTGTCTGTCTTTATGCCAGTAACGTATTGTCTTGATTGCCATAGCTTTATAACAAATCTTGAAATCAAGTCATGATTGGTGTTTGTGACAGTGACAGTGTTAATGATGTTAGTAATCTGTAATGTGTATGTTCTTAGCACATCATGATAGAATTTGACTAGGCATGGTATGGTTACTACAACAGGATGAGAGCAATGATACCACTAGAGAGAAGTGATAGCATTAATTTCAGAGGAAAAAAAACACTTTAAAATTTCACCAGTTTTTCTATTTGTAGGCATCGCAATAGGAAGGAATGTGAGGAAGAAAGCTGGTGCATTTGGGAGAACACTTGTGAAATGTAGCAGAAGGCCAGGCGTGGTGGCTCACGCCTGTAATCCCAGCACTTTGGGAGGCCGAGGTGGGTGGATCATTTGAGGTCAAGAGTTCGAGCCCAGCCTGGCCTATATGGCGAAACCCCGTCTCTACTAAAAACACAAAAATTAGCCGGGCATGGTGGCGGGCGCCTGTAGTCCCAGCTGCTCAGGAGGCCGAGGCAGGAGAATTGCTTGAAACCGGGAGGCAGAGATTGCAGTGAGCCGAGATTGTGCTACTGCACTCCAGCCTGGGCAATAGAGCAAGACTGAGTCTCAAATTAAAAAAAAAAAAAAGTAGCAGAAGTGAGCTGTAGTGGAAACAAATACAAAGAAAGGGAACGAGAACTGAAACATGAAGAGCAAGAAACCTATGAACACAGAGGACTGATCTGGGAATGATAAGTTGAGCATTGTGGTTTGGAAGGAATATTGGAATTCATTTAACCCAATCTCCTTATTTTTTTGTATTGATGTGAAAACTGAGAGACAAGGAAGGTCCCTTAGAGCTTATCTATAATCTCCTTTAGAACGGAATCAATCGTGCAAATTTGGTTCTAGGCTGACAGTTGAAAGTCAAGACTTTGTAAGTAAAATCCTTCTGTTCTGTAGGCATATTATTGTAAATAAGAACTTCATTCTTAAAGAACAATTTCATACCTTACAAAATTGATTATGAAAATAAAACAAAACATACGCATATGCGATTTTGAATATTAATTATGTAAGACTAAAAACAGTATAAAAAGTAGTATTTTAAACGCTCCTTTGGGGAATATTTTCTACATTGGCACAGATATAGTCCAGGGAATTTTAGAATGAAAATAACTTTTTTCCCTTTGTAAATATGTAAATTTCATTTTGTAAATATGTATATGCATATAGAGTAAGCATATGCATTTTTCATTGTGCTAAATGTTGAATTGCCTTCAAAGCTGGAGTCATCTATTCTGAAAAATCTTTGAACGGTAAATGATGGGAAGGAATAGATTCCTTTGTGAGGTCTTCAGTTTCAAAGATCCTTACAATGTATCAGCTGCTGAGTCAGCAGAATCAACATCAACCCAGACTAGCTGGTAAGTGTTGCTAATCTAGTTGCCTGGTCTGTGGTAGTTACTAGGTGTTCATAAAAGAAAAAGACATGATCTTTATAATAGTGAAAGGCAAAAGTGGAAGAAGTCATAAATTGAATTATGGTGAATTGGATGAGTTTATATCATACTATTATTTGTTATGAAAAGGTTATTTATAGACCCTGACATTATATAGATTGGTTCAAACTTCTCCAAATAAGAGACGTCAGACTATGATAGAGCAGCTGTTCCAGAATATCCATTAGGAGCAAAAGAGCGACAGGGTTGGGGACAGGCCTGCAGTCTAGCTGCTGGGAAAGGGTCTGACTGAGGCTGTGGTTTTCAAACATTTTTGCTTTTTTGAAACATATACCTTCTCTCATATTTTTAAGTGATCTACAGTTTTTTTTAAATCATAACCCTAAACAGTTGCAAAGGATATAATTTCTGGGAATTTTAACAGCTTTATTTAGGTGTAATTCAAATACAGTATCCGTGCATATTTAAAAATAAATATTGGCATATATACCAATATATGTCGAAAATGTAGTAACGAAAGCATTACTACAGTCAAAATAATGAAGATAGAGCATCGCCCCTTCCCACCCTTTCCCCCTCCCCAAATTACCCTATCTCTTTTAAAAATTTCCAGTGAAGCCATCTAGGCCTGGTGTTAACTTTGTTGAAAATTTTTAACAAGAAATTCAAATAGAGCTTTTCACATTAAATATTTCTTGGGGCTGGGCATGGTGGCTCACGCCCATAATCCCAGGACTTTGGGAGGCCAAGGAAAGAGAATCGTTTGAGGCCAGGAGTTTGAGACCAGCCTGGGCAACATAGCGAGACCCCATCTCTACAAAAAAAAAAAACATACAAATAAATAAATATTTCTTCAGTGAGCTTTATTAGTTCATGCCACTGAAGGGATTTGCCATTTCCTCCGTGTTGTCCAGTTTATGGGTCTAAAATTGGTCATAATATTTTCTTATTATCCTGTTAACATCTATAGCATCTGTAGTGATGCCACTTCTCTCATTTTGCAAGTTGACAGTTTGTGACTTTTCTTTTTTTCCCCCTAATTAGTCTGGTTATAGTTTTATCAATTTATTAACCTCCTCAAAAAACTGGCTTTAGTTTCTTTTATTTTCTCTATTTGTGTCTTATTTCTCATTGATTTCCATTCTGATGTTTATTACTGCCTTTCTTCTGTGTACTTTGGGTTTCATTTGCTACTTTTTCAATTTTTTTAAGGTAAAAGCTGAGATCATTGATTTGAGACTTTTCTTCTTTTCTAACATAAGTGCTAATTTATACTATAAATATCTCTGTAAATACTGCTTTACTTGCTTTCCACAAATTTTGTTATGCTGTGTTTTCATTTGTATTCTATTTAAAATACTTTTCAATTTTCATTTCTCTTTGACCCTGGATTAGTAAATTAGTTGTTATTTAGTTTCCAAATGTTAATTAGTATGTTAATTTGTTTCCAATATTTGGAGACTTTCAATTAGCCTCTTGCTACATACTTTTAATTTAACTCCATTTTAGACAGAGAACATACTTTGTATGACTTGAATGTTTTTAGATTTATTGAGATTTGTTTTATATCCCAGACTATGATCTGTCTTGATAAATACCTCATGTACACTGGAAAATAATGTATATGCAGCCTTTATTGGATGTAGTATTCTAACAAGTTCCATTAAATCAAGCTTGTTGTTAGTACTGTTCGAGTCTCTATAGCCTTACTGATTTTCCCCTATTTGTCCTGTCAATATTGAGACAGGGAAGTTAAAATTTCAACTATATGATGTAGTTGTTTATTTTTCCTCAAAATTCATCATTTTGTTTCATGTACTTTGAAACTCTGTTATTATATGCAAAAATGTATAAAATTGTTATATTCTCTATGTTTTTATTTTTAAAATAACTTTCTTATACACATCATATAGTTGGGTCTTGTTTTTAAAAAATAGACTGACGATTCCTGCCCTTTAATTGCAGTTTAGATCTTTTGTATTTAATATAATTATCAATGACTAGGTCAAAATCTATCTTCTTACTTTTGTTTTCTATTTGTCTCTTCTGTTCTTTTTTCTTCTTGTCCTCATTTGCTGCCTTTTTTTGAATTATGTGAATTTAAAAAATTTTTATGTATTTCCACCATTGTCTCTCTATATCCTTTTGTTTGATTTTCTTTTGGGGGGTATTGCTCTAGAGGTTAGAGTATGCATTTTTAACTTATCATAATCTACTTTCAAATAATATTTATACCATTGCATGTATAATGTAAGAACTCTTCCAGTATTATATTTCTATTTGTCTTCTCCTATCTTTTGTGATATTATTTTGATATATTTTACTTTTGCCTATGCTATAAACCCCATAATACAATTATTTTTGTTTTTAAATATATTTTAAAATGAGAAAGAAGTGTCTTTTATATTTACTCTCACATGACCATTCAGATTTTCATTTTGTTTTTTAGATTCAAATCTCCAAGTGACCCCATATTTCTATTGCCTGAAGAATTTTGGATTTTTGTTTGTTTGTTTGAACATTTCTTATTGTGTAGGTTGCTGATGATGAGTTCTTTCAGCTTTTTTTGTATGCAGGGGATGTGGCCCCAGGACCCCCATGCAGATACCAAAATCTACAGATGCTCAAGTCACTTTATTTCAACTTCATTTTGAAAAAGATTTTTGCTGATATAAAATTCTACATTGACAATTTTTAAATTTCAGGACTTTAAAGGTACTATCCACCATCTTTTAAAAAAATTTTACAATTTTATTAGGAGTCTACGGTAATTCTTATCTTTATTCCTCTATGTATAATGTGTCTTTTTGTTTTCTGGATGCTTTTACTATTTTATCATTATCACTGATTTTCAGTAATTTGATCATGCTGTGCCTTAGTGCCGTTTTGTTGTTGTTATTTATTATGACTCGGGTTCACTTACAGTCTCAGATTAGTAAGAATATAGTTTTCATTTAATTTGAGAAATTTTGGGGGTTTTTTTGAGACGGAGTTTCACTCTTGTTGCCCAGGCTGGAGTGCAATGGCGTGGTCTCGGCTTGGCGCGATCTCGGTTCCCCGTAAACTCTGCCTTCCAGGGTTCAAGCAATTCTCCTGCCTCAGTCTCCTGAGTAGCTGGGATTACAGGCATGCGCCACTATGCCAGGCTAATTTTGTATTTTTAGTAGAGACGAGGTTTCTCCATGTTGGTCAGGCTGGTATTGAACTCCCAACCTCAGGTGATCCGCTCGCCTCAGCCTCCCAAAGTGCTGGGATTACAGGTGTGAGCCACCGCGCCCGGCCCTCCCCACCCCTCTTTATTACTTTCTATGGAACTCCAATTACCCATGTGCTATACTGCTTTATATTTTTCTATAGGTCATTGAGATTTTTTATTTTTCAGTCTTTCTCTTCTATGTGCTTCAATTTTGTATAGTTTCCGTTGCTGTGTCTTCAGGTTCACTTATTTTTTCTACTGTAGTGTCTAAACTCCCATTAATTCTTTTTTTAAAATGATTTTTATTCTTATTTTTTGAGATGGAGTCTTGCTCTGTCGCCCAGGCTGGAGTGCAGTGGCACGATCTCCGCTCACTGCAAGCTCTGTCTCCCAGGTTCACGCCATTCTCGTGCCTCAGCCTCCTGAGTAGCTGGGACTACAGGTGCCCGCCACCGCACCCGGCTAATTTTTTTATTTTTATTTTTAGTAGAGACGGGGTTTCACCGTGTTAGCCAGGATGGTCTCGATCTCCTGACCTCGTGATCCACCTGCCTCGGCCTCCCAAAGTGTTGGGATTACAGACGTGAGCCACGCCTGGCTAAACTCCCCTTAATTTATCTAGTGGAAGTTTTATGTCAGATAGTGTAATTTTAATCTCTAGAATTGCCATTTGCTTCTTTTTTGATGCCTTTTATTTCTCTCCCCATTATATTCATCTTTTCGTAAGCCCTTGAGCATGTTGATCACAGTTAGAACTCTTTAAACATTCTTATGTTAATTCAATCATCTCTTTAATTTCCGGGTCTGTTTCCATGGACTGATTGCCCTACTGGTTATTAGCCACGTTTTCCTGCTCCTTTTATGTGTTCAGTAATATTTTATTGGCGTCTGGCCATTGAAGAATTTTATATTTTTGAGTGCCGTAAATATATGTATTCCTGTTAAGAGTTTCATACTTTGTTCTGCCCCTGATTTATGTTGCCCAGCTTACTTTTCAAGAGTTTACTCTTTAAGCTTTTTTAGAGCAAAGGTAGAGGTAGACTTCCATGTCAGGCCACTCCCCACTACTAAGACATTAGCCTTTTGGGGTATTTACTTAACACTCAGTGTATTCAACGAATTTTCTTCCTTCTGGCTTTGAGAACTGAAATGATTCCCTGACTTGTATGAACTGTTGGGATTTTTCAGATTTTGCTTCCCTGGTAGTAGGTCTTTGCCTAAAAGTGCTTTGCCCAAACTTGTAGAGCTTTACCGTACCCATGACTAGATTGTCATTCAAAGCCGCAAGGGGAACACTTGTGCAGACTTCTTTCTTTTTTTTGAAATGGAGTTTCGCTCTTGTTGCTCAGGCTGGAGTGCAATGGCGTGATCTTGGCTCACTAAACTTCTGCCTCCCGGGTTCAAGCAATTCTCCTGCCTCAGCCTCCCAAGTAGCTGGGATTACAGGCACCTGCCACCACGCCCAGCTAATTTATTTCATTTTTAGTAGAGACCGGGTTTCACTATGTTGGCCAGGCTGGTCTCCAACTCCTGACCTCAGGCAATCCACCCACCTCAGCCTCCCAAAGTGCTGGGATTACAGGCGTGAGCCACCACACCCAGCCCCTTGTGCAGATTTCTGAAGCTCTTCCCTGCATAGCACCCTCCTAATATATTGCCCTCCAAATTCTAGTCTCTTGGTCTCCTCAAACTTTGATTTTTGTCTCTTCAATGCAATAAGACCTTTGGGTTCTTTTGGGGCCCCACCTCCCTGTGCCACAGCCTAGAAACTGATTCCAGGCAGAACGCTATTGTAATCATTGGGCTCACTGCATATGTTTCCTTTCTTCTTGAAATCATAGTCCAGTGCTGCCTGTTGTCCCATGTTTGAAAGCATTCCATATATTTTGTCCAGTGTCTTATTTGCTTATTGTAAAAAGGTAAGTCTGGATCCTGTTACTCTCTCATGGCCAGTAATGGAGGTTTGCCATTTTAATCATAATAAATTTTATTTATTTACTGCGTTTAACAAACATTTATGGAATATCTACCGTGAAGAGCCCAGAAACAGGGAAAAATGATTCAGACTAATGCTTATAGAATTAAAAAGTTACAATATTGTGGTAGCTTTTAAGTATGACCCCAAAATTCTTTGACACTCTTTCCACCAAGAGGTAAATTTTATTTCCTCTTCCCTTTAGTGTAGATGCTGTGACTGCCTGTCCAAAAGAACATGACTGAAATGATGCTGTGCTTATTTCCTAGCCTAGGTCTTAAGAAACTGGCAGTTTCCCGGCTCTTGCAATACTCAGTTGTATGCCCATCCAACACACTGAGAGGAACCAAGCAGATACATAGGAGCTCCCATGTAGTTGTTCTGGTTGGTAACCCCAATGACTCAGTCAACTGCTAGGACCAACTGCCAGACATATAACTGAGCAAACTTTGAAATGACTATAGCCCTGGCTGTAGTCATTCCAGCCTCTGAGCTACCCCCGCTGAGACTGTGTGGTCCTGGCTAAGTTCTAACCAAATTTCTGTTTGTAAGCAAAATAAATGATTGTTGTTGCCCTAAGATGCTAAATTTGCAATTTGCAGTGCTTTTTTTTTTTTTTTTTTTTTGAGATGGAGTTTCGCTCTTGTTGCCCAGGCTGGAGTGTAATGGTGTGATCTCGGCTCACTGCAACCTCCACCTCCCGTGTTCAAGCGATTCTCCTGCCTCAGCCTCCTGAGTAGCTGAGATTACAGGTATGGGCCACCATGCCCAGCTAATTTTGTATTTTTAGTAGAGACAGGGTTTCTCCATGTTGGTCAGGCTGGTTTTGAACTCCCGACCTCAGGTGATCTGCCCCCCTCAGCCTCCCAAAGTGCTGGGATTACAGACGTGAGACAGCGTGCCCAGGTATAATAGACACCTGTAACACATACCATACCATTAAGTGCTATATAATAGAGGTAGTCAATTAACAAATGGATTAACAAATATTTATTATGTGCCTATTACTAGTCAGGTACTGAGTCAGGAAAGGCTTTTAAGAAGCAAAATCTAAGTGGAAGTTTAGAGGAGATCTAGGACCTAAATAGAGTAAGAGCAGGAAAAGCAGAAAGAGTTGCTTGTTTGAAGATACAAAAAGCATGGGGGCGAATGCTAGTAGTTCAGAAAGGCTAACGTAGAGGGTAGGAGAAAAAAAACTGTGAAGAGATGAGTTACTGAGAGGTCAGTTCATTAAGGAGGTAATGCTAAAGAAGGGGGGTTTAATCCTGAAGGTAAGGCTACTCTGCACACTTGTAATTATACAATTAATTCAATTTTTTATTTAATGACTATCTTCCCCAAAGGCTGTACTCCAAAAAGGCTAAATCTCACAGAGCTTTTATCCCTATAATTCCAGCATCTAAAATGTTACCTGGCACACATGGGAGTTAATAAATATTTGCTGAATGACTGAGTAACTGAAGAAACCCTGTAAGAATTTTAAGGAAATGATATATAATCAGATTTGTGTATTAGAAAAATCATTCTGGTGGTAAGACAGAGAATGGTTTAGAGGTAATAGCTGTATTAGCTAGCTTGGGCTGCCATAACAAAATACCAGAGTGAGTGACTTATACAACAGAAATTAATTTTCTCGCCGTTCTAAAGGTTGGAAGTCTGAGATCAGGGTACCAGCCTGGTCGGGTTCTGGCGAGGGCTCTCTTACTGGCCTGCAGACAGCTGCCTTCTCGCCACATCCCCACATGGCAGAGAGAGGGAGAGACAGCAAGCAATCCAGTGTCCTTCTTATAAGGGCACTAATCCCATTAGCAAGGCCCCAGCCTCATGACCTCATCTAACTGTAATTATCTCCCAAAGATTCTGTCTCCAAGTACCATCACATTGGGCATAAGGGCTTCAACATTTGTATTTTTGAGGATACAATTCAGTCCACAGCTGTAGGAAAGCAGAAAAGACAGCAGGAGGTGAATGTAGTAACTTGCCTAAGAGATGAGGGTATAAACTAAAGTAGTGACAATGCAGAGGAAGAGGAAAGACTGAGAAATAGTAATCATTCCTACTTGGGCTGGAATTATTAAACTGTTAAAAACCTTCCCAGGATATTCTTTTTCCTGAATTTGAAAATTATAGACTTTTTCCTGTAGTAACTCTATTTGCATACCGGTTTTTTTTTTTTTTTTTGAGACAGAGTCTCTCTCTGTCGCCCAGGCTGGAGTGAAGTGGCCCGATCTCGGCTCACTGCAACCTCCATACCCCAGGTTCAAGCGATTCTCCTGCCTCACCCTCCTGAGTAGCTGGGATTACAGCTGCCCACCACCACGCCCAGCTAAGTTTTTGTATTTTTGGTAGAGACCGAGTTTCGCCATGTTGTCCAGGCTGGTCTCAAACTCCTGACCTCAGATGATCCACCTGCCTCAGCCTCCCAAAGTGCTAGGATTACAGGCATGAGCCAACACACTTGGCCAGTATTTTTGTTTTTAATGTAGATGAATTTTCAAAATCAAACTGAGAATAAAGGGATATAACATTTAACAAACTACAGAATTTATTAAACATACAACATTACAGAAACATTTTAATATGCCATTGATATGTAGTCTTAAAAACGTTTTAAAAACTGTGGTAATACTAAAAGTGAAACTCATAGAATTTCAGTATTTTAAAGGGATAATAAGGGGCGTTAACCACAAAATACAAAGCATTTCACTTTTTATGTTTGTCTTTTAAGTTAAATATTAAAAATTTTATATTTAAAAAATGTTTATTATTTATACAGCACATTAATCATCGAGACCCCCCTGCCCCCATAGCTAAAGTCATTCTAGGTCAGAATACACGGATACTGCTCTCAATACTAGTATGTATTATTCCCAGTGCACACATATTGATAATTAAGGCTTGAACAGTTTGTGCCCTGGCTTATTGCTGGCAACAGAGTAATTCAGTCCGGAGTACAGAACATGTACAAATGCATTTTCATCAATATCTGGCTCTGATACACCCAGTCTGAGCCACCAATATCTGGCTCAGGCACTTATGATAATGGCCCAAGACACTGCTCAGGATCTTAAGGTAAACAAGTTGTCACCTAATTCTGTCAGCCCAGCAATCAAAGCACATTTTTGAGAGGGAATGTTCTGACTTCCGTATCAGTCGTGATATTTCCGAATAATTCTATACTTGTCATAATGAAACACAAGCACGCTTTTGGTATTGGCCCTTCAAAATATTAAGAAACTGGTGGTACCAACACACCATTTTTGACATTGTTGTATTTTAACATTTTTTCTGCTTTTGAAAGGAATACATGCTCATCATTAAAATATTTTGAATAATAAAATGCACAAAGAACAAAAACATTGTCTAGAATCTTGCCACTCAGAGACAATCATGTCATAATATTGTCATGTATTTCCTTTCAGATTTTTTAAATTGTGGGCATTTGTAACTTTATAAGGTTTGTAACTTCCTTCTGAAAACTTATGTATTCAGATGTCTATGTAAATATGAATCTGTATTATGCACCTTAAATGGCTGTGTAGTTTTCACATCTTATGTACTATGATTTAATTGACCAGTGTAAATTACAGTGATCAGTTACACTTATTTAGTGCTTACTCTATGCCAGGCACTGTAATAAGCGTTTTGCTTGTACTAATTCATTTGATCCTCACAACGCTATTATTCCTGTTTCTTACACATGAGGAAACTGAGACACCAAGAGGTGAAGCAATTTGTCCAGTCACTTAATGTGGGACATTTAATGGCTGGCAATGCTTTGATCCTTTAGACAATGTTGCCATGTATACCTTTGTTCATGTTTTTTTTTTTTTTTAGACGGAGTCTCGCTCTGTCGCCCAGGCTGGAGTGCAGTGGCGCGATCTCGGCTCACTGCAAGCTCCGCCTCCCAGGTTCACGCCATTCTCCTGCCTCAGCCTCCCGAGTAGCTGGGACTACAGGCGCCCGCTACCACGCCCGGCTAATTTTTTGTATTTTTAGTAGAGACGGGGTTTCACCGTGTTAGCCAGGATGGTCTCGATCTCCTGACCTCGTGATCCGCCCGCCTCGGCCTCCCAAAGTGCTGGGATTACAGGCGTGAGCCACCGCGCCCGGCCACCTTTGTTCATGTTTTAAAAGAATGTCTTTAGGATTAATTTGCCGAAATGGAATTGCTGGGTCCTAAGGTTTTAAAAATTTTTTTACATGCTTCCAAATATTTCCCTTAGGAAGATTATACAGTATTTACACTTCATCCAACAGTATGTGAGTGTCTGACTCCTCACATCCCTGATTCTTTGCAATTTTTTTCTTTTTTTGAGACGGAGTTTCGCTCCCGGGTTCAAGCGATTCCCAGCCTCAGCCTCCCGAATAGCTGGGATTACAAGCGCGCACCACCACGCCCGGCTAATTTTTTGTATTTTTAGTAGAGACGGGGTTTCACCATGGCCAGGCTGGTCTTGAACTCCTGACCTCAGGTGATCTGCCGGCCTCGGCCTCCCAGAGTGCTGGGATTACAGGCGTGAGCCACCGCGCCCGGCCGATTCTTTGTAATTTTTACCTAAATGACAAAACATTATCTAACTGCTACTTTAATTTGCACATTTCACTTTTAGAGGCGGGATTTCATTTTTAATGAATTTTTAAGCACTCTTTGATTACTATGTATTAATCTTGTGTTGACATGTCAATATTAGTTTCCACGCTACATTTGGAGATGCCGTAATTTGCGGGATAATTTCTATTTACGTACAAGATGTGCTTACTAAGTTTGTTCCAAGTGGGACGCAACAACATCTCTAGTAGATGCTCCTTAAAACTTCTCCATCACACAGAGAATAATTTTTATTGGTTAACTAAACTTATAAGTAAAATAATTAAACCAACATTTTGGGTTGCTAGGAATCACTCACAGATCAACTTTTAGCTCTAGTTTTTTTCTGTTTTCTTTTTTTTGCTCAGTCTAGGGAGGCTATCGTGGGCTGTGAAAGACATGTCACCAACCATCACAGCTGCTGAGTGATTGCACGGTTAGTCAGTAGGTGCCAACGCCCTACTAGAAGAGCTGTCTGCAGATTCCAAAGCCGGGCGTTCAGGGACTCCCGGGAAGGAGCCAGCGTTACCTCAGCCTCTCCGAGGGACACGCGCGCCCTGAACACTCCCCTCTTGGGATTCAGGCCAATTCGTTCAGCTCCCATGACTTCATCCAAGCAAGTTTGTCACCTCACGCAGCTAATTAAACTGTTTACCTAGAAGATGATCCAAAGGAATTTCCATTTCCTTCCAGAGGGAATACAAGGTTATGATAACCGAGAGAGCGAGAGGGAAAAAGGGGCACAGCTCGACCCGAACTCAACCTGCTTTCTTTCTCCTGGGTCTCCCAGTCACTCCTGGGGTTGTTAGTAGGCTTCAGCACGCCTGAAGGACCCCGTCCTCCGGAGACTCCTAGCCAAGGGAAAAGCAGAAAACACAAGAGCTAATTCCACTCTTATGTGTGACTAATTAAAAGAGGAGTCAGGCAGAGGGGACTCCCTGTTCAGCCTTTACCGATGGGGCAGGCTCGGGGCAGCTTTGAGACAGGCAGCGCCAAGGTCGCCCAGATTCCCGAAAAGCTCCGCGCGGGGGCTTCCTCGGCTCCTTGCTGTTGCCGCCGCCGCAGCTGCTGCCGCGGTTGGTGGGGTTGGGTGAGAGGAGGAGCTGTCGCGGACCCTGTAGAGTCGGTCTCTCTTGCTCTTTTTGCCTGAGGAGTCTTCCAACCTACGTCGAGCCCTGACTCCCGTGCTGTCGAGGGGGAGTCCCCGGGGACACCTCGGCACGCAGTGGAGATGCCTCTTTTTGCCACCAATCCCTTCGATCAGGATGTTGGTAAGTGTTTTTGCCTCTCCCTGCCCATTCCTCACCGGACTGCACGCTCACTCTGCCAGCCCCTGCCTGCATTCAGGACCCTCGGGCCAGGGCCGAGGAAGAGCTCGCTCTTCCCCTTTCCTGAGGCTCCCTCCTTCAGAGCTGGGAGGAGGTTGAGGGCTTGGCGCATCCTCTTTGAAAGAAATGGGACTCATCCTGTGAAATGGGCCTTGAGCTAGGACTGTAGGTTGCCAAAGAACTGCTGAATGGGTTGGTGTAAAGGGCCTGGGAGGAGCAGCTGGTGTAGCATCTGGTGCAGGGACTGTGCTTCTGGAAGAACAGCGAAGGGCTTAAGGCGTATGTTGGCTAGATTAGGATTGTAAACCCTGTACCAAAAGTGCTTGCCTAGACAAATAAATGTTGAGCGTCTGGAACTGGCAGAATGTTTTAGGTAAGGTTCCTTAGAGGATTTTAAAATCTTTTGTAACGGTAACTGAAGGAGGGAGCTCTGGTTAAGGGTAGACTCTCAAAAATGTTAGGAGCGATGAAGATGAATTACTTGGCAACGACTGAAACCGAATTGAGGACCTGAGCCTTCGGGATGTCTCTCTTAGGCTAGGTCTCTGCACTTTAAAAGGTGTAAAGAAGTGTGGAAGAAGTTGTTGAATCTGGAAAGAGTTTGAAATGCTACATTTTTGTTGTTTTCTGAATCACTGGTATTAGGTACTGATGATGTCAATTCAATAGGTTTGCTTTTGGTTTTTTATTTTATTTTATTTTATTTTTTCTGACTTGAAGATAATAATTATGGGAATTTGAGTTTCCGGGGAGAGAATTTTGGTTTAATTTGAACGCACGTAGGAACTACCTTGGCACACAAGTGTGGAATGAAAGCAAGCCAAATACCATTTCCAAATCCCTTATGGCAGAATGTAATCATTACTGTGAATAAGGACAACCTTATGAATTTACTTGTCTTTGTGTATTTTAATTATGAAAGGTGGATGTTGAATTTTTCTTTTTAAACTCTTCCTTAGAGCATGTCACTGAAACTTGGAGGTTTATATAAGAGTAGAAAAAAGTTCACTCCTTACCTCTGCCACTTCTCAGCTCACGGTGAAATCATAGGCAAGTTAAATTTTTGAGTTCCAGTGTTCTTGTCTTTAAAGAGGGGAAAACACATCATTCCATTCTGCAGTTAAATAATATGTCTAGAGGGCCTGCTACAGTACCTTTATGTGGTTGGCACTTACTAGATGCTACCTTTTTTGTTCCACCTTAAATGAGTGTCCTGAATCTTAGCAGTGGACGAAACCTTGGAGATCACCGATTATACTTAATGAATTGGAAAATTGCATTTAATTTAATAAGCAGTTAGCACACACTACAGGACACAGCGACTCAGTGACATAAGAGATACAGTGATGAGCAAGGCCTAGTTGCTGTTCTCAAGCAGTTTTACATCTCACTACATGAATCTCTAGGGGAAATACTTAAAACAGCTTCTTAATACTTGCTTCTTCTGTTTACAGCACCTTTGTCTAGTTTTCTTGGTCCTGTATAATTTAGCTAGCAACTACCCAATCACCTTTATATTCTACTGACTTTGTGAACACATATTTGCATTGGATTCAGGTAAATTTCTTAATGTCAAACCCGTTCCTAGTAGCTGTACCACCCAGTTCAAACACAGGCACCTTCTTGCCTTTATGCTTTTGTCCTATGCTTATGCTTTCTTTTATCTTTCAACATATCCTTGTGTGTTAAGGCCAACTCAGAATCCAACTTGTTACACCTGAGTCATTTCCTGATTACTGTAGCAAAGGGTTTCTCAGTAGCAACGTTATTGATGGTTTGGGCCAGATAAATATCTTTGTCATAGGAGTTTGTCCTGTGCAATGTAGGGTGTTCAGCCTTATCCCTGGCCTTTATCCACTAGATGCCGGTGACACCCAGCCCCCACTCATGATTTTAGAAGTCTCAGGACATTGCTAAAT
Source organism: Pan paniscus (assembly GCF_029289425.2). Lineage (NCBI taxonomy): Eukaryota > Metazoa > Chordata > Mammalia > Primates > Hominidae > Pan > Pan paniscus. The sequence goes on from NC_073257.2 coordinate 30,490,463, forward strand.
GCCCCCTGGAAGGACAAAATACCTCCCAGTTGAGAACCGCTGCACTAGTCCACTCTAATTTCCACCTTCTTACAAAATCCTCTAACTTATTTTAGCATTTTTGCCTTTACCGAATTATTTAGCATTCAAGATAGTTTTATACTGTATTTTCCTCCTTAATGAGTGGTTGCTACATAGGAGGTATTTAATAAATGTTTGTTGAGTTGAGAATGTGTCAGTTGAGCCTGCCAGACAGTATACTTCTTCAGTGTAGCAACATTGTTTTGCTCCAGAAAAGCTTACTTTTTAAAGTTGCTCAGGTTTTGGTATTGGACCAATTCTCTTCTCACAATCCTTGTATTGAAATATTACAAAAGGTTTATCTAAGAAGACCCCTCAGAGATTCCCAGTACATAAGCCTTGCACAGAGTCCAGTAGACTCATATTATTTTTTAATAGTATAACATATAGAATACAGTGTATAGAATACACTTAACAATTTTTTCTTTCACCATATCTACCAATGAATATGTCATAACATTAAAGTAACTCATTTGATACAGTTATTTATCACTTAACACTCGTATACATTTGCACATCTTCAAAATTAATTGTCTTCAGTCTTAATCTGAGGCTGAATCAGAAATTCACTGACTGATTTATATAATATAACATTTTTTATAAAGAGACACAATGCTGGTGATAGCTTTTCCCTTGGAAGAAACACCGAAAGATGTTACTAGAATGTGAGCTCTGTGAGGACAGGGATTTTTGTTTGATTTTTTCACTGCTGTATCCCTAGCTGTAGACCAGTTTTTGGCATGCTGAAGAACCTTCAGTAAACATTTATGGAATAAATGAATCTCATTTTGGACATTATAATTCAAGAGCTGAATTTAGAAGAAACGTAAAGATAACTTATTTCATCAAGTTTGTATTTCAAAGTCTCTAGTGACTTCCACCTTGCCAAATCCAATGGTCACTTTCTAGTCCATTTCTTTGTTGATCTCTTAAGCATTCCTCTTTGATATACAGTATTTTATTCATGGGATTTCAGGACACCAAACTTTTTCTCATTTTCTACTTAGCTCCTTTTAAATTTTTTTGCTTCCCCTTTTTGCAACTTCTAAAAGTTGAGTGCCCTGTGGCTCAGTTCCGGAGCCTCTTCTCTCCTTCCACTTTTTTTTTTCCCTTAGAGTATTAGGAAGCAATTTAGCTTAGTGTTAAGAATTCAGACTGTGGCCACACTGCTTGGATTCAGTCCCAGGTTTGCTGCTTACCGGTAGTGTGATTTTTGGCCTAGTTGCTTAGATAATCTGTGTCTCAGTTTCCTTATCTTTAATATGGAATATAAGAGTAATAATAGTTCTTACCTCAGAGAGTTGTTAAGAGGGTTGAGTTAATATTTGTAAAGCACTTAGAAAAATTTCTGTACTTTTTATTAAGTAAGATTTTAAAAAGAACCTCATCTAATTTCTTAGCTTTAAATACCTAGCGTATTCTGGTGACTCCTGGATTTATGTTCTTACTCTCAGCCTCTTGCCTGAGCTCTCGACCTAGATATCCATCTCCTTACTGAGCATCTCCATTTGGATTCTGCTTAGAGTCTAAAAACATTCAAAAACTCAATTCTTAGTTCTTTGCCCAAACCTGCTCTTTCCTTCATCCTTGCCCTTCTCAGTAGACAACATGATTACTGTTTCCTGTCACTGAGCTCCAATGTCTAGGAGTATCATTGATTCTTCTTATTTCTTCACACTTCACATTCATCCTATCAGCAAGATATTTTGGCTGTACTTTAAAAATATATCCAGAATTTCATTGACAGGTGAAACTAGCTGGACTTCCTGGGTCAAGTGGGGACTTGGAGAACTTTTAGGTCTTACAAGGGGATTGTAAAATGCACCGATCAGTGCTCTGTAAAAACGCACCAATCAGTGCTCTGTAGCTAGCTGGAGGTTTGTAAAATGCACCAATCAGTGCTCTGTAGCTAGCTAGAGGTTTGTAAAATGGACCAATTAGCACTCTGTAAAATGAACCAATCAGCAGGACATGGGCGGGGACAAATAAGGGAATAAAAGCTGGCCACCCTAGCCAGCAGCAGCAACCGGGTCCCCTTCCATGCTGTGGAAGCTTTGTTCTTTCACTCTGCATAATAAATCTTGGTGCTGCTCACTCTTTGGGTCCGTGCTACCTTTAAGAGCTGTAACACTCACCACAAAGGTCCGTGGCTTCATTCTTGAAGTCAGCGAGACCACAAACCCACCAGAGGGAACAAACTCCGGACACATCATCACCTTTTTCTGTCTCACCATTCTTACCTTACTTCAGTCATTGTTATCTCTCATAGTCAGTGGCAAGAGCCTTCTGGTAGGTTTCTTTGTTACCACTCTTGCCTCTACAATCAGTTCTCATTTACAAAGGTCAGTGATCTTTTAAAAATGTTAGATAATGTCAGTTACCTGCTCAGAGTTCTCTGGTAGCTTCCTATCCTACTTAAAGGGAAATGCAAGTTTTTTTATTGTGGCTCACAATATGGCTTCTTCCTGTGTGTCTGATATGATTATGATCTCCAGACTCACTCTCTTGAATTCCAGGCTTCTTAAATCTGAACGCTCCAAGCTCATTCCTGCCTCTGTAGCTATATGGTACTCTTTGCCTGGGATACTCCTCACCCGGGTATTTGAAGGTCTGGATATTCATCACACCCATTCAGGACTCTCTTCAAACGTCATTTTCTGAGAGGCTTTACCTAATAATCTTCTGTAAAAAATATCCTTCTTGGGCTGAATGCAGTGGCTCACGCCAGTAACCCCTACACTTTGGGAGGCTGAGGCAGGAGGATTCCTTGAGGCCAGGAATTGGAGACCAGTCTGGGCAACATAATGAGACCCTGTCTCTACAAACAATAAAAAAGTTAGCTGGCATGGTGGTATGCCTGTAGTCCCAGTTACTCGGGATGCTGAATCCAGAGGATAGGTTGAGCCTGGGAGGTCAAGGCTGCAGTGAGCTATGACTGCACTCTTGCCTGGGCAAGAGAGTGAGACCGTCTTTAAAAAAAAAAAAAAAGGAATTAAAAAAAATGCATCTTTACCCTCTCACTCTGTTTCTTTTTTCCATTTCTTTTTCTTTATAGTACTTAGTGACCTGACATTAATTGATTGATTATCTTTTGTGTGGAATGTAAACTCCATTAAGATGAGAACTTTTCATTTTTTTCCCCCTAATACTTTAGGGATAGTGTCTGGTACATAGAAAGCACTCAAGAATTATTTATCAAATAGTGAATTATTGGTATTTTTCTAGAACATTAGTCTTGTATTTCTATTTGCTGTTCTTTTTTCCCTCCAAAACAAATTCATCTGTCAGAAAACTGAAGTTATCTTTCTCAGTCTGGCTCTTCATTCATTATTTGGTAACATTTTTGTTTGTTTTTAAATCTTTTTTACATTAATATAGATGGGGTTTTGCCATATTGGCCAGGCTGGTCTCGAACTCCTAGCCTCAAGTGATCTGCCTGCCTCAGCCTCCCAAAGTGCTGGGATTACCGATGTGAGGCACCCGGGCCCAGCCAATTTGGTAATATTTTAGTGTTGTAGTTATCTTGACTTGAAACCCAAGAGGCATCTTTGAATCATTTCCCTGCCTCTGCTAAATCATCATAAGTCTTTGTTTCTATAATAGAATATTTGTGTTCCCAGTCAGACTGCTTTGGGCCAGTCCACGTCCTACATACTTGGACATTTTTTTAGTCTGCTTTGCTTAGTCCAGTCAGCCTCATAAATCATAAGCTAGATGAATCTTAAATGTTAATGTCACATTCTCCTGAAATGTGGTATGATAGAAAGACCTTGGGCTTTGGGCTTAAATTGCACCTGCAGCATTTACTCTTAGTAAATGGACACAATGTATAGTTGGATAGGTATAGGAACCCTTTGAATTCACTTTCTACTTTGGTAAATAGGGATAGAAATATCCATTATACATCATGCGGATGCTATGAGGATTACTTGTGAAAACACATGACATTCTGACTCTTTACCAGAGTTGAATAGGCTTCAAATATCTCAAGTTCAGCATGTTCAAAACCATTTGAAATTTTTCTTCTCAATTACGGTTTTTGTCTGTTTTGATAGTTGGTACCTAAGTTTACTTAGTCATACAAGTCGTGAACTTGGGAGTAATTCTTGACTTCTGTAGTTGTAATTTTCTACATTCTAAACAACAAATGTATCCTGTCTACCCTGTGCCAGATACCCTGGTACCGAATATGCCCTCAAGGATTCCAGGTTTAGATCACCACTCTCTCAGATTAGTACAGTAGCTTCCAGCTGTTCTTCCCTGCTTCCAGTTTTTCCCTAGTTATTTTCCAGATGGCTGATGGTGATATTTTTAAAATGTAAATGTACGCGTGGCCCCTCCGTTTAAAATATTTCTAGAGAGGGCTGGGCGCGGTGGCTCATGCCTATAATCCCAGCACTTTGGGAGGCCGAGGTGGGCGGATTATGAGGCCAGCAGATCGAGACCATTCTGGCTAACATGGTGAAACCCCATCTCTACTAAAAATACAAAAAATTAGCCGGGCGTAGTGGCGGGCGCCTATAGTCCCAGCTACTCGGGAGGCTGAGGCAGGAGAATAGCGTGAACCTGGGAGGCGGAGCTTGCGGTGAGCCAAGATCACACCACTGCATTCCAGCCTTGGTGACAGAGCAAGACTCCGTCTCAAAAAAAAAAAAAAAAAAAAAAAAGTTCTGAAGAATCTACTGCTTTCACAGTACTTTGAACTTTTCAGCAGGGCATGTAAGGCCTCTTATATTTGGCTTCTTTGTGACTCTTGAGCCTCACCTTCCACTTTTTTCTTGCAGGTGTATTTTACTCCTTATTGGTTTTATGCCACTGTGCTCTTCAGGTGTGGATCCTCTGGCTTGACATACCTATTTGTTCATTAATCCTCAGTAGGTTTGTTTTGAGGAGATGATGCATGTAAAGCACTTAGCATAGCACCTGGCATGTAGTAACCAATGGATACGTTTTAGCTCCTTTTATAATCAAGTTAGAAATAGATGTGGGGACTATTGGATTCTAAGGTGTGCAATCAGTTACTGTTAAAACATAGGAGAGAAATGTGAAAATTCAGAATACAAGTATGTTAACCATCTGATATTCACTGGATTAAGAACTTGTATTCTTTGGTTCTTCTGTCCCTATTTTACCTCTCCTCTAAGCTGTTTTTTCTAATGCCTTTAGGTTATCATTTCTGTTTTATGTTCCTCTCTGAAATGCTTCCATGCTGTTCTTTTGATACCTACTTCTTTTTCTGGTTAGCAGAGCTTCAGATTACATTTCTTTGCAGATACAGTTTCCAGGAGGATCAGGGATATTAGATGAAAGATTTTTGAAGAATTGATTTGCAAAGAGGATAATTTCTTTCAGACTTATTTTTCCATTGGCCATTTTTAATGAACTGTTACATCTTCAGGCTGACTGAATGACAGTCCTTTCCTCACCACCTAAATGTGATGCGAAGTCATCCTGTCAGCATTTCTTACCTCCCCAGATCTTTGACAGTCATAAATTTTGAGAAAAATCAAAAGTTGCTGCTTATCAGAAAAAGTTCTCTAATCTTTTGAAAAGATTATTGAAATTCAAATGAGGCTCTGTGTATGTTTTTTCTGGGTACTGCTGGGCAGATTTCTCAATCTCCTCTTTTTGAGTATTAGTGTAAGGATATTCTCAGGATAAAATGAGATCATTATGAAGCTTTGAATTCTTTAGAAGCAAGTCTGTTATTTTTGTCACTTTTCCTTTTCCCACAAACCCTGTTTTTGTCTTAGAAAATAAATAGTTTTGACTTCATTTGCTATTCACAGAACCATGTTGTAGGTAGTTTATATCCTTCTGATTAAAAAAAAATACTTGTTCTTTTATAACTGAGAAGAATTGTGCCACTGATTTTGATGATTTTGGGGCAGCCTCAATAAATGATGTGAACAATTTTAGATTTCTGAAGTGGGTTGTGTTTCTGATCCATCCATACAAATATGAATCAGATGCTGATTCTATTTATGTGTAGGAAAGTAATAAAGTAGTTCATGAGTTTTCAACATAATATCTGCTGATAACTGTATCATATGTTCCTGGATATATCATTAATCAAGAACTGTAAGATAGCTCTCAACTATGATAGTAGGCAATTTATATTTGATCAGATAAACTGTTAACTTTTTAATAAGTTTTAATATGCTTAGCTATTATGTTTTTAAATAAGGTGGCAGGTTTTAGAATTTAAGTGTGTTCTTTTAAAAAATGCACTTAAAAAAAAAAAAACCTGCTTGGCTACCAGTCAGTGAGAATGATGAATTAATTATTAAAATGCACTACCAGACCAAAGTAATAACACGCTTTCCTTTTCTAAGATGAAGTAAGTGATATTGTTCAGAATGACTCACTCAATATTCTTGGGCTTTAGAGGGGTTGAGTACCTAGGGAGCAGGCTCTGGGACTCCTCAATCAGAGCACTTCCACTTGGGTTTGCTGTATATATTGGGTTTCTTTTAAGATAAAATTCTCTTATAGTGTTGAATGATAAATAATTTGACTAGTCTTTGTTTCCTAGGAGACAGCCTCTAAATCCTTGGAATTTTCTGAGTGATAAGAGCATCTTTGTTATTTTTGGTGGGCCCCTGGGATAATAGCTTAGTTTATGCTAATAAGATGACTCGGTCTGGGGGCTGGCCACTCCAGAAGGACTAACCATGTGATTAAAAGATTTGGGCTTTGAGTCATAGGACCTCCTGGGAAGGATAGGGACCTGGAGATTAAGTTCCACTGTGCGGTCATATTTCATAAATCATACCTATATAATGAAACCCCAATTGTAGAATCCATGAAGGTACATTTCCCAGTCCATTGAAACCTACACTGAAAAACCGAATATTCCGCGATAAAAACTGGAAATAAGCTATTTGTGAAAATGCTTTGTGATGTGTGGATTCATCTCACAGAGTTAAATGTTTGTTTTGGTAAAACAGGTTGTTTGTTTTGATAAAACAGGATAAAAACTCTGAACACTGAAGTTCAGTTAAGCATTCTGGTAGGTGATACACATTGTGGTGATACACACTGATGTACTTGGAGGGTGATGAAGCTTCCTAGCACAGAAGCTTTATGTTTGGGACCCTCCCAGATCTAGCTCCATACAGGTGGTTGTTTGTATCTGGGGGTCTGCATTCATGGATTCAAACAACAGTGGATCAAAACTTGTAGAGGAAAAAATATCATGTCTGTACCGAACACATAGAGACATTTTTCTTGTCATTATGCCCTATACAGTATAGTTATTTACATAACATTTACATTGAATTAGGCATGATAAGTAATCTAGAGAAATTAAAGTATATAGGAGGATGTGCAAAGGCTTTATGCAAATTCAATGCCATTTTATATTAGGGACTTGAGCATCCATACATTTTGGTATCTGTGGAAGATCCTGGAACCAATCTCCCATGTATACCAAGAGACAACTGTGTATCTCTATTCGCTGGTCCTGGTTTGTGTTTTTTATGATAAAACTCTAATTGTAAGTATAGTACTTTCTATGTGAGTTGCTATGGTGAATTATCAATCCTGAAGGGTAGTGGGAACTCCCAGTTTGTATCCGGTTGGTCAGAAGTGCCTGGGGACCCCAGAGCTTGTGTCTGAGGTTTGAAGTGAAGGGAGTCTTTTGGAGAGCTGTGTCTTCAACCTGTGAAGTCTTTGCTGACTGGGTAGTTAGCATCAGAAGTATGCTAGCCCTCTGGGTAGTTAGCAGTGCATTGTAGAGGGTTTCTGTATTTGAAAGTTAAGTTTGAAAACCATTAAACCAGGTATTATTGTTATTATTATTATTATTATTATTATTATTATTATTATTGAGACGGAGGCTTGCTCTGTCACCCAGGCTGGAGTGCAGTGGCATGATCTCAGCTCACTGCAAGCTCCACCTCCCAGGTTCACGCCATTCTCCTGCCTCAGCCTCCCAGGTAGCTGGGACTACATGCGCCCACCACCAAGCCTGGCTAATTTTTTGTATTTTTAGTAGAGATGGGGTTTCACTGTGTTAGCCAGGATGGTCTCTATCTCCTGACCTTGTGATCCGCCCACCTCGGCCTCCCAAAGTGCTGGGATTACAGGCGTGGGTCACCGCGCCCGGCTAAACCAGGTATTATTTAAAGTCAATGTGTTACTATGACTTTTTGTGGCTTCATATTGCAGATACCTGAGTAGTCTTATCATTTTTTTGAGCACTTAGACTGAGAGCATGGTTATTGAAATAATTCCCCAAAGTAAACCTTATTATTTTCAAGGAATTTACAATATATTACCAAAACTTGAGCAATGATAGGTAAATTTGAGCTAATTCTCCTCTTTTCCCTCTTCCAAACCGCTTTTACATATTGGTGATAGATTAATATTTTTCAAAAAAGTCTAGGTCTTGTTGCTTTATTTCCTTATTTGGAACTCTTGGCATTCTGATGTTTCTTGAAGCAGTGCAAACACCTGAGCTAGTATTTTAGGTCTTAATGTTGTTCTCTTATTATTCCAAATTTTCACAAAGTAGTCTGTATTTCAGCCAGCCTAGATTCTTCATTATACTTCTTTTCCGTTTTGATGACTTTACTTTTTACTTTATTCACTTAATTAGAAACAGATTAATTCATTATTCTGTCCTCTTCTTATTTTCTAAATACATCGAGAAGCCCTTCCTGATTCTCCTCTTCTCTCTCTCCAGGATCTTTACCTGTCTTTCAATTTGCTTTGGGCTTTGCATTATTTGAAACCCTTTCAATCTAAAATGTAAGTCTATCTGCTGGTTTCATTTCCTTTCTTAGATTGTAAGCTACTTCTGGTAGGGTATGGCGTGGACTAGAAGGCTATTCCATTTTGTTGAATATGTGTTCAAATTTTATAATTGCCTGCAAGTAAATCGCTTTATTGAGATCATGAATTGTTTGGATCTTTGTATTAATTCTTATGCAAGGAATTAATCTGTGTGAATAACCTGCTTTTGCTATCTTCTATGTTAGAAGATTTTAGGGTAGCTAGGTAGGTACCCTACCTAACCAATACCTATTGGTTATTATCCACTTGGTCTTTACTAGATGCTTATTTTAGTTGTCCGGTGGTAGTGACTAACTAGTAGGTGATGCTGTGATATATAGCAGGTATTATACACCTGTAAAATATTTGGTCAGAGTTGACTGCTTTCTATTTTCTGCGATTAAACTCACTTGACGTACTTCTGCTCTCAGTAGTAGGTCAAAATGAGGAAATAAGTATACTCTGTTGATCTAGGCAACAGGGCATGGAGGAGAGTATGGAAACAAGAATTTCATTATCACTTGGTCAAGACCAACCATTACAGATAAGAATCTTGGTATGAGTCATTTCCACTGTCCCCCCAACCCATCTGTGTTTAAAAAATGGAGACTGCTATTGAAGATCTTGGTGATGTTATCTTTCAGCATATCTGCTCTTTGAATTGCAGTGTTCCAGTCAAGACTGGTTACCCTCTGCTTCTGTACAGCTGTTGTTTTGAAATATAATGATTTTTTTAAAGTTTTTTTTCCTCCTACGCGTATTCTTTTTCTCTTAAGTTGCTTTTTTCTTTTTCTTTTTTTGGTCTTTTTCTTTATCTTCCACATTAGAAGGTAGTTTCCTCACGCCTGCAATCCCAGCACTTTGGGAGGCCAAGGTGGGTGAGTCACCAGGTCAGGAGATTGAGACCATCCTGGCTAACACGGTGAAACCCGTCTCTACTAAAAATACAAAAAAATTAGCTGGACGTTGTGGCATGTGCCTGTAGTCCCAGCTACTCGGGAGGCTGAGGCAGGAGAATTGCTTGAACCTGGGAGGTGGAGGTTGCAGTGAGCCGAGATCGCACCACTGCACTCCAGCCTGGGTGACAGAGCGAGACTCCGTCTCAAAAAACAAACAAAAAGATAGTTTCACATAGCTTGCTTGTTTGCCCATGGCTAATACTGGAGAAATCAAAAGCACATTGGAAGTTCTGATCATGTGGTTAGGTCTCATTGACTTTTAACTTCACTGTAGGTTGGTCTGGTGGGCCATTGACTATGGAATTCTGCCTCTCCACTCCTCCCCCTGCAATATTACTGTCTTTAGGTCTTTCCTCTTGGGCTGACATAGAGCCCCCAGAAAAGAGTCTTCTGATTTCTTGGAGGGTAACGGTTCAAATGTTGAATCAGCCTTGCATACCTGGGATGAATCTTAATTGGTCATGGCATATGTAATTCTTTTTATACATTGTTGGATTCAGTTTGCTGATGTTTTTGTAATCGGTGGAAGGTATCTGAGTTACTGGCAGTGAGTCTGTATGGGTCTGCACCAATCTCAGTTCTTGCCTCCTCAGAAGAAAGAATTCATCTAAGGGGCGTAAGGCAGAAAAAGAGATGAAGGAAGTTTCAGAGCAGGAGTGGAAGTTTATTAAAAAGCTTTACAGCAGGAAAGAAAGGAAAGTGCACTTGGAAGAAATCCAAGTGGGCGACTTGAAGAGTAAGTGCGGTGTTTAACTTTGATCCCAGGACTCTATAGGTTGGCCCCTTTGCTGTGATTCTTCCCTTAGAGTGGGCGGCCCACATGCGCAGTGCCCTCCTTATACTTGGGAGGTGAGCATGCACAGTGTGTTTAGAAAGTTGTATGCATGCCCATCGGAGGCTTTCTTCCCTTTTCTGGTGGAGTGCCCCAGGAAGGTCGTATACTGCCGTTTTGTCTCTTAATGCCCCTGCCTGGGCTCACTCACTCAGTGCCTGAGATTTTATTGGAGCCCCCTTTTTTGCTTCTCCCTGGTGCCTGCATTCAATTAACACTTTAATGTTTAACACTTGTGGACTGTTAGGAGCTTCTCTCTCCCTGGTGCAAGCTGCCAATTTATCACTTTTAGAGAGGCAATGTGATAATTGCTGAATCACCCAACATTCCTAGTGGGTGTGGGAGAACCCTCTCCTGCCCTGCTCATACCTGTCTTACTACCTGTAACATTTTGTTGAGGATTTTTGCATTTATGTTCATGAGAGATATTGGCCTATAGTTTTCTTGTAATGTTTTTGTTTGGTTTTGGTATCAGAGTAATGCTGGCCTCACAGAATGAGTTAGGAAGTATCTCCTCTGCTTCTATATACTGCAAGAGATTACACAGAATTAGTATAATTTCTTCCTTAAATACTTGGTAAAATTCACCAGTGAACCCATCTGGGCCTGTGCTTTCTGTTTTAGAAGATAATTAATTATTGATTCAGTTTTTTAAATAGATGTGGGCCATTTAGATTGTCTGTTTCTTGTATGTATTTCAGCAGATTATGTCTTTCAAGGCATTGGTCCATTTCATCTAGGTTATCAATTTTGTGGGCATAGAGTTGTTCATAATATTCCTTCATTTTCTTTTTAATGTCCATGGGGTTTGTAGTGACGTCCCTTCTTTCATTTCTGATATTAGTAATTGGTGTTTTCTCTCTCCCTCTTTTTTTTTTCCCTTAGTTTAGCTTGGCTAGCAGCATATCGGTTTTATTGATATTTTAAAATAACCAGCTTTTGGTTGTGCTGATTTTCTGTATTGGTCTTATGTTCAGATTCATTGGTTTCTGCTCTAATTTTTGTTGTTTGTTTTCTTCTGCTTGCTTAGTTTGGATTTAATTTCCTCTTCTAGTTTCCTAAGGTAGAAGCTTATTGATTTTAGATCTTGATTCTTTTTAAAAATATGTATTCAATGCTATAAATTTCCCTCTAACCACTGCTTTTGTTGCATCCCACAAATTTTGCGAAGTTGTATTTTCACTTAGTTCAAAGTATTTTAAAATTTCTTTTAAGTTTTTTTTACTCTTGTTTAAAAGTGTGTTAGTCTCCATATACTTTGGGATTTTCCAGCTATCTTTCTGTTATTGATTTCTAGTTTATTACATTGTAATCACTATGTGATTTCTATTTTTTTAGATTTGTCTTGGTTTGTTTTATGGCCCAGAAGGTGGTCTGTCTTGGTGAATGCTGCATGAGAGCTTGGGAAGAATGTGTATTCTGTTGTTTTTGGATGAAGTAGTCTATAGATGTCAATTGTCAATTATATACAGTTGATTGATGGTGTTGTTGAGTTCAACTATGTCCTTTCTGATTTTCTGCCTACCTGACCTGTCCATTTCTTTTTTTTTTGGTCTTGCTCTGTCGCCCAGGCTGGAGTGCAGTGGTGCAATCTTGGTTCACTGCAACCTCCACTTCCCGGGTTTGAGTGATCCTCCTATCTCAGCCTCCTGAGTATGTTCAGCTAATTTTTGTATTTTTTTTGTAGAGGAGAGGTTTCATCATGTTGCCCAGGCTGGTCTTGAACTCCTGGGCTCAAATGATCTGCCCACTTCGGCCTCCCAAAGTGTTGGGATTACAGGCAAAAGCCACCGTGCCTGGCCTCATCCTTTAACTTTTAATCTCTATGTGTTTTTATGTCTAAAGTGAGTTTCTTATAGACAACATACAGTTGTGTGTTGTTTTTTGATTCACTTTGACAATTTCTGCCTTTTAATTGGTGTAGTATGCAGACCATTGACATGTAAAGTGACTGTTAATATACTTGTGTTAATAGCTACCATATTTGTTACTGTTTTCTATTCATTGCCCTTGTTCTTTGTTCCCATTTTCTATTTCGCTCTTTTTTTGGCTTTTGTGATTTTAATTAAGCAGTTTGCGTGATTCCATTTTATCTCCTTTCTTAGCATAGCAGTTATACTTTTTAAAAATCTTTTTTTTTTAGTAATTGCCTAAGAGTTTTCAAGATACATTCACAACTAATCCAAGTCTGCTTTCAGATAACACTGTACCACTTCATGTGTAATGCAAGTACCTTATAATAAATGAAAATATTGTTAATTCCTCCTTCCCATCCCTTGCGTCATTGCTGTCATTCATTCTACTTACATGGAAGCATACATAAGAATATCAGAATATATATAAAATCGTAGGTAATGAATACAGTGTTGCTGTTATTATTTAGAATAAACTATTTTCTGTTAGAGTAAGAAGAAAAATAAAAATAAAAATAAAAGTTATTATTTTTATCTTCGGGTATTCCATCTTTATTCTCTTCCTCTTTTTTTTTTTTTTTTTTAAAGATATAGGATCTTGCTCTGTTGCCTAACTGGAGTGCAGTGTACTATCATAGCTAACTTCAGGCTCAACCTCCTGGGCTCAAGTGATCCTCCCACTTCAGCCTTCTCGGTAGCTGGGAATACAGGTGCATGCCACCAGGCCCAGCTAATTATTTTTTTAAAGATGAGGCCTTGCTCTGCTGCCCAGACTGGTCTCCAATTCCCATCCTCAAGTGATCCTCCCACCTCGGCCTCCCAAAATGCTGGGATTACAGGCATGAGCCATCCTGCCCAGCCTCTAGTGCTGTTTTTTTCTTTATGTAGATACAAGTTTCTGACTTACATAATTTTTCTTATTTGTTAAGAAGTTCTGCTAACATTGCTTTCAAGGCAGGTGTGCTTGCAGTAGAGTCCCTCAATTTTTGTTGAGAAAGTGTTTATTTCCTCTTCACTTTTGAAGAATAATTTCTTAGGATAAACAACAGGCAGTTATTTTCTCTGAACACTTAAATAAGTTTTTATTTAAGGAAATACATTCAGTCAAAACTTGGTTTTCTTTCCTTCAGTCCCCTCTCCATATTATCAAAAAAAAATCCACAAAACTAGCTAAATAATTAACTTAATTACCTGAAACATTTTTATAAAGATTTACTAGCAAGTAAATAATCTTTTGCTAATGAAAATAGTATTTCTTATTTTAGTCTTTCTATTTGCAGATGGTGGTAGACCTATATATAATTTTTTTGTAAAGAAAAATCAATGCCTTTTATTTTATACTAAGTAAAGAGGCAACTGCATTGTGAATAGGGAAAATAATTGCAAGAGATAATGAGCGTACATCTTTTCAAGATGGCCATGAAAATAACTAGAATGCTGGCAACTATTCTGATTTGTTGTTAAGACTTGATTATACTATAGTTTTGTGATTTAAATGTGATTATGTATCTTTTAAAGATTTAAAAAATAATGTTTCTGCAATCCCCTTTACAATCTACAGAGAAAGCAACCAGCGAGATGAATACTGCTGAGGACTGGGGCCTCATTTTGGATATCTGTGATAAAGTTGGTCAGTCTCGCACTGGGTAAGTATTTAGCGTTTCAAAGGATTTTTATTCTTTCTTTTTAAAAAACAGGAAAGGCCAGGTGCAGTGGCTTGCATCTGTAGGCCCAGCCCCTCGGTAGGATGAGGTGGGAGGATCGCTTGAGCCCAGGAGTTAGAGGCTGCAGTGTGTGATGATTACACCCATAAACAGCCAATGTACACGAGTCAGGGCAACATAGTGAGACCCCGTCTCTTAAAAAAGAAGGATCAGGAGGCAAAGTATATTAGCATTAAATTTAGTTTAAAAAGAGAATATTTTTATTAAAAAGATTTGAAGAATCATCTCATTTAGTTTATATACCTTTTAACCAGTTAGGGTAACATGGCTGGTAAAAAGTTGATGCTTTAATCACCCTCCTTCATATTTTCTTCTGGAATCTCATTTTTTCCACTGATTTTAGAGTTATTAGTGATTTCTCAGTTACCAAGTTTCATGGTTATTTATGAGTTCTTTTCTCCTTTGTCAGATTTGCAACATTCCACCTAATGAATCAGTTAGGTGGAATTGAAAAGAAATTTTTTCTTTCTATTGAAAGATTAGGGGAATAGAATCTTAAACTTTTTGGCATGTATTACAGAGCTTTCCAAACAGTACAGTAATTGGATTAATTGGTGTGGATATGGGTGATTTCTTCAGCTCCTGGGCTAACAACATTAGCCTTTAGCAGTTTCATTTACTGCTTTATGCCACACAAATGGTATTGTCTTATTTGTGCACTTTCATGTGAAAAAGATCAGGAAGCACTGCTGCGTTACACTTGATATTTGCAGTGGTAATATGAAGCCTTTGCCAGTGTCTTCTTTGCCTCTTCTTCCTTCACCCCTAAATATAGATGTTCCTGAAACTTTCCCTGATTCATTTTTTATTTCTAAGATTTTTTCTTTTGGTCTCACAACTTCCAGCTGTCTTTATGTAGATGGCATCTGTATTTTCAGCTCTTCTTACTCAAGCACTAGTCTTATGGACACTGCATTATTTCTGGATATCGTTCTATATAAGCCTTCATCTCACCATCTAGAAACCAGAACTCCTGTCTCTTTTTGCTTTAAACCTACTTTCCTTCAGTTTTTCCATTTCTATTAATGACAAGATGATTCTTTCGTTGCACTAAAACTTGAGTCACCTCCACATTTATTACTCAATTCTGTCCATCTGCCTTCATAATCTCTCAAAATGTTGACGTTTTAAAGTCTCCTTAATCAAGTTTTTGAGCATAGCCAAATGGTGCAGAGGCAGTTTTCTTCAGGGGCTGTCTACCCTCCACTCTAGCTTTTTTTGGCCCATAATGTCCTCCCACTATGACGTTCCCAAAGAATCTCCCAAAGGTGGTCCCATCCATCCCCTTTGTTGTATTTACATTTTAGTATATTCTGACCTGGTTCATTAATTTAATTGAAAATTTTTAACTACTGTGTGTTACATATCGCGTTCCCTTTTCTCCATTTTTATTTGTCCTACTTTACTTTGGACGTTCCTTACCTTGCCTAGGCTAGCGAATTAACCCACTGGCATTTTTTTTCTGTTTCCATCTCTTTTCTAATTCTTATATCCAGTTGCCGTATAACAGCTGTGTTCATGTTACTCCCGTACCTTCCATACTGAGTTCAGTTTAAGCTCCTTAGTCTTCTGAATCATGCATTTTCATTTTTTTCCCTCTTGTATAACATTCATTTCAGCTCAACTATCTGAGTTCCAGTGCTTTTTTTCTACCTTAGTTTGATGCTTTTGGTCCTTTTGTTTCTTGAGGATGGAATGTTTTCCTCTTTAATTTCCCATCTCTGTGTCTCATATCCTTTCAGACCCAATGTAGATACCACTTCTTCCACAAAGCCTTTCCTTATCCCCTTTACTGACAATGGTATGATCCTCTGAATCCTCAAAGCACTCTATCAAAACTATTCTTATTTGTGTTTTTTCCTGCATTTTAGTAACTTATATCTAATGAACTGAAGTTTCTTAGATATAAACCTAGTAGATTTGTAGAATGAATGGTCCATGAACTTCTGTTGCACATGGGAAAGAAGCAAATAGCTTAGTGGTGGAGATCATGTACTCTAGGGGGAGATTGCCTGGGTTCAAATCTTGGCTCTAGCCATTTAGCTATGTCATACTGGGTAAGTAACTTATCTTTCTGGGCCTTACTTTTCCAGTTTACCACCTAAGAATAATAATAGTATCATCTTCATAGGGGAGTTGTTGTGACTTTGAGATTAGCTTTATCAAGTGTTTATACCTGGCACATGGCTGAGTGAGTGCAACTCTGCCTGCTTTTGATTGAAGTCATATTTTGTGACAGTTTCTGTTGAAGACTGGGCACCAAGCTAGACCACTTCATGTGCATTTTGGAGATAAAAGTTTTATCTAGCATTGCAGCTGCAAAGCCCCTCCTCTCTCTCTTTACTTTGTTGGTTTCCTTTTTATCTTTACTTTGGTGTTTTTCATTTTGTAGACACTTTCTGTAATAATTGGGTCAATTGCTTGAAGTTGTTTGTCAAAAGGCAAACCCCCTTTTACAACTATAAATATTCCATGTTTTTCCAGTTAAAAAATCAATTTGTAATGCATCTGAAATTCTGTATGTTGTAGCACAAAGCTGTAGAGATCAATTTGTTTTTCTTAATGTTAACGTTATTCTCCCAGAAATGTTTATTATTATTTTCCCTATTTTATTTCCTTTCGTATTTGAAATTTACTAGTTTATAGCTTTAAAAATATTTTTTGTCTTTTTGTTTTTATCCAGTATCAATAGGTTTAGGCACATGCTCATTTTTTTTAGTTTCTCATATTTATTTTTAAACTACATACTTTCTCTCAGTATATTCCTTAATATTTGAATTGTCAGTTGGGGATTTTAATTGACATTATACTAAGTCTATGAATTTACTTAGGAAATATTTTCAACTACAGTGAATTCGATAATGAAGGTGGATCTGTTTGTTCTTTTAGTCAGTGTTTTTTCCTTTTCTTCTTCCTTCCCTCCTTTTTCTTCTTTTTTCTTCCCACTTACTCACTTAGTTTTGACTCCTTTAATAGTTATTGCTCTCTGGTTCTTTTAAATCCCCATTAAGTTAATCTTCAAGCATTTATTGTGTGCATAAATGGGATATCTTGTTATACCTCTTGTTAATAAAGAGTTGTTTGAAAAGGTTTAAACAATAATTGAGATACCATTCTAATATTATTGAGGTTTTAAAAAAATGTCAGGCCTTCAATAATTGCTCATGTATGTATTTTCTTTCAATAATACTGTTTAACATACATCTCCAGTTGTGTTTTTTCTTTCTTGTTCTCCCTTGATAATCTCATATTAGGAAATGGTAAACATAAGGGTCATATTAGGACATTCATGGGCCCTAGGCACTTTTGTCTTCTTGGGCTCCTCTTTCTATTAAAAAAATTAAAAATATTTTATGACTACATTGTTTTAAGGAAAAATATATTAGTATTATATATTAAAACATTTTCTTTGAAGCAAAAGTTCACTTTTTTCTTCTTATTTTAAAAGAAATAAAACATTTACGTGTACTTCCAAAATTATTGTGAGTCCTAGGCCCTGTGCCTACATGCATAAGCGTTTACAGAATTGGGTTACATATTCACAGATCAACTTAGTAATAGAAAATTTTAGGTTTCTTTCAGGTGAGCACTAAACTGTGGGATACTTATGGTGGCATTCCTAATATGTTATTTGTTTTTATTTTTGTGGTAAAATATATATACAATAAAATTAACTATTTTAAAGTGTTCACTTTAGTAGGATTAAGTACACTCACATGCCCGCTGTCTGTCTCCAGAACTTATCCATCATTCCAAACTGAAACCCTGTGCCCATTAAACAATAACTCATTCCCCTTTCCTCTAGCTCCTCTTAAACATTTGTAGTTTGTCTTTAATATTTTAAATTATTTTATAATTAGTATATATGGACAACTTATAGAAATCTGGTTTATGTTTTGGAGGAAACTGTGATTGGATATGGGTTGCTGATGGTCGCATAAGAATGTTGAACAGTATTGTAGGCTGCCATTGAGGTATTCTAAATACCTGATGTGCTTTAGAGAAGACTATAACATGTAAGTGGGTTGAGAGGGGAAAGAGGACATGAGTTTTCCAAAGACAAATTCAGGTAGAGTCTTTTGAAGTAGAGGAATGTTGTAGATTGGAATGCAGTTCAGAAGTGATTTGTGTTTCCGGCAACAATCTAGATTTAGAAAAAAAATTATTATTGCTATTTGGTGTTAGCCTGAAATTTTGTAAAGTGCGGCGATCTTTTTAAGAGGACAGATTCAGAGATGGTGGAAGGACTTTAGGAGGAGCATTTCACTTTCAGTAATATTGTATTTTTTAAATCAAAATGATTTGTAATTAATAATATATAGTAGAATCATTTAGAGGATAAATAAAATGAAATAATTCATATTATTTTAACCTTTTTTTCTCTTTTGGCTTCTTTTTTTAAAGTCATCTGTCTTAGAATTATGGTAGTTTGAAAAATATTCTTAGGTTTTAAAGGGGAAGAAAAGAGCTATTATTGTGAAGTTTCATTTAGTCAGAACTGTGACCCGGAAACATGGCTCTCAGTGGTGTTGTGAAAAATTTTTCTTAAGTCCTTCTCTTAAAAAGGAAAAAACCAGACAAACCCATTTTCTGTTCTTTAAACTCACATATACATATGCATATGCATATATATTTATGTTTGTTGATTTAAAGAGATACACATGCTTATATAAAGTATTTATTTCTTTTAAAAATAAGTATATATTCACATGGCTCAAATGTTAAAACAATTTAAAAAGATGGACATTGACAAGTCTAATTCCTATCCCTCTTTAGCTGCTCTCATCTTCTATAAGTTACCACTTCCGTATATTTTGTATCTTTCCATTCTTTTACACAAATGTGAATACACTTTCCCCCCATTTACATGTAATAAGAATGTTGTATATATTCTTCTGCATTTATTACTTAATTACTTATCGTTACTTATTGACTACTTATTGTATCCTGTCAGTCTTAGAAATGTACTTCTTTTAAGTCTATTAGTATTGCACAAATTTGGAAATTATTTTCTAGTTTAACATTAATTTTGGTTAGTGGCATGTAGAATATCTAATACATATACATAATTACTGAATGAAAATTAGTAATTTTTAGTAATTATCTCAATTTCAGAAAACCTACTAGATGTAATCCCTGTTTACTTCATTTAAGTTGTAGTTTCTTTTTAAATCTTGAAATACTTGATTATACCAAACCTAAAACTTTAACAAACATTCTGAAATTTTTTTCTAATGTCTCAAGATATTCACATGATTTTTAGTGCGCAATTTCCAGTGTGTGAGTAACTAGAGAAGAATGCCCAGCCAATTAGGTCATGTGATGGGCTGAACAGCCTTCATTTGTTTAGAAATCAAGAGAACTTTCACAATGATAATAGCAGTTTTCTTTAACATGTCTTCACATAAATAATTTTTCTATGTTAGTGTTGATTGATTTGTTTATATTATCATATGTAAACATAGATGTGAGGATAAATACTGATTATCTTCAATAACAAGTTAAAATTAAAGTTCTGTAATTGACCTCTAGATTAAGTTTTGCTGTTATTTTATATGTTAACTGTCTTTGTTTAGCTGTAGCCAAAGATATAGTTGACTGAAGGTGGAAAACATCATGTAACTTTTTCTTTACCCGACTAATGGATATATTTTGGTACTAAATTTATTCTAACGGAATGAGAAAGATCATATGATAGTCATTATTGGTGTTTTGTGAAAAATACAAATGTAAGCCTTTGGGAAGGAGTTTGTTAAAAATGTTTTTCCTTGGCTTTGTATTTTTTTTTTTTTTTTTTTTTTTTTTTGAGACAGAGTCTTGCTTTGTTGCTCAGGCTGGAGTGCAGTGGCACGATCTTGGCTCACTGCAAGCTCCGCCTCCCGGGTTCACGCCATTCTCCTGCCTCAGCCTCCTGAGTAGCTGGGACTACAGGCACCCGCCACCATGCCCAGCTAATTTTTTTTTGTATTTTCAGTAGAGACGGGGTTTCACCATGTTAGCCAGGATGGTCTCAATCTCCTGACCTTGTGATCTGCCCGCCTTGGCCTCCCAAAGCACTGGGATTACAGGCGTGAGCCACCCTGCCTGGCCTTTGGCTTTGTGTTGTTTTGTCCTGGACTGGACTGTGACTATTTCTAGCCTTCAGTAGGAAGTTGAAAGAATATTTCCTGATTTTTGTAAGGGAAAAATAATCTCTGAGCTGGATATTCTAGAGTTGAAAGGACAGCATCAGTAGAGAAACAGACCTCTTTCAAGTCTTTTTTTCTTCCTATAATCATATCCTCATTTTTCAGGACTTTATCATCAAAGTCTTTTAAATGCTCTTTTAAGAATAATCGTCACTTGTTGACTACTTATTGTTTGCTAGACTCTGTTACAGTGCCCTATGAACATTTTGTTTGATTATCACAGCAGTTCTAGATACTGTAGATTCTCTCAACTTTCAAGTGAGAAATCTAATTGATATTTAGGATTCTTTTATATAACTTAAAATAGCAGAAGTGTTCCAGCAGAGTTAAATAATTTTTTTTTTTTTTGAGACAGAGTTTCACTTTTGTTGCCCAGGCTGGAGTGCGACGGTGCAATCTCGGCTCAATGCAACTTCTGCCTCCCGAGTTGAAGCGATTCTCCTGTCTCAGTCTCCTAAGTAGCTGGGATTACAGGTGCACGCCACCATGCCCGGCTATTTTGTATTTTTAGTAGACATGGGGTTTCAACGTATTGGTCAGGTGGCCTTGAACCCCTCACCTTGTGATCTGCCCTCCTCAGCCTCCCAAAGTGCTGGTATTACAGGCGTGAGCCACCGCATCCAGCCCATAGAATTTTTTTTTTAAAACATCATCTTGATTTCCATGTTTCACTCAGTTTCGTAACATGGTAGAATTTCTTTAATTCGTTTCATTCTCTTTGCGTTAGTCATTTTTTCTTTTATTTGTCAAATACTGAATGCCAAGTATCATGCTTTGGCTATACAGTGGTGAATAAAGCAGGCATAGCCTTTGCTGTCAATGGTGCTGATATTCTAATGGTGGAAGATGTGAAATAAACAGATACTAACAGATGATGGTCAATAGCTAAGAAGCTAGTAACCAGAGTGCTATAATGGAAAATAAAAAGGTAGACTGGTGTGAGGGGGTTACGTTTATGCTATAATTTTAATGTTGAAAAGAGACAGAGTTCAAAGCACTGCATCCCAGAAAGAAGCAGTAGTCTGTAGGTGAATGCTGAATGCTACAAGGTAGAGAAAACTTGATGCCTTCTAAGAACTTGAAAGTTACAGAGTAGCTGGAGCAGAAGTCAGTTGCCCTGAATGAGTGCAGAGTTGGGTTTCAGAGTGAGTTAGAAAAATAGAAGATGATGGTTGGAAGGTAGGATCCTTTAAATTAAGACTATAGAGGGTTTTCAATTATTGGTAATGACAAGGTCTGATGACTCCAAGGTCCATCGGAGTTAATAAGATGTGATAGAAGTTGAAAAGCCAAGGTGTTGAAAGCATCACTTACACTGTTATTAAAAGCTCCAAGAATTAGGACAGAAGTGATGTTGGAGAGAGAGGCAGTGATCCAGTAGCTAAAATAATTGACAGGTGAAGGGGCATTTGAGATTTTTAAATAAACTGCAACATGAGGGGACTGACGTGATTGGAGCTGGGCAGTTTTAGGAAAGAGGGAGAGTGGTTTGGAAGAGGCAAGGGAAATGAATGCACATTGCTTAGCATAATGCATATTGAACAGATAGTACAGAGGTCAACTCCGACACAATTTCCCCAATTATTCACATATTTCATTAGTGTATATATTTGTTACAAGATATGAACCAATATTGATACATTACTATTAACTAAAGTCCATAGTTTACATTAAGGTACACTTTGTTTTGTATAGGTCAATGGGTTTTGACAGTGTATATAATGACATGTGTCTACCATTGTGTAATGCCACGTATCTGTCATTACAGTACCATGCTGAATAGTTTTATCACCTTAAAATGACCTGTGCTCCATCTGTTCATTCCTTTCCTTCCTCTCTTTGCACTTTAAACAGCCACTGATCTTTTTACCGTTTACAAGTTTATCTTTTCCAAATGTTGTATAATTGGGATCGTAGACTATATAGCCTTTTCAGACTGGCGTCTTTCACTTACCAGTATGCATTTAAGGTTCCTACGTGCCTTTTCGTGGCTCAGTAGTTCATTTCTTCTTATTGCTGAATACTCTTCCATTATATGGATGTTCTACAGTTTGTTTATTAACCTACTGAAGGACATCTTGTTGGCTCCCAGTTTTGGTGATTTTTAATAAAGCTGCTATAAACATGAATTTGCAGGCTTTTGTGTTGACATCGTTTTAAGTTCAGTTGGGTAAATATGTGAGAACATGATTGCTAGATCATATGGTAAGACTGTTTATCTTTGTTAGAAGCCACCAGACTGTCCCCACAGTCTCAGTATGGTTTTGTTTTTTACATTCAAGTCTTTGATCTATTTGGAATTTATCCTGTTAGGCAGTATGAAGTATGGTTCTAACTTGATTCTTTTCTATTTGGCTACCAAATATCCCAACACCATTTACTGAATCGTCCATCTTTTTTTCCTTCTGATTTGAAATATTTCTTTTATATATTATATTTGCATATGTATTTAAGTCTGTTTTTCTCTTTTGACCCGTTGGTGTGTGTCTAAACACATTCTGCTACCACATGGTTTTAATTATTAATATGTTTTGACATTTGGTAGGATATGGTCTTGAGGTTTTTTTTTTTCCGGAGATGTTGTTTTAGATATTCTTTCCCCTTCCTACTCTCCTTAGATAAACTTTCAAATTGAGTTGACTGGTTTAAAAACAAAACTTTCTGTTTAAATTGGCCTAGTTTTAAATTAACAAATTTATGTCTTTATGATATTCAATCTTCCTATCCGAGAACATAGCATCTCTTTTTGTTTATAACCTTTAGTAGTGTTTTTAAGTTTTCCTCTTAAAAGTCTTGTACATTTTTTGTAATGTTTCGTCTGAGGTATTTTGTCCTTTTTGCTGCTATTTCAGTGGGGTTTTTCTTTCACTGATTGGGAATTTCCCTTCTTTTTCTTTCTTTCTTTTTTTTTTTTTTTTTCTGAGATGGAGTCTCGCTCTGTCACCCAGGCTGTAGTGCAGTGGCGCAATCTCAGCTCACCGCAAATGCCGCCTCCCAGGTTCACACCATTCTCCTGCCTCAGCCTCCCCAGTAGCTGGGACTACAGGCACCCGCCCTTATGCCCTATGTCCGGCCAATTCTTTTCTTTTCTTTTCTTTTTTTTTTCTGTATTTTTAGTAGACACGTGGTTTCACCATGTTAGCCAGGATGGTCTCGATCTCCTGACTTCGTGATCCGCCCATCTCGGCCTCCCAAAGTGCTGGGATCACAGGCGTGAGCCACTGCGCCCAGCTGGGAATTTCTCTTCTTAAAGGGTAGACGGGATTATAGCATCTGTGTATCTGGAAGAGAATGATGCACTTTGAGGGGGAAATTGAGATGATGATTCAGGAGAGAATTGGGATAACAACAGAAGTCAAGTTGTTGACTAGGCAATAGGGAATGGGATCCGATGCGAGCTGATTTTTCTATCTTTACTTGCCTAGACAATGATTTTACTTTTTTATTTTACTAAGTCTTAAAAACATCGTATATTTTATAGAATGAGACTTATAGAATTCTAATGACTGTTGTGCTTGTTTTGCAGATGAGAAAACTAAAGCCCTGAGATTTTTAATGTGACTTGTCTAAAACGAGTGAGCAGAGGCAAAATTAGAAGTCAGATTTCTTTACTTCCCATTTTATGTTTTTTTCTACCTTCACTGTGCTATGTGCTTAGGTGCTTGTATGAGCAGTTATATTTGAAGGTTAAAATTATGAATCAAGACATACCAATCTTACATTAAAGTTTTTGGTGATTCCTCTCTCCCCATACGTTATGTTACGTTGTGTTTTGTTTGACTGAAATATACCTTAGTGTTACATGGTCTAGAAAACTCAAAATATCATCATACTGAATTTAATCCTCAATATTTTAGTTCAGCATGTAGAAGTTTAGTTTATCTGCTTTTCTAATGAAGTCCTTTGGGACTTACATGAACATGTTTGTTAAATAATAGTCAAATAACGTCACTGTATATATTTATCTATATTCATGTTCCATTATCTCATAAGAAATGCCTACTTAATAAGCTTAACATTAAGGGAATAATTTGATATTTGTACTCTATATTTTGCTCCTTTTATATGTTGTGTGGATTATGTTTTATGTAATGTATGTTACAAATCAAATTTGCATTTTGAATATGTTCAGTATATAAAGATTGCATTATTTCTGTTGTGATTTCTTTTGTACTTTTATATTAGAATTCTCTTACAGTCTGTGACATGCCTTCATGCTTATGAAAGGCATCTAAATAAGGCTCTACTCAGTATTCAAGGAGCATTCATATTATCTCTTAATTTCTAAAAATATTTAGTTCATTCAGCAAAGATTTGAGTTCCCATGTCTTTTAGCTGCTGTGTGTCTGCTAGGTCCTGGTATACTAAGACCTATAAAAGCTATGCATGCACATACTCCTCCTTCCTCCAATATAGACGTACATATGTCCTTGAATGGTAAACCACAGTAAAGCTTTTTTTGTAGCATTTTAGATGAAGATGTAATGTTTAAATCACTCTAAAATAACTTTGAAAGCTACAGTTGTAAAAGTAAAGATAAAAAATGAAACAATTTTGTGCTTTCAAGAACTAACATTGTTGAGAGTCTCTAAATCCCTGGCATGAGTCTAGGAGTTTTGTATTGACATTCTGATAAGGAGGTATTAGACATCCCCTCTTTTACAGATGAGGTCTGTCAAAGCTTCAAATCGTTTTTCTACTGTATCACACTGCTTCTTTTGTTTAGTAATGGTTTTCAGCCTGGGTGGTATTGCTCCATTAGGGATGGTTTCAGGTGTCCCATGACAGGCGGGTTACTACTGATGTTACTGATGTAGTAACTAGCAGGGATCAGGGATGCAACATGCCAGATAGTCTTTCACTAGTGTCCTTGTACGTTTTTAGTCTGACATAGGTTATTAGAGGTTAACCATGCAAACATATTTGTTAACCATGTTTTTTATTATTGCTATTGATACTTTTTGTTTTGATCATTTTTCTTTTATATTTGCAATACTTTTAGGCAAATACCCTGTTATTTTGTTGTGTCCTAAGAGAGGGATAATGAAGAGGTGATATCCTCATTTTGAAAAGTTGATTGGTCTAAAAATCATTTATTAATTTAGTAATATATACAGGAATTAGAATTTAAATTTACTGTCTTTTCAATGACAATAATTTCCTTTAGAGTATACAATCTTCCTGTCGCTGCTCGGCATATGGTTTTTATGATACTAAAAAGTACTTTTCAACTGAGATATAGAGCTATTTGAAATAGGAGAATTTTCAAAAGTTTTATACAGCATAGGATGTCACAAATCTTGACTCCTTTGCCAACAATAGCTTTAAATATTCTTGGCTTCCTCCTATATAGCAATGGAAATACCTTTTCAGATAATCTCACTAACTGGTGACTGCGCCTAACATTGAGCCATAGATCTCTCATAACTGTACAACAGTATACCTATAAGTAGATAGACATTTGTAAATAATATAGTGATATTGTTGAAAACGTACTGTGGGCCATTCAAAGACATTTGAAATTTCACTTTTCTTGGAAAAGAGAATTGCAAGAATGCAAAATTGCTTTTAGTTTTCCTTGATCCTCTGACTGTAGAATTGAGCTGTATCATATACATGTTTAACCTACTGAATTTAACTGTATTCTTTTCCAGCCTCCTCAGATTTTTTCCCAAAAAACTTGTGCCTGCCAATTCATTTAGTGAGCTTATATGTGCTGTCTCACAATTACAATTCCCACTTTTCTCATAGCATCAATACCTTGCTGTGCTGAGGGCCATTCTTGCTCGGAGCATGCATATTTTATCTAACATAGTCCTGTATGCAAGCCAGCTTCTTCAGCTGTTGCTCAAAGTAACAGTTTTGCTTTAATAATTGAGGAAAAGTTGGCTGTATTAGACACATTTGAGAGACGGTTCATGAGTTCTCCAATAGTTAAATCCCTAGTCAAAGAAAATGGATTAACTGCAGTTTTGGCCTTATACCTTGACTTTGGAAACTGACCTTAAGAATGTTGTTCTTCTGTGACATCTTACAGCAGTGTGATTTGCGTTATGGTCATTTATCAAATGATAAGAGAAGTACATATTTTTAGGTGGAAAACTGGGAAAAGTGAGAGATAATTCTCCTTTCCCTGTTCTTTGTCCCTGCCCCTGACCCCTATCTTTTTCTTTTCCCATCTCAAGATAAGGAAAAGAGAGGATGTGTCTTACAAAAAGTTTTAAAATACCAAAATGGGGTTTTAAGAAGCTTTTTGAGAGAGATGAGGATTTGCCCACCCTTTAAACAGGTAGGTGATGGAAACCTTTGGTAGACTCTTCTAAGTGCACGTGCAGATTTTCTCTTACCATGTATTTTTACAAAATATTTTGTGTTTATTGCCACCCGTCTCTTTTCTCACATCCTCTGTTCCTCCCAGCACTACTTATTGTGCGTTTTCCCCCTTATGGCTTTATTATAGTTCTATTAACTACATTTTATGAAAGGATGTACGTTTTCCACTTAGCGAACTCAGTGGAAGATACACAGAACTTGGTAATAAATAGAACTTTATAAGGAAGGTGACTTATTCTAAATATTAGTTGTACAATAGTGAAAAGCAGTATTTTTCGTGTTTTGCTCAGTGACTTTTTTTTGAGCATCAGCCACGTTGAAGGCACAATTCTAGGCCCCGTTCGCAATGACAGTGTTTTAACTTCAGTCACGGGAGAGCAACAGCAGTTGCTAAATAATTCTTATTTTCATTTTCTCAAATTTCAGTTGAGAGTTTATTATGTGCCAGAGGGCATGGTTAAGGAGTGGCATGCCAAGGATGAGCTGTGTAACCCTGGGCCCTGCCTTCAGCAGCCCTCATGATGGGGAAATAAGTAGTTAAGGAGAAAAACCCCGCAAACCAACCCAACAGAAGAGAGGTGTTAAATGCCAAAGCTTTATCATGTGATGGTGAAGAGCACAGACTCTGGAGTCAGATTGTCTGCTTGTGAGGTTCTCAGCACAGCATCTAACACAAAGCAGGCACTCCCTAAGCGTTAACTATTAGTGTTACAACTATTATCTGACAGATTCAGTTCAATATTTGAGTTTGCAGGAGGAATACCTAACATTCCAGGCACAGCTTGATGTGGGGAGCTGTCAAGGGCCTAAGTTCCTCAGTTTAAGAGATGTGTAAGCTCTGATCTGTAGGATGAGTAAGCATTGACTAAGAACAGCAGGGCGGGAGAGTCCTTGCGAGGGACTGGAGGTCCAAGAGAGCAGGGTTTTGAGAAGTGATCCAGGGATGAGATTCATGGCTGGCTTTTGTAAGCCTGACCTAATTTAGTCTTTATAAACTTGAAGTGAATTTATTTAAATATGTATTATGTTTAAGTTATGTTTTAAACAGAGATTAAAAGAAGACCCAAACAATTCTAAATAATATGACTTAGTACTGTTCAAACCTACCAGCCGTCAGCTTCCTTTGTTAGAGGCTGTTCTAGTTATCTCTTACTACACAACTCTTAGTAGTAACCATACTAACACTTAGCTTAAAAGAGCAGTCTATTATATCTCAAAGTTATGTGGGTTAACAGCTGGGCAGTTCTTGCGTGGGGTCTGTCATGAAGTTGTAGTCACATAGTGCCTGGGACTAGGGTCATCTGAAGGCTTCACTGGGATGGATGCTTAGTATGGTGAGCAGTGATGGTCGACCATCACCTGGGACCTCACCTGGCTATCAGTTGAAACTCTTACCCAAGGCCTCTGCTTGTGGCTTGAGCTTCTCACAGAATGGTGGTGGGTTCCCAGAGGGAGCATCCTAAGAGCTAGTGCTCCAGGAGACCCAAATGTACTCCACATGGCTTCTTGTAAGTTATGTGTCTCAGAATGTCACTTCCACTATATTTTATTGGTCAAGCAAGTCACTGAAGTCAGTCCAGGTTCAAGGGGAGGGTTGTTAGATGTCACCTCTTGAAGGGAAATGGTAAGTTCATGTCAAAGGAATTATTATCATAGTTATCTTTGGAATACATAATTTGCCTGAGGTCTGTTAGTTCCATAAGTGTTGAATCAGAACTTTGAACTTAACAAAACAATGAAAAATACCATTAGAAAAAAATAATTCTAATAAACAAAATTATAAATTCCACTTTTGATACTTGAGACACTCAATCCTTAAGAATGGAATGACAAAATGTGATACAAGGGTTTCTTCATTTTTAAATCTAACATTTAATTATGACTTTTGACATGGAAAAAATTGTTCTGTGTTGAAAGATGTACCCATTTGTGTGTATTTATAAATATGAACAGCTGACAGATAGGGAATCTTAACTGATTAGGTAGTCATGAACATTTTCTTTCATGGTGCCTTTTCATCGCTTGGTTTTAGACACATGGCCTGATACAGCTTTTAGTTTATGTACATTCATAAAAGCCTAATTAAAGATAATAGCATTTTTTGGCTGGGCACGTGGCTTACGCCTGTAATTCCAGCCCTTTGGGAGGCCAAGGTGGGTGGATCACCTGAGGTCAGGAGTTTTAAACCAGCCTGGCCAATGTGGTGAAACCCTGTCTCCACTAAAAATAAAAAAATCAGCTGAGTATGGTAGTGCCTGCCTGTTATCTCAGCTACTTGGAAGGCTGAGGTGGGAGAATTGCTTGAACCCGGGAAGTGGAGGTTGCAGTGAACTGAGATCGCACCACTGCATTCCAGGCTGGGAGACAGAGTGAGACTCTGTCTCAAAAAAAAAAAAAAAGATAGTAGCGTTTTCTGAAATTGATGGTTTTAAACATGATATTGTAGTTTATATAAAGTTTGGACAACTATGTTTATGTCACAGTTTTAACTTATACAGGGATTCACTTAAGTTTTAGAAAAAGACACTAGGCTAGACTATGAACTTCATGAAGCAGGGTCAGTCTCCTCTTGTTCACTACTTTATTCCTAAAGCCTTGCATAATGCTTGTCACCTAGAAGGTAATTAATGAACATTAGTTATGGAAAGTATTATTAACAGAGTTCTTTGGTACCTATTGAATTTTTTTTTAACAGTGCCTCTCTAATTTTTATGGCGGTGATTCACCCTGAAAGTCTTGCTTACCTAATTAGATTAATCCAAAGGGCCGGTATCCTTTTGCACTGATACATGCAAATAGCACTCCATGTGGTGGAATCAGATTATCTGAGTACTTCCAACACGATGAATGGGCAAAAATGAGAAGTTTTCTTAATTTACCATTAGATCAGAGAAGTGACTGCTGATAGAATTCATTAAAAAAAAAAATCTGTCCTTTGCACATTTGCCCTAAGAGCTTCAAGTTCTGCAGAGTTTGTGTTTTGTTTGGGAAATTAGAAAGGTCTATTGCAAAAGAAAGCACAGTAGCACAGTTTGGATATTTGTGTGTGAAGATTGATTGATTAAGGAAGGTTCATGCCTTAATTTTCATTTACTTCCAGGCATGAGCTGACTTATTTTTAATAGTTATGACTTCACCTAGAAACTGAATGGTTGAGAGTGGTATGATGGGGCAGGAGTGGGTGTAGGGAGGATGTGATAGAGAGGAGCTCCATCTTAAATCTCCTTTCTTTGAATCTGACAGTGCAGTTTGTTGAGACAGGAGTAATACTGGTAAATAATGAAATTGAATTTGATGCTTTCAGTTCATCAGCTGACATATGTAGGCAGTTATGTACATTCCTGCAAAGTCTGTTCTCTGTCTGGTCTGTGATTTGAGAAAAAGACATTGGAAGCTGCAACGGTATAGAAATACTGCCCCCTTTTCTTTTACCCTCTTACGAACTATATGACCCAGATCTATTCATAAAAAGATGATTTTGTGGATGAACATAGTTTTGGCTGTTGTGACCATAACATCCAATTTGCCTTGGACAATTGTAGTTTATGCCTGCTGTTCCTCTGTTATGTCCAGTTAG
This sequence comes from Pan paniscus, assembly GCF_029289425.2. Lineage (NCBI taxonomy): Eukaryota > Metazoa > Chordata > Mammalia > Primates > Hominidae > Pan > Pan paniscus. The sequence goes on from NC_073257.2 coordinate 30,520,827, forward strand.
CACCACCTTTCACTCTCGAAAGGGTACTGCCATAGAGAATGAATTATATAGACACCATGCTTGTAATCAACTTTCATTTGTCATTGGAAGGATAATAGCCAGAAGTATACTCACGTTAAATTCACTTATAATCCGCAAACCTTTTTAAAAAGTAGTGTTTTAACCATACTTTTAATTACTTGGTAAGATTTAATAATTATACATATATATATATAAAAGTTCAGTATTACCTATCTGGTGGAAATACTAAAAACTGAATTAAAAATGCATAGGACAGAATGAAACAGTTCATAATAGTGGTTAAGTTCTGTTTTGTAGACAGTTCTGAAGGGATTTTTAAGCTAGTATGTAAAAAGATACTGCTGTGTTTGCACAAACAAGGTGTTCATCAGCACTTCATTCTTACTGGCTTTGCAGCTCTGTCCTTTTAATGGTTCAGTAGCCAATTTTATTTTGGTGCCAGAGATATCTTTGCTTTGGTTTTTACAATTGGCTGTGGTAAAACAACATAGGAATGTCTAAAATAAAAAGGAATAGTTTCATTTCAACACCCCTTTCCCCACCATCCTTTCCAAAAGTCACAGTTTAGGTTTCCTACCTTAAAAAAAAGTGGTTTATAAACAAAATACATAATCAATTTTATTTAACATTTGGTAAAGAAAGTATACAGGATTATTTTCTAAAATATTGAGCTGAATCATCTTTAGATTATTTTTTACTGATTTTAATTTTAGTATTCAAATAATTCTTTATATCTGGCCTTTACCATGCCTTGAAATGATTGTTTTGTGTTTTTATGTCGGCATGGTATTCACAACTGCAAGTCAGTATGGGGTCACGGACCCTGGCTCCTAAAATAAGTCCAACTGTGAAAAAGGCAAAATCTAAATAATAGTGTTAAAGTACATAATTTCTTCAGTCTAATGATGCTGCTATCCAAAACTTTTAATCTCTTACAAAATCAGTAAAGTAGAAGAAAAAAGTTTTAGGATTAAAAAAATTGAATGCTTGGCACATAATAGACATTCAGTCAATATTAGTTCTTTTGTGTGTTGTTTCTCCCTTCACCATGCTCTTTAGGTGGAAGCAGCCTCACAGGCAGTTGAGCATCCTTAAAATCAGGAATCCTACCTTGTATCCTAATTTTTCTATATAATTATTAAAAAGGATTTTTTTGTATTTATTACAGTGCTAACTAATTATACTTAAGCATATTGCTTTGCTTTCCAGGGCTCATTGGAGTTCAAATTGCCCGATAAAAGTTTTTACTTTTATAAATACATATATATTTCACATACCATCAAATTTACCATTTTAGAATATACAGTTCAGTGGGTTTTAATATGTTCATAAGTTTGTGCAACAGTATCTAATTCCTGAACAATCATCATCCCAAAAGGAAAGCTGTACTCATTAGCAGTCACTCCCATTCCCACCTCTCCTCATTCCTGGAAACCACTAATCTACTTTCTATCTGTGTGGATTTGCCTGTTGTAGACATTTCATATAAATGGAGCTCTGCAATACATGTTCTTTTGTGATCAACTTTCTTCATGTGGTGTAATTTTTTTTTTGGAAGACAGAGTCTCGCTGTGTTGCCCAGGCTAGAATGCAGCGGCACAATCTCAGTTCACTGTAACCTGCACCTCCCAGGTTCAAGCGATTCTCCTGCCTCAGCCTCCTGGTTAGCTGGGATGGGGTACATGCCACTGTGCCTGGCTAAGTTTTTGTGTTTGTAGTAGAGATGAGGTTTCACCATGTTGGCCAGGCTGGTCTCGAACTCCTGATCTCAGGTGATCCGCCTGCCTCGGCCTCCCAAAGTGCTGGGATTATAGGCGTGAGTCACCACGCCCAACCTCATGTAGTGTAATTCTTCTGAGGTTCGTTTATGTTGTAGCTTGTATTAGTACTTATTTTATTTTGGTAAAATATATTTAACATAAAGTTTACTATTTAAATCATTTTTAAGTGTATAATTCAGTGGTATTTAGTACATTCACAGTATTACGCAACCAACACCACTATCCATTTTCAGAACTTTTTCATCATCCCACGTAGAAACTCTACACCTTTGAAATAATGGCTGTCCATTTCCCCTCCTAGCCACTAGTTACTTTTTTCTATGTTCTATCTTTATGAATTTGTCTATTCTAGATACCTCATGGAAGTGGAAACAGAGAATTTTTTGTGCTTTTGTGTCAGGCTTATTTCACTTAGCATAATGTTTTCAAGGTCCATCCATGTTGTATATAGCATGCGTCAGAATTTCCTTAAGGCTGAATACTGTTCCATTGTATATCACATTTTGTTTATCCATTCTTTCGTTGATGGACATTTGGCTGTTGTGAATACTATTAATACTACTCTGAACATGGGTGTACGGATATTGGTTAGAGTCCCAGCTGGATTATATGTGGTTATGCTTAATTTTTTGAGGAACTACCACACTTTTCACAGTAGCTACACCATTTTACATTCCCACCGGCAATGTACAAGGGTTCTAATTTCACTACATCCCCTCCAATATTTGGTATCTTTCCTTTCTTAAAAAAATAGCCAGCCTAGTGAGTGTGAAGTGGCATCTCAATGTGGTTTTGATTTGCATCTCCCTAATGACTAGTGATGTTGAGCATTTGTTATGTGCTTATTGGCCCTTTGTGTATCTTACTTGGAGAAATGTCTATTCAAGTCCTTTGCCCGTTTTTGAATTGGGTTGTTGTTTGTTGTTGAGATGTAGGAGTTCTTTATATATTCTGGCTGTTAATCTCTTGTCATATATATGATTTGGAAATATTTTCTCCCATTCTGTGGGTTGACTTTTCTTTATTGATAGTATCCCTTAATGCACAAAAGCTTTTAATTTTGATGTTTAATTTGCGTGTGTTTTTTTTTTTTAAATGAAGTGTTGATGTTAATTTTTAAACATTTGGTAGAATTCACCAGTGAAGCTTTCTGTTTCTGAGATTTTCTTCGTGGGAAGTTTTCTTAATCAGTAATTTTGTCTTTTTACTTGTTACATAGGTCTATTCAGATTTTCTGTTTCTTCTTAAGTCAGTTTCTTTTCTTTTTTCTTTTTTTCTTTCAACAGCTAAGTATATCATAGAGTTAGTTTCAGTAGTTTCCTGTCTTTGTAGGAATTTGTCCATTTTAACTAGGTTATCCAATTTGTTGCCATAAAGTTGTTCATAGGGTCTTTTAAAATCCTTTTTATTTCAGTGAGGTTGAGAGTAATGTTCCCTCTTTGTTTTTTGATTCTAATAAATTGAGTCACCTTTCTTTCTTGGCCAGTCTAACCAAAGGTTTTTCAGTTTTGTTGATCCTTTAAAAAAAAACTTGTGTTCATTGGCTTTTCTCGATTGTGTTTCTGTTGTCTGTTTCATTTATTGCCTCTCTTTATTGTTTCCCTCCTTCTGCTTTGCTTGCTTTGGGTTTCCTTGCTCTTTTTCCTCGTTTCTTAAGGTATAATCTTAGGTTATTGATTTGAGATCTTTTTCCCCAATTCTTTAGATTGTAGCAAAATAAACATAGCATAAAATTTACCATCTTAATGGTATTAAATACCTGCATAATGTTGTGAACTATAGTCCCCATCTACCTCCAGAACTCTTTAAAACTGAAACTGTATACCCATTAAACAATTAAACAATAACTCCCCATTCGCTGCTCCCCAGACCCCCTGGCAACCACCATTCTACTTTCTGTCTATGATTTTGACTACTCTTTTTTTTTTTTTTCTTTTTTTGGAGATATGGTCTTACTCTGTCACCCAGGCTGAAGTTCAGTGGCACAATCATGGCTCACTGCAGCAAGTGATCCTTCCACCTCAGCCTCTCGAATAGCTGGGACTACAAGTGTGTGCCATCATGCCTGGCTAATTTTAAAAATTTCTTGTAGAGACAGGGTCCCACTATATTGCCCAGGCTGGTCTCACACTCCTTGGCTGGAGCAATCCTTCCACCTTCATCTCCCAAAGTGCTGGAATTATAGGTGCAAGTCACTGTGCCCGGCCTTGATTTTGACTACTCTTAGTACCTCATCTAAGGGGCATCATACAGCATTTGTCCTGTTGTGACCAGCTTATTTCACTTAGCGTAATGGCTTTAAAGTTCATCCCTGTTATAGCTATTCCATCTATGTATGTACCACATTTTGCTTATCCATTTATGTGTCTGAGGACACTTGGGTTGCTTCCGCCTTTTAGCTATTGTGAATAATGCTGCTATGAACACGGGTATACCACTATCTCCTCCAGACCCTGCCTGCTTTCAGTCCTTTGGGGTATATACCTGGAAGTGGAATTGCTGGAGCATATGGTAATTCTATTTTTAATTATTCGAGGAACCAGTATACTGTTTTACACAGCACCTGTAGCGTTTTACATTCCCATCAACAGTGCACAAGTGTTTCAATTTCTCCACATCTTTGTCAACACTTATCATTTTTTCTGTTTTTCTTTATAGTAGCCATCCTGATGGGTGTGAGGTGGTATTGAGATCGTCTTTTTTTTTTTTTTTTTTTAATGTAGGTGCTTATAGGTATAAATTACCTTCTCACCGTTGTACTATACCCTTAAGTTTTCTTGGGTTATGTTTTCCTTTTCATTAATCTCAAAGTATTTTCTAATTTCCCCTGTGATTTTTTTCATTGACCCATTGGCTATTTAGGAGGATGTTGATTTTCACATATTTTAATTTTCTATATTTCTTTGTTCTTTCAGATTTTATTCTGCTGTCTTTGGAGAACATGCTTTCTATGATTTTTATCTTTTTAAATCTGTAGAGACTTGTTTTATGGCTTAACATTGTTTATCATGTGTGATATCCATATGTCCTTGAGAATAATATATTGTATTATTTCTAGTTCAAATGATTTATAGATGTTGATAATGTATTGTGTTATTAGAGGAAAATATATGTCATTTTAATCTGATGATTTAATATTTTGAGGCTATCCTTTTGACTTATATAAAGAGCTCCCTGTTTATGTTATCTGAATTTATTGGGAGGCATATCTGTGTCCAGAACATAGCATGTTTAAGTGACAGGTATGCATCTTGTTAGTGCCTATTACTGCCTGGTAACTGGCATCATGGGCAAGGAACTGAACTTCAGTAAATGGAGGACTTGGTTTGCTGCGAATGTTTTGAACACTGAATGAGTCCTTTGCTTATTATATAATTTTTGAGAGCCTAAGCACACGATGTTTCGTAGGTTATATGAATGGTTACTCTGCTTTACTATTATCATTAATTACCATAAAGCATCCCCATGAAATGCATGTTTGCTACGTTCTTGGCCTGTCATTTAAATAGATCTGTTTTTACTGACCTGTGATTTATCTACAACAAAGAGCATCCCTTGTACGTGTATGGTTTGATAGTTTGATGAGTTTTGACAAATATATATACCTATATAAGTATCACCCCAACCAAGATAGCATTTAATCACTCCCAAAAGTTCCTTCCACCTTATGCAAGTACTAATATGCATTGTCACTATAGATTAAATTTCCTTTTCTAGAATTTCATAAAATGAAATGGTATTGTCAGTACTCCTGTGTCTAGCACTAAATGTGTTTCTAAGATGAATTCTAATTTTTGTATGTATCAATATTCCTGTTTCTTGGGGAAGATGTATTACATTGTGTTAATATATTACAATTTATCCATTCATCTGTTGATGGGCATTTGGATTGTATCCAGGTTTTGACTCTGAACAGAGCCTCTGTGAACATTCTTATAAAGAGTACTGGATAGTATGCTTTCATTTTCATGTCCTTAAGGGAAATTATGGTTCTGTGATTTCATTTGTTGTAAGCCTTAGATATTTGTTATTTGATTTCCAAATATTTGGGTATTTTTATGCTATCATTTTGTTATCAATTTGTAGTTTAATTTTGTTATGGTCAAAGAATGTACTTTGTATGACTTTAGTCCTTTTAAATTTATCAGTGTTTGTTTTATAGGACAGAATGTAGTCCATTTTGTTGAATTTTCCATGCACATGAAAAAAATGTGTATAATGCCATGGGTGGGTGGATTGTTGTGTAATGCCAGTCAGGTCAAGTTTCATGATAGTGTCATTCAGGTATTCCGTATCAGTACTTTTTTTTCTTGTGTTATCAAGTCATTGAGGGGGCATGTTGAAGTTTCCAGTAGATTTGTCTGTTTTTCCTTTCGGCCGTATCGACGTTTCCTTTATATATTTTGAAGTTCTATTTTTGTGTTCATGCACATTTAGAATTATGTTTTCTTGGGGGACTTAACCGTTTTATTATTATGTACTGTCTCTCTTTATCCCTGTTAGTATTCCTTGTTATGAAAACTGCTAACGGTAGTGAATAGATAAAAGTGTAGTTGGATTACAATCTTAATCTGCCATTTTTCTAGATGATTGGTTATGTTTCTTCTGTTTTCTCTTTCTGTCTTTTGTGTATCAATCAAATGGTTTTTATGGTTTTATTTTTTTGATTTAAAACTTTGTTTTGAGACAGGTTCTCACTCTATCTCTCAGGATGGAGTACGGTGGTGCCATCACAGCTCACTGCATCCTCGACCTCTGGGGCTCAAGTGAACCTCCCACCTCAGGCCATTCACTGCACCCCTAGGAGCTGGGACCATTTCTGGCTAATTTTTGTATTATTTTTTGTAGAGATAGGGTTTCACAGTGTTGCCCAGGCTGGTCCCGAACTTCCGGACTCAAGCCATCTGCCCACCTCGGCCTCCCAAAATGCTGGGATTATAGGTGTGAGCTGCTGCACCCAAGCTATTTTATTTTCATTTCTCTCTTAAAAATATTTGTAGTGGTGGCTCTGTGTTAAATTTTTTCATTTTTTTTTTCTCTCTGTACTTCAGTTTGGGTACTTTCAGCATATTTTCAAATTTACTGACCTTTCATTCTTACCTGATTAATTCCATCCACTTTTTAATTTTACATATTTTTTTGTCTCTAGACTTTTATCTGGGCCCTTTTTAATATATTTCTTCATCATTATGTGGATGATTTCCAGCATGCTTATAATAGCTTATATAAAGTCCTTGACTGCTAATTTCATCATCTTTGTTATTTCTGCATTCTCAGTTGACTGAATTTTCTGCTAGTTGTGTATGGTAGTTTTCTTCTTCATATCATGTCTTCATATCATTTTATTGAATGCTTAGTATTTTGAATTTTACATTGTTGAGCATCAGGTGTTGTATTCCTGTTAAGGAGTATTGGACTTTATTTTTTCAGAAGTGGTTACATTTGTCTGTGGCTTATGTTGTTAGGCAGTATGTAGGTATGATTGAGCTGCATTGCTAGGGTCTAAACTCCCCTGTATATCCACTGAATCCTCTGGATTTTCAATGGATGCTTCACTGTGGCCTCATCTCTGACAACTGTGTGAGCGTTGGATCTCTTTAGCATATCGCCCTCGGTCACTTTTTGACCAGTTTCATGGAGTTTTTCACCTGTGCATGCGTGGGTTTTTCAGAAGGTCTTCTCTGATACTTGGAAAGTGCCTCTAGGCAGAAAGTTGAGGCAAACTTCTGGCTTATCTAATTCATTTTCCTTCTTGGATATTATCATTCAGTACTGCCTGTGGCCTCATGTGTTTAAAAAGTTAACCTCAGTGTGGAAAATCTGTTTTTCCAGTTTTCTAATTGTTTACAACGGGAGTGTAAGTCTGGTCTGTTTTTCCACCCTGGCTGGAAGTGGAAGTCGTGGCCTACCATTTTATTTTCAAACCTTTTTTTTTTCCTACCCAGAATTAGCCTGAAATGCCTCATCTACGATTACTAATAAGAGAGCCTGTTAATTTTGTTTGAAAAATTTAAAGGAACTAGTTTACAGTTTTTCAACCGTGTTATTAATAAAAATTAAATTTCCCTACTTTATCATAGTCTCCCTTTTTATCGTAGTCTTTTGTCTATAACAGTTAAGGGGCAGGGGGAAGCTAGATGTATTATTAAGTAATTTTTACTTTTCTCATTTTTTTAGACCTAAGGATTGTCTTCGGTCTATTATGAGAAGAGTGAACCACAAAGATCCTCACGTTGCTATGCAGGCTTTGACTGTGAGTGGTTTCGTTTTAACCTGTACCACGAAATTACCTGCCACAATTGAGCCCCTTTAACTTCTGATTTTGTGCTTTTAGCTTCTAGGAGCATGTGTATCAAACTGTGGCAAAATTTTTCATTTAGAAGTATGTTCAAGAGATTTTGCTAGTGAAGTAAGCAACGTATTAAATAAGGTAAGGAGCATTATTTCCAGAAATTAATTAAGGCAGTCTTCTTTCTTCACATATTTTATTGTTTAAATCTTCACAGAGGACTATTCTGTGCTTTTTAAGAAATCCTTTCTAGGCTGTGTCTATCCAGTATATAAATAAATATTATGTTTTGTTGAAGAGACTGCGGATTCATGTAACTTTGAGTTAGTTTTTTCAAGCCATATTAGAGTATTTTTAACCTGTTCTTTTCCATCATACTTTCATCTGATAAGAAAACAGGTATTTCTATATCTAATTAAATAATATCAGTCTATTTTACATACTGTTTTTGTAGGCACAAGGTATTTTCCTAATGGAAAACCTTTCAGAAACACTGCAAAAATTCTATGGCACCGTTGAGTTTTTATCTTTATCAATAAGGCCGCTTCCTGGCCATCACAGGATTTTAATACTATACTGCTATTCTTACTGGCTGAACCCACAGCTGGAGTTGCCTCAAAAGTGGTGGCGGGGGAGTTTCCACAAGGGACTGCCCCAAACTGTTCCAGATAGGGCCAGATGAGAGTCCAAAAAAAGAGGCACTAAATGCCAGGGTGATCAGTCTAAAGCATTTATTAGGGGAACTTACACAGGAGGGCTGCAGTTTATAGGAGGGTTTAAGGAATTTGGCTCAGGGTTGGGGCTGGTTTCTATGTGTTTAGCAACATACTTGATCTTTTAGTGTTTTGGGCCACAACCTGAACAACTTTATCAGTGCCTGAGAATGTTCAAGGCCCCAGTTTGGGTCCAAACCTATGGTGGAAAACATGCAGCTGGCTAGGTCACAGAGCGGGACAAGGCACTCTGTTTTTCTATTGGGACACAGAAAGAAAGCAGGGAGAACTGGGGACCCTACAACTGCCCACTCAACTTTAGAATTCCAGTCACACAGTTCAAGAAATTTTTCAATTTTCAATTAGTAATATGTGAGTTTCCCCAGTAAAAATTTGTGCATTCTAAAAGTAATTATTTTTGGCCTTTTTAGGGGGAGTACTGTAAATCAAGAAAAAGTTTTTGTATGTTAAAAGGGAAAATGCCTCATGTTTTTGGGAAAAATGAATAGTTCCAGGTTACAGTAGAAAAATAGCAGTATAGAAATATAGTAAGAATGTAAAATTCTGTACTTTTCGAACATCATGGTTAAATGATAATTCTTTCCCTTTCCTGCTTTATGCAGTTAATATTTATTTTCTACTAATTAATAAACATTGTCTTTTGATGTCCTGAATGTCCATCGAGATTACAACTGTTTATGAAGAGATTCTAATACCATGTTTTTTGTAATGTAGGTGAAAAATGTGGTATACTTACCTATATATAATAGTGCAAGCAGCCATTTCCAAAAACGACTACCTATAGGCAAGAGGACTTCTCTTTATTTTCTGAATGTTTTACAGTGAACATATTGGTTTTGTACTTAATAACATCCCGCCTTTTTTTTTTTTTGAGACAGTGTCTCTCTTTGTCACCCAGGCTGGAGTACAGTGGCGTGATCTCAGCTGACTGTAGCCTCTGCCTCCCGGGTTCAAGTGATTCTCCTGACTCAGCCTCCTGAGTAGCTGGGATTACAGGCATGTGCCACCACGCCTGGCTGGTTTTTGTAGTGTTAGCAGAGATGGGGTTTCACCATGGGGACGGTCAGGCCGGTCTCGAACTCCTGACCTTGTGATTGCCCACCTCGGCCTTCCAAAGTGCTGGGATTACAGGCATGAGCCACCGCACCCAGCCAACATCCTGCCCTTTTAAAAAATTTCCTTTTATTAAACAAATTAAGTTCATGTATAGTCTCAATAAAGCGTTTGCAAATCCATTATATGCTCCTTGACCAAAATACAGATTACATGTGCACTTAGAAAGAATTTTTTTTCTTCTAATAGATTAATCTAAAAGTCTAACCTTCTCCATTTTTAAAAGCTTTAGCCAATTATTTAGTAAGCATTGGTTTGAAATACATTCATGACATTTCATAGAGGAGTTATTTCTTCTCTGGTATCTGTGAAGGTTTCTTTATATCTATTACATCAAATAGTAAGACTTCAAATTATTGCCGCTATGAAGATACATCAGTATTTTAATGAACTGGCCAGGTTTTTTTCCTTAATAAGCAATGAGTAAAATAATTTATTTTGAAAACTCACTACATTTATCTCTTTCTTTAATACGGAAGAATAATGCCCTGCACACCTGCCTTAGACTAATTTGAATCTTTGTTATACATCAACCATAAAGAGTTATGTTATTTTGGGCTGGGCACGGTGGCTCATGCCTGTAATCGCAGCACTTTGGGAGGCTGAGGCGGGCGAATGAGTTGGGGTCAGGAGTTCAAGACCAGCCTGGCCAACATGGTAAAACCCCGCGTCTGCTAAAAGTACAAAAATTATCTGGGCATGGTGGTGCGTGCCTGTAATCCTACTCGGGAGGTTGACACAAGAGAATCGCTTGAACCCCATCCCCCACCCCCCTCTGGGAGGTGGAGGTTGCAGTGTGCTGAGATCGAGCCACTGCAGTCCGGCCTCTGCCACAGGGTGAGACTCTGTCTCAAAAAACAAACCAAAAAAAAAAAAAAAAAGAAAAAAAGAAAAGAAAGAAAAAAAGTTATGTTATTTTGAAGAAATTAAATTTTCAAAATGATTAACATGCAGTGTACCTCAAACTAGGCCCCAGATAATTAAGCATCATGGAAAAAATGCATAGTCATGAACATTAAGAAGTCAGGAATTTGGAATAAAGGAACTGTATCATTTATTCTCTCCTTCCCACTTTTTTATTGCTTTGCAAAAAGCAGACACTTTTCCTTGTCTTACTGATTTACAAACCTTGCTTCATTGCAAAATATTCTGAAAAGTCCTTTCAGATCTCCAAAATCTTATTACCTATTTAATGCTTTAATTTGAAGTGAGATATATATGATGGGTTTTTTCATAGTGTGAACATTAGTTTTATTTCGAATAACTATATTTTCTTGTCTATAGCTATGCATAACTTGTGATTCAAAAAACATCACTTAATTTTACTATTTAAAATGTCTGTATTAAATCATTGGCTAGGAAATTGGTGCTCTTTTATTTCTTTTTCTATTTTACAGGGTCATCCTAAAGTATGTGAAAAATTAAAGGCTCTTATGGTTGAATGGACAGATGAATTTAAGAATGATCCACAGCTTAGTCTAATATCAGCAATGATTAAGAACCTTAAGGAACAAGGAGTTACGTTCCCAGCTATTGGCTCTCAGGTATTTTGGGAATGAAGTTGTGTGTGTGCTACAGTTTGTTTCTCTTAAATAGCTATATTTATTTGAATTTTTTTCTTCATTCCCAGGTAATTTTTACTACTTCAGAGGAATTTTCGTTAGCTAATTGTGTTAGTAACTAGTTGTATTGCTAGTTAGTAATACTAGTTTTCTGGCATTGAGAGGTGCCAGAAAAGTATTATAATGGAACATTAATGTGCTCTGACCTCTCTACTTCTTTATAAATGAATTGGTTTAACATTTTGCAGTTTTTGAAATTTTTTGGTATAGTTTTTGTTTGTTTGTTTTTGAGACGGAGTCTTTGTTTGTCGCCCTGGATAGAGTGCAGTAGCGTGATCTCGGCTCACTGCCACCTCTGCCTCCTGGGTTCAGGTGATTCTCCTGCCGCAGCCTCCTGAGTAGCTGGGACTACATGCACGTGCAGCCAGACCTGGAAATTTTTTTTTTTTTTTAATAGAGGTGGGTTTCACCATGTTGGCCAGGCTGGTTTCGAACTCCTGACCTCAGGTGTTCTGCCCGCCTCGGCCTCCCAAAGTGCTAGGATTACAGGTGTGAGCCACCAGGCCCAGCCAGTACAGTTTTAATAATATACACAAAATAGCTTTATTAATTAGGTAACACTATCTTTTTAAATGCTCTTAATGCTATAATTTTCTACAAAGAATGATAGCTCAGAAATCAGGATATCCTTAAAAGTTAGGGATGACTTGGGAGATTCTTTTGTGGAGGAAATTTATGAATTCGTCTATTAACAATGAGAGGACTTTAGAAGGGGTAAATGGGAAGAGAAGCACCTGAAGCATTTTCTCCTTAGTAAGAGCCGACCAGTACATAAGTCTTCCTTTCCCCAGTGGATATGGCTAAATAGCTTAACTTTGCTCTCCTGTCCACCCTTGTGCCAGAAAAATTCAGTCTCTAATTTATGTCATGTAGAAAAAAATCAAGAAATGTCTTTTTTATTCCTATTTCTATTTTGGGTAACCTTCCTTTAGGATGCCCAACTAATCAAGAGGCTTAAAATATGTGCTGATTTACTACACTGTCTTTCCCCAGTTTATTGACGGGGACAGACTGTAATGAGCGATGTGAAACCATGAACAGAAATCTGTGAGTGTGGAGGGCTTATGTTTTGACCACTTCATGGAGTCATGTAGCTTATCTACATTCATCCAGACCTACCTGTGCTTTCTTCCCAAGGCATTTCCAGTTTATCTGAGCACTCTTGAGATGTGAAGATTCAAAAATGTATCTGGGAGAGGAAGGAAACAAAGGACATTTTTCTTCTTAAAAAAATTTTGGTTTATGATTGGCTTTACAATGATAAATTATGTCTTTGAAAATTCATTCATTCATAACTGATAGCTGGTTTTTACTACTCAGTATAGTTTCTAGAATCTGTATAATTAAGGAAAAATCTTAAACAGAATAATCCAAGACATTATACATTCCTTGACAACAGAAACAATGTTTATTTATCAAAGAGTAGACTCACTGCAGAGAACCCACCTAGAATAGGTAGAGAAAATGCAAGCCCACTAAATATCTAGAGTCTTTGGTTCTTGTTAACTCAAAACTTGGTTTGACCAGCATCACTGGCATTACCTGGAGGCTTGTTAGAAATGCAGCATGGTTGAGCCCACTCCAGACCTATGGGTTCATTATCTCCATTTTAACAAGATCTTCAGAGGATTTATATGCACGTTGAGGTCTGAGAAGCACTGCTGCTCTAGAGGACAGCCTTCAGTGCAAGTGAAAACTGCGTTTCAGTCCACAAAGGGACTTACTCTTGTAAGAAAAGGAAGAATTAATGATTGTGCCATATGTACCCTTGTTTGGTTAATCTAGAATCTTAGCCACGGAAACAGTTTTAGGGAGCCTCTAATCTAATCCGCTCATTTTTACAGATGAGGAAACTGAGACTCAGAATGGTTAAGTGACTTGCCCAGGGACACAGCTCATAGTTGACAGCTGGAACTAGAACACAGGCATGCTGATTCTCAGTCCAGTGTTCTTTTCGCTGCCCGAGTCTGCCTTCTTTGTTAGAGAGGTTAGTGAATATGTGTCTGTCTAGACCAGGCTTCCAGTGGAGTGAATGCTGGCAAGAGCATTATGTCTTGATTGGTAGAGAAACTAGCTTATTCTCTTGTTCAAGAAATTCAGGACATAGAAGAGCAATAGTAAAGATAGGACTTAATTTTCATCCTTTGATCTAGATGTTATAAAGTATGTAACAGCTAATCTTGTCATAGTGGCTATATTTCACCTATAAGAAATATATATAAAGTAAAATATGATGAGGTAGAGTGATTTTTTTAGTGGTTTCTGAAAAGCTTATTAGAAACCCTACATGTAAAGAGCTTCACATTAAATGAAAAAAATAAATCATCTAAGTTCAACTGCAGAACTCCCTGTAGATTTTAAAGCCACTTAGTTACTTAAGTTATTACTGTGTTTTCATCAGACTAGATTTTTGTTAGGGCATACTTAACAAAAACCTCTGAAGATATATTTTTCTAAGTATATTTTTTTCATCTGAGTACAGAAGAAAATAATGTAAAAATATTAAGAAAAGTGATAAAGTCACCTGACTCATACTGATGCAGTTCTGTTAGCACTAACTTTTAATGTAAAGATAGAAGTAGGCTAGCAGCACCGCTACCGTAGTTGGCTGCTTAATAAGACAAGTGTTATTGTTACATTTAGAACCTGATGATAGAAAGGAACTTTGAATAAAAAGTGCAGTTCAGAAACATGCGGCTTCACATAGCTTATTTCTGTGCTTCTCTACTGGTAGAGATTTCTTCACACACCATAAAAGTTCAAATCTATCTAATTGTGAAGTTTGCCAAATTGTGAACAAAAATTTATGTAAACCGTAAAACTTATTTCTGACCAGGCATACCTGTAGTTTTCAGAAGTGTCTGATAATTAAAACATTATCTAAAGAAAATTGCAACTAGAGATAGGTCAGAATTGAGAGTGTTTAAAGTTGTATTCCGTGAACACCAAAAAGTTTTTTTCTTCTCAGCTCTTCTAAAAATAAATGCCTGGCCAGGCGCGGTGGCTCACGCCTGTAATCCTAGCACTTTGGGAGGCCAAGGCGGGTGGGTCACGAGGTCAGGAGATCGAGACCATCCTGGCTAACATGGTGAAAACCTGTCTCTACTAAAAATACAAAAAATTAGCCAGGCGTAGTGGCAGGTGCCTGTAGTCCCAGCTACTCAGGAGGCTGAGGCAGGAGAATGGTGTGAACCCGGGAGGCGGAGCTTGCAGTGAGCCAAGATCTCGCCACTGTACTCCAGCCTGGGCGACAGAGCGAGACTCTGTCTCATAAATAAATAAATAAATAAATAAATAAATGCCTGTGCATTTGTTTGACAATACGAAATCCAGTAAGTGAGGAATGTAGAACTGTATTTTATTATAATGTTGAATATTTTTCCTTTCATACCCTCAACAAACATTGATTGATTGCTTGTAATATTTAGGCACATTCCCTCAGGGAACATGCAGTCTGGTTGTGGAGACAGACATGTAATCAGACAATTATAACAGAAGCTGAGATTATTGCCTGTTACAATGTTCCAGTCAGTGTTCTAAGTGCTGTACATGTGGCAATTTGAATGTGTTTTAGAATTTCATTTTTAAATTGTTTGCCCTGGGAATGACAATATACATTCATAACTTTTCATGATCTACTTTGAGTTAATATTTGATGTAAAATATAGCAACTTTGCATCTGTAGAGGTCTATTTACACTGTAGTTGTCATGTGTATTACCTCTACATACGTTATAAGCCCCCGAGGTAATGTTACATACTTTTTGTTTTAAACCCTGAATGAGCCCATCTCATCTGATTTTGGAATCACATGTGTTAATTTAATACTTTAAATAGGCTGTGAGGTGCCCATGAGGTGTAGGTGCTATTATCTTAGTCATTTTATTGATGAGGAATTTGAGGCACCAAGAGGCTAATTTGCCCAGTGTCATCCAGCTAGAAAGTGGTAGATCTGGGATTTGAACTCTTGTCTGTCTGACTCCGCAACTTACATTCTTAACCACTCATATCACAGTACCTTGTTTGAAGGTGTTATCATAAGAACAAACAAGAGAATGTGTAATTAACAGGTTTAGGGATGCTTCATTGACAGTGATATTTTAGCTGATTACTGACTGATGTGTTCAAACTCAAAAGGGAAAAAGTGAACGGAGCAAAGGAGCCATAGGGGGAGAACGTTGTAAGTAGAAGTAAATGAGCGTGAGACCTGTAAAGTACCGGTATAGAGACTGCTCAGGAACTGCTAGCAGTTTCTGGTAACTGGCAGAATGGTTGGAAATGAGGTTGGTAAGATAGGCTAAATTCTGATTTGCCTTGAATGCTATGCAAAAACTGAGAGGCCACAGAGCCCATAGGCTTAGAAGCTTGTAATTCCAGAAGTGTGAATTGATTTATATGTTTGTTGTGTATTCCCTTATTTACACAATTTAATAGAGGCAGTGATATACTGTCAGAGTTAACTACTTGTAATTTGGTTGGCAAAATAGGATTTTTGAGCATTTATATCGTTATATATATATATATATCTGAGTTCCTGAAGATAACATCCTGACACTTGATCCAAAAGGAAATGGTAACTAACTATTAATAGATACTACAGTTTTTTTTTTAACTATTTATGTTTAAAGTAGTCATCTCTTTCTGTCTCCCAGCCTCTTTTCTGGTTTTGGAGTTTTTTTAAACACGTTGAAATCTTCTCTAGTCTGTCTTCTCTGACTTGTGTACCATATGCTTTTAGTTGAACCTCTTCACACAAACCTGGGAGGGTGTGCCTAGGCTGCCTCCTCTGAGTGTCCAGTTGCTCTCTGTGTTCTCCAATTCTGATTCATTTCCCTCTCCCTTTTAAGGTGGAAGCTGCTGCAGTTTGGATTTCTTCTTTCAGAAATCTGTGCTAGATTGATGAGAAAGGTTTTGCAAATTCTTAGGGTGGGTGAGAGGAGGAGAATTTGATAACAACCCTCAAATACTGTGTTCCTCTTTTTTGTTAGGCTGCAGAACAAGCAAAAGCAAGCCCAGCTCTTGTAGCCAAGGATCCTGGTACTGTGGCTAACAAAAAAGAAGAAGAAGATTTAGCAAAAGGTGCGTTTTTAAGTCCCTGATGGTGGGAATAACATAAGCCTTTATTTTTTCTCTGAGATATTTAAAGGTAGAATAAATAGAACTTTATAGCAAAAGCTGAAATCTGCTTTGTTGCCCTCCTCAGTATTCTTTCCTTTACTCTTGAGAGGCAATTACTGTCACATGTATCCTTTCAGTCTATGTTTTTATGACAGTTTTTTACTATACCGTGTATCCAAAAACAATATCAAGTGCTTTTTTGTGTCTAACAAATTTGTTTTTTGTAGATAGTACACTGGAAATGCCATTTGCCACTTGCTTTTCTCATGCAACATTATGTTTGAGATCTATTCGTGTGATATATCCATTAACTGTTCTATAATATCCAGTGTACTAATGAGTGTACCATATTTTTCTGTCTTCCTACTGATGGACCTGTGGATTATTTCTGATTTTTTTTTTACTAAAATTAAGCTGCAGTGAGTTTTCTTGTACATATTCTCTGTGCACATATATGTGACCGTCTCTATTATGTGTGACTAAAAGCAATATTGTTGGATCATGGCATTGGTACATCTTCAGTTTTGTTAAATGGTTGTATGATTTCCTTTTCCATTGGCAGTGTATGAAAGCTATTATTATTAATCTGACAACACTTGGTAGTCTTAAGGCATTACCATTCAGGACATAGGCGTGGGCAAGGACTTCATGTCCAAAACACCAAAAGCAATGGCAACAAAAGCCAAAATTGACAAATGGGATCTAATTAAACTAAAGAGCTTCTGCACAGCAAAAGAAACTACCATCAGAGTGAACAGGCAACCTACAACATGGGAGAAAATTTTCGCAACCTACTCACTGACAAAGGGCTAATATCCAGAATCTACAATGAACTCAAACAAATTTACAAGAAAAAAACAAACAACCCCATCAAAAAGTGGGCGAGGGACATGAACAGACACTTCTCAAAAGAAGACATTTATGCAGCCAAAAAACACATGAAAAAATGCTCATCATCACTGGCCATCAGAGAAATGCAAATCAAAACCACTATGAGATATCATCTCACACCGGTTAGAATGGCAATCATTAAAAAGTCAGGAAACAACAGCTGCTGGAGAGGATGTGGAGAAATAGGAACACTTTTACACTGTTGGTGGGACTGTAAACTAGTTCAACCATTGTGGAAGTCAGTGTGGCGATTCCTCAGGGATCTAGAACTAGAAATACCACTTGACCCAACCATCCCATTACTGGATATATACCCAAATGACTATAAATCATGCTGCTATAAAGACACATGCACACGTACGTTTATTGCGGCATTATTCACAATAGCAAAGACTTGGAACCAACCCAAATGTCCAACAATGATAGACTGGATTAAGAAAATGTGGCACATATACACCATGGAATACTATGCAGCCATAAAAAATGATGAGTTCATGTCCTTTGTAGGGGCATGGATGAAACTGGAAACCATCATTCTCAGTAAACTATCGCAAGAACAAAAAACCAAACACCGCATATTCTCACTCATAGGTGGGAATTGAACAATGAGATCACATGGACACAGGAAGGGGAATATCACACTCTGGGGACTGTGGTGGGGAAGGGGGAGGGGGGAGGGATAGCATTGGGAGATATACCTAATGCTAGATGACGAGTTAGTGGGTGCAGCGCACCAGCATGGCACATGTATACATATGTAACTAACCTGCACAATGTGCACATGTACCCTAAAACTTAAAGTATAATAAAAAAAATAATTAAAAAAAAAAATTACCTCCAAGAAAAAAAAAAAAAAGAGTTTAACTTTCGTGAATCTGGTAGGTTTAAAATGATGTCCTGTTATTTTAATTTTTATTTTTTTGATTGCTAGTGAGACTGAGTTCTTTTTTTGTATATTCACTGGTCATGTTTTTCTCTTGGGTAAATTGTCTTTTGTTAAATAAAATAATGATATGTACAAGTCTTTATTTGAAATATTAGTTTGTTATCTGTTGTAATTATTGTAGGTATCTACTCTTGGTTTTTGACCTTAAATTTGATAATGGTGTATTTTATCAAGTAGAAATTTTAAGTTTTGAGAAGGCCAGAGTTGTTTGCTTTTTTATTATGATTTTTACTTTGTAATGGCTTTTAAAAAATATTGTTCCCTACCTCAAGGTCCTAAAAGATAGTTTTCTGTATTGACTTTTAGTAGCTTTAAAGTTTTGTTTTCGTATTGTTTCTTTTATTACTCTAAAACAAGAGCGGAAGAGCAGAAAGGGTTCTGTGTTGAATTGAAAGCAGGATAATCAATGCACTGATATTACATTTCAGAGCCTGAGTGACATATGGTGATGGTCTGCACTTGGGAAGTAGTGGTGGAGATAGAGACATGTTTGAGATCTATTTTGGAGAATTTGTTAGGTTGAGTCTTCAGACTGATAAGAATTACCCTTGGAGCAATAAAATGTCGATTCTCCAAGATTGCCTTTAAGGCTTTGATTTAGTAAGTCTGCAGTGAAGCTTGATATTCTTGACTTTCCAGGCAATTTTGATGATTATTTTGAAAAAAAGGTCAAGGAAAATATCTGCAGCTAAAAAAGAAAAGTAGATCTAAGAGTTTGTATTTTTTATTACCCAGAATAATTTACATTGTATTTGTTCAGTAAAAATAGGAGTTTTCATGCTGTTCCAATTTTGTTAATTTATTTTTAAACTTTCAGTTGTGAATGAATGAATAAACTGACAAAATGATTTTTGTTCAATGTATCAGGATATGTTCTAGTTTCTAACTATACTATTGAAGGAAGAATACCTTTTATCTTGATGTCTTTTTCTACTTCTTCGGATTGTTGGATATAATAACATTTTGGGTCTTTAAAAACTCATTGTTTTCTAGCCATTGAGTTGTCTCTCAAGGAACAAAGGCAGCAGTCAACCACCCTTTCCACTTTGTATCCAAGCACATCCAATCTCTTAACTAACCACCAACATGAAGGCCGAAAAGTTCGTGCTATATATGACTTTGAAGCTGCTGAAGACAATGAACTTACTTTTAAAGCTGGAGAAATTATTACAGTTCTTGATGACAGGTAATGTTAATATTACATTTAAAATTTGTATGAAAGTGTGTATGGCTTCTGTGTTTCATATTATTCCTGTTGATTGCAGTTACCAAATACAATAATAAATATTGACCCAGATGCTGCTCTGTATGACAGTTGGCTGATTTGCTTGTGTTATACTGGGTGGATTCTTATTTTGTTGTTTAATTTTTTTCTTATTTATTACTTAGTTTATAATTTGTTTTGGAGGCCTAGTTTAATCTATTCATTTTCGGTTCCACCTAATAATATAGATGGTTACATTATTTAAAAGGTTACAGTTTTAGAAAAACACTGAGTATGTATATGTACTTAATGGAATTTGTAAGAAATTTGAGTTTTTTTACACAGAACAGTATATCCATATGGAACAAATTTATTTTGTATGGAATTACACATTTATTCAGGAGGTGATACAGTGCATCAGTTTATTTTTTTACTATAGCTTTGTGATGTTTTACTTGAAAATGAATTGTTACTGATGCTTGTTACTGATAATGAAGTATTAAAATTTGCAGGTGTTTTTTAAAAATCAGTTCAAATTGATTTAAAGTTCTTCCTGTAGTGTCTCTCTTACTTATTGCCTTAGTCCATTTGGGCTGCCGTAACAAACTACCGTAGACTAACTGGTTTATAAACAACAGGAATTTATTTCTCACAGACAGATTGACTGTGTGTTGAAGGCCCACTTTCTGGTTTGTAGAAGGCTGTCATTTTGCTGTGTCCTCCTATGGCAGCAGGGGCAAATGAGCTCTCTGGGGTCTCTTTTATAAGGTCGCTAATCTCATTCATGACTTAATCGCTTTCCAAAGTCCCCACCTTCTGATACCATTGCTTTGGGGGTTAGGATTTCAACCTGTGAATTTTGGGAAGACACAAACATTCAGACATATCTTAACATTTTTTTTTTTTTTTGAGTGGAAGAAAATAAAGTTTGAGCTGGTTAGCTGGAAATTGCCCAAAACCTTACGTCTGTTCTTTCAAAAACATGTATTGAGTGCTTGCTAGCTTTCCATATACTAGAGTTTACACCTAGGAGTGTACTCTTTGCGAATGTTTTGCACTGTGAAGTGTCATCTTTCACATTCGTTCTGTTGGGAGAAAAAAAAAACCTTGCTGCTGTGTACTAGAAAGAGCAATGATTTAGGAATGGAGACTGAAAATAAGAGCCTGTCTTTATAGCTCATTACAAAGACTTCTTACTCTGGAGCCTGTGAACCATCTGAAGCTGACAATTTTTTCATATTGGTGCCTCTTTTTTTGGGAGAGAGTCCATAACTGCAGAGCATGCATTGGCAGTCAAGAAGATAAACAACCGTGTGTTTAATAGCTTCTTACCTTTTCTGAGGCTTCTTCTTCTTTTGTAATAAAGGAAGATTCATTGGCTTTTTCAGTGGGTTATTGTGAGATTCAAATTTTGTAATAGTGTAAGTTGAATACTACAAAAGATAAAGATTTACAGAAATAAATACATTTGTTATGGTAAAGCATTGTTTTTTGTTTGTCATAGTGATCCTAACTGGTGGAAAGGTGAAACCCATCAAGGCATAGGGTTATTTCCTTCCAATTTTGTGACTGCAGATCTCACTGCTGAACCAGAAATGAGTAAGTATTTTCCAGCCTGCCAATAAATGATGTTTTCTAATCCTTTTCTTAATGGAAGTTGAGTAAACTGAACTTTTTAGAGCAGTGTTGCCCAGGCTGGAGTGCAGTGGTGCGAGCTCGGATCATTGCAACCTCCGCCTCCTGGGTTCAGGTGATTCTCCTGCCTCAGCCTCCTGAGTAGCTGGGATTACAGGCACCCGCCGCCATGTCCAGCTGTTTTTGTGTGTGTGTATGTATTTTTAGTAGAGACAGGGTTTCACCATGTTGGCCAGGCTGGTCTTGAACTCCTGACCTCAGGTGATCCACCCGCCTCAGTCTCCCAAAGTGGTGGGATTACAGGCGTGAGCCATCGCACCTGGCCTAACTTTTCTTTTTCATATGTATCTATGTAGAGGTCATTGTAAAAATGCAAATTCATTAAGAAGTCTTACAGAATTTATACATTATATATTTTTCTTACCAGTTGATTACAGTGTGACAAGTACAGTATAACCTCAGGGAGGATTTTTCTTGTTCAAAGGTTGGGACCGTTTCTCTAGTGTGTAGTCCCAGACTTGAAAGCAGTGTTCTCCAAGCAACATGTCAGATATTCAGAAGGAGCCATTTTTACTAATCATATAAAAGTTTTTTGTTTGATTTACAAACCCTGCTGAGTAGGATAATAAACTAGAAAGTGGGGCCGTGGAGAAAAAGTGATACTAGTGGCAGGCTTAACAGTTTCAGGAGACATAGCTACGTAGTCGGTCAAAGTAGTGAGAGACAGTTTACTATATTTCTACATAATATTGTGCTTTAATGAATCTTCATAATGATGAGTTTAGTCATCAAGCAAAGTTTAAGTCATAATCTCCCCTCTATTTAGGAAAACAGAAAAATATGTTCAAATCTAGAAAGATTTGTATTTGTAATAAAATATTTAAAATTTTTAAAGAGCTTATATATATAGGTTGATATGCTACAGTTATTTGGCAAAATATCTCATTATCGTTTTTTAATGCTAGATAGAAGGGATCAAAGAAAATTACAAACCACAAGATGCTTAGGTGTTTTTTAGTTTATAAGAATTTTAAGAAAAAAAATCTTTGTCTTGGTCATCTTTTTATTTCCAGCAGCTCCTAATAGTGAGTCTTATAATACATACTACATATTTATAGAATAAATGATACAGAAATATATATGTTAACAATAAAGAGATACTTCACTTCTCTTTCAAGAGAAGGCTTGAACAGCAAACCAGAAATTACAGATCTTTAAGAAAATGGTGTGCTCTCATAGTTATTGCCAGGGTGTCTGGTGTCATTTTTATAGAGACAGATTGGTGAGACCCAGTCTTTCAATGATGTTTTCTATGTCTGTGAGAATTCAAAAACACTACGCAAAAAGGCATTGCGTAGCGTGCTGACTTTTTAATAACCTGGGCTGATAATGATGTTTTGTTTGTTTTTGGACTATTTTTTTGTCCTGAATCAGTTCCTGGAGAGGATAGAATTGCTTGGAGTTCTGTTCAAGATAAGGTCAAGGATCTCATGTAGATCCTGGAGCCATTTCATCTTTTTTTTTTTTTAAGTCATATAGCAATGCAGCTTCAATATGAGTTTTCTAGTTTTTCTCATGTTTTTCACTCTGGACGATCTAAAAGAGAAACTGAAGCATCAGAGCCTATGTAGTGGGGTTGTAGTTCTCAAGCGTGGAGAACAGGTGCAGGTGCTAGCATGATCCCCAGAGCATCATTCTTTTGAGGAAATAGAAGTCTATTTCACTTAGCCTGTCAAAGAGAAATAGCTGCCCTATTTAGCTTGCTTTTGGTTTGGAAATACAGTAAAATATTGTGAAATCCCTTTGTTATATATTGTATATAAATAATATATTTTTTTACACACACATAGTATTAGTTCCTGTGAGAAAAGGGGTTACAAACTTGTGTGTCAAGAGCTGTTAGAATATGAAGTCTGCCATGTGTTTTCTTATGGGTAATGGCCAATGCAGTGCTATCCCAGCTTTCTACTTGTAATAGCTCAAGATATAAAAAGCAAAATGTCTGCAGCAGATGTTTCTTTTCCTTTATAGGAAAATGAATCAGCTGTAGAATTTTGCTTTTGGTGACTTGAATGGAATGATTATATTTCTTAGGTTGGAAATTAAGCTATTTCTGTGTTATACAGAAGCACACAACACGGAGTACCCAAGTGATTGGACTTCATGTTCTCGGGGTAAAATCACCGGCACAGGCCAGATTTCAGTAGTATGGGCTAGTAGAGCAAGATAGATTGGCATTCAAATCCAGGCTTTGTCATTTATTAGCTTTCTCTTTTACAAAAGTTTTTAATCTTTCCAAACTACCTTATTTATAAAAAGGGCATATCTCATAAGATTGGGAGATTCATTGGAGGAAATGTAATATTCCATCAAGCATATTCAATAGTTTAATAAACATTATTTCCCTTCCTTAAATTGCCCCCTCCTATCTTCCTTTCCATCATGATTCTTAATATTTTTATGAATTGATTGACCACATTGATGCAAGGATTAAAAATATAGAAAGGAAGTTTGTTTAGTAGAGTTGTATATGCCTTTCAGTAGTATTTGGAGGTTGTTATATAGCTACTGTTATGTTAAATCGTTTTTAAAGATTGCTTTGGTGAGTAGGAGAAATCTGTGCTTCTGGCCAATGAATTGTTGATCCCTCAATGACCACTTTTTAATGTCAAATGATAATATTATATAACTAGAAAATACAGGCTGATTTGTTGGAAAACTGAGATCCCTGCCAAGGCCACTTGCAAGGTTCTCCACTGGCATGGAGGTCATTCTCTAAACGCCTAAGTGGCATGCCAGATAATATGTAGCTGATTTTCCCATTCATTACATTGGAGTAGTGTGGATTTTCTGTCAAACCAGATTTTTTTTTTCTACCAAATGAGATTTTTTCTTGAAGGATTGGTAATTTAAAAAGAGGGTTTATTTTAAAATGCAGAATTCACTTAGGCCATTGTAAAACTTTGCTTTTGTCCTCCAGCTTACTAAACTCTGATATGTAGTAGGTGATTAACCTTTTTTCAGAAATACAACTCTTACTATTAGTGAAATCTCTTTTTATGGAAACTGTAAAATGTTTACAAGAGAAAATTAAGAAATCCAATTTCATAAAGTAATGTTCTGTTATTACTGCCAAAATCTGCAACTCAGTTATTTCTTAAATCGTGCCTTTTAGCTTGCTGGGAATATAAGAAAAAGCCCCACATCTCTCTTGGAAGTTAAAGTGCTTTAAAGTAGAATTTTAAATGTATTATTAAAAAAAGATAACTTTTACATATCTTACAGTTAAAACAGAGAAGAAGACGGTACAATTTAGTGATGATGTTCAGGTAGAGACAATAGAACCAGAGCCGGAACCAGCCTTTATTGATGAAGTAAGTGGTTTCCATGGTGATAGGAGTTGGTACTTTGTATTGAAATTTAAATGGTTTTGCTTTAAGAAAAAATTGATTACTTGAGTTTTTTTGTTGTAAAAATTTTTGTATTTTTTTATAAAAATTCAAGCAATATAGACGATGCAGACTGTTTTTTGAAACTTCCTCTCCAGTCCTTTGTTTGCCGTGCCAGAGCCTCATTATTTTAAATTCCTGCTGAATATTCTGTAGAGTGGCCTTACCATGATTTATTTAATCTATTGTTGAATGCCTAGGTTGTTTACAGTTTTTAGTGTAGTAGTGAGATTTTTTTTTTTTTTGAACATCTATCTTTGTGTTTCTTTAGGGTAGATATTCAGGAGTGAAACTACTGAGTTGAGGGATTTGTGTGTTTTCCATGTTAATAGATACTGTCAAATTGTTGAGCAAAACAAGTTTTTACACTCCTATTCATATCATGCGAGAACTCCTGTTTCCCAGCATACTCAACGAGGATATTAAGATTGTTTGCACATGACTGAGGAAGGGACACTCATTGACTATCTATTGAAACAAATAAATTACTGTTGTAAAAATAAAATTGTCATTAAATTACTTCTACATAAATCATTGCATAAAAGCAGTGCTAATATATTGAATATCATTGGAGATGATTCATGATTCCCCCTTGTGTTGAACACTTTCTAGTATTTGAGGAAAAGCTTACACTAATTTTATATTAAATGTCTTCATATGTCATTGTCAAACCTGAAACAATGTATATTTTTAGTAATTATGCTCAAAAATATAATATCAACTTGGTGACACACCATACTTTTTGGAGCCACATAATGGTACCCAAATTGGTATTATTGGGATTTAAATTTGAGATTTCTTGAATTAAGTTAATCACTCCTATTTAGTTAAGTTTTATAGAAATATCTGCTGTTACTGCATATAAAGAAAAGATTAAAACTGGCTACCTTTTTCATCTTTAAGCGTGTTTATGAAAAAATAAAAAGTATGTTTGTGGTTGTCTTTTTCTACTCAAACTTATTACCATGTTTTAAAAATAACATTAACATAACTGTTGAGTTAATAATACATTAAATTATGCAACTAGCAAACCATTAAGGATTTTTCAAGTGTCACATTGTATAGATGAGGAGTTGGCAAACTCTTAGGCCAAATTTAGCCTGTTGCCTGTTTATTGGAACACAGATAAATTTGTTTATATATTGTTTGGCTGCTTTTGTGCTGCAGTGGAAGAATTGAGTAGTAGCAACAGAGATCATATGGCCTGCAAAGCCTGAAATATTTACTGGCGGGCCATTACAGAAAAAGTTTGCTTGGCCCTTGGTATGGATAATTTAAAGAGAATCTTTTCAGATCCTCAGTTACCATAGCATTCTTTCCTAAAATTGATCTGCCCGAGAACATTCTCTCCTACCATTTTTCGTTTTTACCCCACTCCTCTCCCTTTTCAATTTTTCTCTCCAACTTTACGGAAGAAAGGCTTACCGCTTGCCCATAGTGAAGATTACTGTGGTACATTGCCTCAGAGTATAAGAATTACCAGGGATGATTTCATATATTGGTTTTGGTATTAAGGAAGTAATGGCTCTAATGACTAGTTAACACTGCTGAGATGGTTCCATATTTTTTGTTTTTAAAAAATAGGACCAAAATGAATTTTCAGCTAGTAGATCATTAAAAATAATTTTTAATGACAGACCACTGTCATTCCATTCCATCTTTCAGAAGATACCGAAGAACTTAATGAAATTGCTATAATAGCTTGATTATATGAACAAAATTTCTCCTCACTTTCAACTATAAAAACAAAAAATAGGAATAGAACTGGTGCTGAATCCTGGCTCATTTTACTTTTCAAAACTTGAAATATAGTTAATGTTGTTTTGACCCTTTGTATATTAATAATAATAATCATTACCTTATACATATGAATGAATCTAACACTGAGAGTATTATCAGTTTACATACTTTCAGTGCAAAGAAATCCCATATGGTCATCAGTAGAAAACTTTCAAGTATATTAGGATAAAATTTTGGAGGGGAAATTGAGTAGAAATATGGTAAGTTCAAGGAAAAAAACAATTTGAAATACATGACAGAGACTGTTGTTTGAATGGTAATGGTGAGTGCAGATTGCTATGGTGTTTAAATTCCTTTGGCTATATTTAAAGGAATTTTTGACTATTTTATTTTAAAATGTCAACACTTAATGTCCTGGGAATCTTATCCTTTGTAACATTTTAAACGTATAAGAAATGAGATGTTATCTTTGAAATATGTGAAGGGGTTTATGGGCTTTTAGCAATCTTTTATGGGAGGCAGAAACAAAATTTGAATTGCGAAACAGACTGTGGAAGACTGTGCTAAGGGCAAGGAATCCACCTGGGCTAGGAGAAGTGATGTTTGGCTGATTGCATTATATAAGAAAATGCTGGCCAGGCGCAGTGGCTCTCGCCTGTAATCCCAGCATTTTGGGAGGCCGAGGCGGGCGGATCACGAGGTCAGGACATCGAGACCATCCTGGCCAACATGGTGAAACCCCGTCTCTACTAAAAATACAAAGATTCGCTGGACGTGGTGGTGCGCGCTTGTAATCCTAGCTACTTGGGAGGCTGAGGCAGGAGAATCGCTTGAATCTGGGAGGCGGAAGGTCGTAGGGAGCCAAGATCATGCCACTGCACTCCAGCCTGGGAGACAGAGTAAGACTCCATCTCAAAAAAAAAAAAAAAGAAAGAAAAGAAAATACTTGCAGAAGCAGACTAATCATCTATCTAGAAACCCTACTTCTTTGACACTAAATAATTTTAAATATTGTATAGTATTCTGTAAGCAAACAAAATGGAAACCATCTGTGTGTTAATGGGCTCTCACTTTCATTTGACCTTTTTTTGTGTGTGGTTGGCAAACTTTCTTGACATGTGCTTTTGTTTTTTTAAGACTGCTTAAAATGAAAATTGTGAATAATTTACATTGAAAATTGGTATCCATTTCAAAAAAACAATTATTTTGACTTGGGAAGAGTTTTTTTTTTTAGCATACTTATGTCACTTTCACTCTCTGATGATTAATTCGTTTCTCAAGCTATTTTCCTTTTACACAGAACATAGTTTTTAAATTTTAAATAATTACTTTGCTTAGAATTAGTAGTCTTTATTTGCCCTGCGTACCTATATATAGTAGCATAACCATGTAAAAACCATGCATGGAGAAAGGTTTGTAATTATTTTAGTAGTAGTCATGGTAAAGTAGATCTGTTTGGATTTTTTTAAAAACATAAATACATATATACTTATATATCGTATAGATGTGTGTATGTAATAATGGTTTCATTCATTCCATTGGTCTGTACAACAAAAGATTCTGAAATAGATCTGTGTCACTGGTTTGAGGTACCTTCCAGCCTCTCCCAAATAGGAAAATAGAGAAACCACTAGTCTTCCTCCTTCCTTTTATGACCAACTGAAACACTGGTAGAAAGAAAATGTGGAATAA
Source organism: Pan paniscus (assembly GCF_029289425.2). NCBI lineage: Eukaryota > Metazoa > Chordata > Mammalia > Primates > Hominidae > Pan > Pan paniscus. Next base: position 30,549,061 of record NC_073257.2, read on the forward strand.
ACCCTAAGAGTCCCACTCAGAAGAGCAGCTGTGATACAGCTGAGCTCTGCCTTACTGAAACAGCTGCTGTATTCACCATGGGCAAGAAGGAATGACAAGTTGTTAGTCATAAGCAATGCCATCTTGAGATGGATAGTACACTTGTTGGCATGGCTAAGCTAAAGCTGCTCCGAAACAAAGCAAAATCCTCTAGCATGACATAAGAGGTGGAAGAACTCACGCATTGTAAGTTTAAATGTGGCTTGATTTCTTCTCGCTTAAGAGAATCTCTGTTAGCAGTTGGTTGGTTGGTTTATTTATTTATTAAAACAGAGTCTTGCACTGTTGTCCAGACTGAAGTGCAGTGGCGAGATCATAGCTCACTGCAGCCTTGACCTCCTGGGCTCAAGTGATTCTCCCACCTCAGCCTCCTGAGCAGTTTCAAAAATATATAGGAAGCACTTTCAAGGCTCTGACTTCATGCAATACTAGAGAGAATAAATACATGGGACACTGAAAACATAAAAGCAAAATTGGAGTCTCCATAACTATGAATTTCAAAAGTTTGTCTAGTTGATAATAAAGTGAAAACATAAAGTTGCCTAAAGGTTGGTAGCTTTTTATATTAACTACTTAATTCCTGTAGGATAAAATGGACCAGTTGCTACAGATGCTGCAAAGTACAGACCCCAGTGATGATCAGCCAGACCTACCAGAGCTGCTTCATCTTGAAGGTAAAACTTTTCTATTTACCTTGCAAATAAAGAGTAGTTAGAGGTTAATAACTGGTGTCCTGTTAAAGAATGGGTTTTGAGGATAATATTAAAAATGGAACATTTCTCACTTCTCCTTGACCCAGGCTCACTCTCATATGCAGTTGAAACCTTGGGTAGAATTTGAATTCTTATAATTTTCTATCCAAACTAAGTGTTCTGTTCAACATTTTAGAATCTGGTAAAATGAAAAATGGCACTTTAAGATTTTGAGATTAATATTTTAGATTAAGTTGTCACCATTATACTTTAAGAAAATCAATTTTGGGTTCTGTAGACTAAGGTTAAAAAATGTATATTTTTATTACTCCAAATTAAATCTTTTATTCCTTAAATTATACAAATATCTATCAAAGGTTCACATTTTTTTTTCTTGTACTTTCTTATATTTCTTCACATCTTGTCATTTTAGCAATGTGTCACCAGATGGGACCTCTCATTGATGAAAAGCTGGAAGATATTGATAGGTAAAAGAACATGGGTGCATTTATGTTGTGTACCTTCTTTCCTGAAGCTATCACTGTACAGCAAAGTGGGCTATAACTGCCTTTTTTTAAAAAAAAAGAAATATTGTGGAGGAACCAACTCTCATTCACGTGTCTTGTGCTAGATGTGGAGAATTAGACTCATTTGTCCTTTTTTTTAAAGTGAGGATTTGATCGACCTTTGCAATATAGTCAAAAGGACCAGCATAGATAGGTCGTTTTAAAAACAAGGGATAGCTGTGTAATTCTCTTTGCTGAAGTGGCATTACCAGAGCTCACAAATGACCCATATGTTAGTAACTAGGGAAACCAAGATATTTCTGGTACAGTCAGGTACGATAAGCCGGAGTTCCCTCAGCACAGCACGTAAACCTTAAACAGTTTGGGTTGCTTCAGGGCTAAAATGCAGGATATTTTTGTTATAAGTGAAATTTTTAATAATGTCTACTAGTACTACTTTTTGCTGTTTTTGATATTTTGATGTATCATTATTTAGAGCATTATATCATTTTAGTAACAGCTATGCTTCAAATTATTGTGTCATGTTTCAGAAAACATTCAGAACTCTCAGAACTTAACGTGAAAGTGATGGAGGCCCTTTCCTTATATACCAAGTTAATGAACGAAGATCCCATGTATTCCATGTATGCAAAGTTACAGAATCAGCCATATTATATGCAGTCGTCTGGTGTTTCTGGTTCTCAGGTAAGCTTTTAGAAGCCCATGTTGTTTTAAATTCTCAAATGCACAGTGAGGTGTGGTAGCTCATGCCTGTAATCTCAGCAATTTGGGAGGCCAAGGCAAGAGGATTGCTTGAGACCAGGAGTTTAAGACCAGCCTGGGCAACATAGTGAGACCCTGTCTCTACCAAAAAAAAAAAAAAAAATGAGCCAGGCTGGGGCATGTTCCTTGGTCCCTGCTCTCGAAAAGCTGAGGTGGGAGGATAGCTTGAGCCCAGAAGGTCGAGGCTGCAGTGAGCCGTGTTCACACCACTGCAGTCTAGCCTGGGCAACAGCGACACCCTGTCTCTAAAATAAATAAATAAATAAATAAATTCTCAAATGCATTTGAGATTATTTGGAATAGCTGTTTGAAACTTTCTAAAACTAATGTTTAAAATTAAAATAAAGTTTAACAGAATTTTTTTACTTGGCAATTACAGTATATAATATACTAATTATGCTAATAGTTTTTTGTTGTTGTTGTTGTTTAAAGGAAATAGCTTTTATACAGGGGTATGCAGCAGAATCAGCCATCACGCTTTTGAAAAAAATTACAGATATATCCGTCCCACTCCAGACCTATTGAATCAGAATCCTCAGGGTTGAGGCCCTTTTTTTTTTTTTTTTTTTTTGAGGCGGAGTCTCACTCTGTCACCCAGGCTGGAGTGCAGTGCTGCAATCTCAGCTTACTGCAAGCTCCGCCTTCCGGGTTCTCGCCATTCTCCTGCCTCAGCCTCCCGAGTAGCTGGGACTACAGGCGCCTGTCACCACGCCAGGCTAATTTTTTTGTATTTTTAGTAGAGACGGGGTTTCACCGTGTTAGCCAGGATGGCCTTGATCTCCTGACCTCGTGATCCACATGCCTCGGCCTCCCAAAGTGCTGGGATTCCAGGTGTGAGCCATCGCGCCCGGCCAAGGCCCATATTTTTAAAGCTTTGTATGTAATTATTTACTTAAGAACCTTAGTTCTTCATCAGGTTGTGTACACTCAATATGTATAGCCTTTTGCAGGTCAGACATATCTCAATAAAGTAGTTTCGTAAAAAACACAAAATGCTTTAGAGCTAAGAAAACTCTCTTAAATATCTAATGAACTTCTAGTTATCCTTAAAAGGAAAACTTAAATGCAGTGAAAAAAAAATGAGGTAAAAACCTGTTTTTATTATTACAAACCAACAAAATATATTTCCATAATTTAAAAACTGCTTTACTCTGGAATTTTCCCACCTTTACATGAGAATGCATGCAATGCAGTGTGGAGCCCTTTGCTTTCTTTTCACCCCAAGCAACTATTTCAAGGACCCCCTTTTCACAAACTCATCACGGTGAGGTGAGGTTATAGGGAATAACTAGCCAGATACTGGCCGGGTGCGGTGGCTCATACCTGTAATCCCAGAACGTTGGGAGGCCGAGGCGGGTGGATCACGAGGTCAGGAGATGGAGACCATCCTGGCTAACATGGTGAAACCCTGTCTCTGCTCAAAATACAAAAAAATTAGCCTGGCGTGGTGGTGGGTGCCTATAGTCCCAGCTACTTGGGAGGCTGAGGCAGGAGAATGGCGTGAACCCGGGAGGCGGAGGTTGCAGTGAGCCGAGATCGTGCCATTGCACTCCAGCCTGGGCGACAGAGCAAGACTCCATCTCAAAAAATAATAATAATAATAATAAATAAAAACAAAACTAGCCAGATACTCCATTTTTTCCATGTAAAGTGGGCACGGACTGTGTTCAGATTAACGTTTAGCAGAATGAGGGGCCAGCACCCTGTAGATGAACAGCTAGGCCCAAGAAACTTGGGGCTGGAGGGCACCTGCTTTAGAGTCTTGATCACCAGTTTGAGACAAGGAAGCAAAAAACCTTCATGTTCAGTTTTCGAAGAATGACAAAATACAGTTAGGAGGACTGGTATAGCTGTGTTTATAATGAAGACCCTTTGGATCCCTGTGGGTCTGTCGTTTAACAGAAGTGCTAAATGGAAGGATCTAATGAATACTGCAGAAAATTAGGACATTATATGTTTTAGACTTTGGGTAGTTAAGACTTCAATCTCTTTAGATTAAAAAAATGCATTTTTAAATACAGAAGTAGACAAATCCAGCCTGTTGCCTGTTTTTTTTTTTTTTTAATAAACTTTTTTTTGAGTCGGAGTCTTGCTCTGTCGCCCAGGCTGGAGTGCAGTGGCGCAATCTCAGCTCACTGGCAGCTCCGCCTCCTGGGTTCAGGCCATTCTGCCTCAGCCTCCCGAGTAGCTGGGACTGCAGGCGCCCGCCACCATGCCCGGCTAATTTTTTGTATTTTTAGTAGAGATGGGGTTTCACTGTGTTAGCCAGGATGGTCTCGATCTCCTGACCTCGTGATCTGCCTGCCTCGGCCTCCCAAAGTGCTGGGATTACAGGCATGAGCCACCATGCCCGGCGGCTTTAAATAAACTTTTATCAGAACACAGCCACTCTGATTTACTGACAGAGCCGAGTAGTTGTGTCAGAGACTACATGGTCCACAAAACTTAAAATATTTACGTCAGGCCCTTTACAAAAAAGTTTGCTGACCCCTGCTTTAGAAAGTTAGCTTGCTCTATTGTTCAATAAACTGCAGTTTAGGAAATGTGACTTGTATCCATTGCAGTCTATGGCTACAAAACAATGAGTTCAAATACACTTTCTAAATATCCTTTGGGATTCCTTAAAAAATACCAACATGCAGAATATTAAAATATATTTAATGTAAAGGGAGATTAGTATAAAGTTTCAGGATAAGTTTCTTTAATGCTTCAGTATGGAGATAACATGAGTTTAGCATATGTTTAACTAAAAATGAAAACCGTCAACAGCCTATTTTATTGAAAAGCGTTTTTCAAAATGCCTGTTGACAGAAATAACTTTAAAAAAAGGATTCCAGAGTGGTGATTTTTCTTGTTTTTGTAACTGAATACCTCTACAGAGAAAGTTCAGTATGCTTATTAAAATTTTAGAATTGAATATGATTTCTCTTTAACCATCGCAGGTGTACGCAGGGCCGCCTCCAAGTGGTGCCTACCTGGTTGCAGGGAACGCGCAGATGAGCCACCTCCAGAGCTACAGTCTTCCCCCGGAGCAGCTGTCTTCTCTCAGCCAGGCAGTGGTCCCACCATCCGCAAACCCAGCCCTTCCTAGTCAGCAGACTCAGGCCGCTTACCCAAAGTAATTTTACTGTTGATTCTTGTTTGGAGTTAGTGCTGTTACAGCTGTTTAAGTGCCCCCAGTTATCTATAACTATAAAATCTGGCTAATAAATATCTGTGGTCAGCGTCATGCGGCCGCCCCATTCGTGCTAATGAGTGGTGGAGCCTCTGTGGTATTCCAGTACCAGCCAGCAAGCTGGTCCTCTGCTCCCGACTCGCTCAACTCATGTAATCTGGTTTCAGCCTTATATTTTTAATACTACTCTAACCATAAGTTTTTATTGTTGTTTTTATTTGCATCTATGATATTTGATAATGTCTTTAATGAAATTTATGTTTAGTGACTATAATTTGTCATTTTCCCACACATTTTGTATAAAATCTAAATTCCGTTATTTTAAAATATATAGTTCTGAGCTCTCTTTAAGACAAATATTTTCTTATTTTTGCCCTGTTTTGGAATTTAGTTTATATTATATCAAGGTACCCCATTTGAAACAAGAAGATAATAAGAAGGTAAGCACCCTTGTTTCTCAGGAGGCAGATGGCTGAATATGTGATGACAGAGGCCCATTTACTTTGCCATTTACTTACAGTGCTGTCTGTCATGTAGTTAAATGATTATTGTGTGTTTTTTCTGCTTTAATGGGACTCTAAGCTGAAATCTTTTCCTTGAAGCAAATAAAGGATAGGCTTTTAAGAGTTTACCAACGTGTATTCTAGAAGTTACGACATTCTAGCTGGCAACAGAAGTTTCTAGGTAGCACAGGCACAACTTCTAGAAACCTTTCTAGCAGTGTTAGGATTGCCCAGGAATGCTCCTGCACTGCTCTCTCTTGCACTACTCATCCTCAAAGAGTTACGTGTTAGAGATGCTTGGGGATTTTCAAGCATTATTCGGTTGTCAGATCTAGTATCCCGAAGTGACCTTAAGGGGGATGATGGCAAGGCCCACATGTCAGAAAACAGGGCATTCCCTAGTGGTTCTGTATCTTCGAAAAAAGTGTTAAGTGTAGCTTGCACTCTTGCAGGATTTTTTTTTAAGTTGAAATCTGGTGGAAATGAATACCCTTATGGAAAATAAACAGCTGTTCTTAGAGTAGCATGTTGCTTTACAACTAGATACAAAGGGGCTAGAAGGTAGGAATTGTTGAGAAGACACTAGGGTTCCTGACTTAATAGGACCCTGCAGCTATTTTAGTATTAGCTGGAACTGCCACTTTTCCCCTGCTAGTCCTCTGTTTGACTATGTCACATGCTGCTCTACCTTCCTTGTTACTAGAGATTACTTGAGACTCATTCTTCAAGGTCGGGGCCTTGGGAAATTATCCTTGTGAATGAGATAACCTGTTGGTAGGTGCTTTAACAGTGAAGTTCTGTAGCGCTGTGGTACCCTGCCGCTGTTCTCTGTGTGTGACTCTGCTTCTGCATTCGGGATGTGAAATCCCTGGCATAGGCCCAACCCTACCCGTAGAGTGTAGCTATTAATGTCACCTCTCAAGGAACACATGTTTATTTCAACAGGTGTCTTTTGAAGAACATTTTCTTGAAATATTTAGCCCTCTCGTCCTGGCTCATTCCTGCATATTCTTTAGTTGTTAGCTTAGCTGCATTTTTACTGGGACATCTTCCTTGCTTTTCCACCTCTCAGCACTGTTCCTCCTGTGTGCTGTCAGAGGACTGTGTGTGTACTTCTGTTTCCTGGCTGGTAGTTGCCTTTTTACTTGTTTGTGTCCCCACTGAAGACAGTATCTTGAGAGCTGGCACTGTCTCTTTCACCTCTATAGCCATCCTATGTAGCACACAGTTTTACACTGGCTAGGAACTCAGTAAATATTTTATGAATACATGTTTTAGTGTTAATGACAATTTCAAGTGCTATATTAGACCAGTTAGGTGTATTTTTTAAAAATTCCTTGCAAAGGCTTCACAAAGGCTTAGAGGCCATTTAAATATCTATATATAAAGGTACAATATGTAATATCTGTTTATCAATATATAAAAACAGATGTGTGTTTGTGTGTTTCAATGGGGAAATGAGGAATTGCTGGTAGAGCAAATGTAGGATGAGGAAATTGGAAGGAGCGAGGGCCAGGGTTAGAAGTTTCCTTACTAGAGGTGTCCTGCGTATTTGACTCGAGCTTTCTAGCGGCAAATCAAGGTCAGTGAGGATTGTTGTTGTTTTTGGTAGGCAGGTTTTTTAGCACTCCTCAGTTTATATATATCTGAGAGGCTATCTCTTGTTACATAAAATTTTGGTGTTAAAGCTCACTGTTTTTCAGACTTCTGTCATCCTAGGACAGTCTTATTGTTAGTTGGGGAAGGTGTCACTGATGACGGTTTTCTAAAGCTACCTGTAGCGATGGTAGTATTATAAGGTGATAATAAGTGACAATTACTGTTAGTATTTTGAGACCACTGAAGCTTATGTATTTATTTGTCTCTGATTTTAGTTTACTACAGTCAGCATGTGCCAGGCACTGTGTTAGACACCTGAGAGTCTTCTTTAGCTTCAAGGTGCTTACTGAGTAGTAGGGGCAAACACATAAAAAAATATAATTTTATACAACATGATTTATAAATAAAGAAGATATATGCCTTGTACCTTAGGAGCCTCAGGGTTTGAGGAAGTTTTCCAAGAGGGTTATTCTTAGCCAGTAGAAAAAAAGTGAGGAAGATGTTCTGTCACGTCAGAGATGTGGTAGCCTGGAATGGCATGGTACCCATGGAGTGAGCAAAGATGGGAGGTGTGAAAGGCGTGGTATGTATTGGCATTCCAGCAGCACACTTACCAAGGGTTGAAAGCGTGTAGGGGAGCAGCGAGAGACATACTTGAAGACACTGCCAAGGTCGAAGAATGCTTGTTCTAGATACCATCTTAGGGATAATGAAAAAGTTCAGAAAGGGCTTTAAATGGCAGTAGCGTAGATGGATTCATAGGGGCAAGATTAGAAGCTGGGAGACCATGGATATTAGGCAAGAAATTATGAGTATTTGTTGGCAAGATACAGTGCTATTAATTGGAAAGAGTTATTTAGGAGATTAGCAAATAATTACACATTGGGTGACATGGTTGGGAGACAGCTCAGTGCAGAGATAAGAGAAAGAAGTATTGGTGAATTGCATGGTTTTGCCCCAGGCAACTGGGTGGACGGTGGAACTGTAAATTGAGAATGATTACAATAATGCTAACATTTAAGGGGTATTTAGTATGTTCCAAGCACTGTGCTGTATGCTTTACACAAAGTAACTTATTCCTCATAATAACCTGTGAAGTCGGTAAACTATTACCCCCATTTTATAGATGGGGAAGCTGAGACCTGGAGACAGAACAGAAGTCCCACTTAGCTAAGATTCTAAACCAGACATTCTGACTCCAGAACCCAGCGCATAGACTCTATATTACGGCAATATTATAGCCCATACCATTGTCAATAATAGTATGAAATTTGACATCTCCTAATCAACTTTATGTCTCACACATATGGAGTGATGACAAATAATGCCTTAGGTCACCACATTAGTTGGAGAAATGTAGCATTAAATTACCGTCTCTTATAATAAATTACCATCAAATAATGAATTTGTGCCAAGTACAAGAGCATTGAATTTCCCAACAATAGATTTATAAATAACAATTGGAGGAAAGTTTAGAAGTAGGCAGTATTTTGAAAATTTGGCAGTTGCTTTTTATATCGCTTGTTTTACATTTTTAATACAAATGTAGGGGGAATTCTCAGCATCTTAGTACTTCTCTTCACATAGCTAACCTAGTGTCTTACAGTGGAAACGCATGTATTCCGTTGGAAACAGGAAGACAGGAAGTAGAGGCAGTGGATAAAGACAACCCTTTGAAGAATTTTTTTCTTTCTTTTTCTAATGGGAGCAGTGCACAAGTGCAGGGACTTGAGATGGGAGTACTGGCAGCGGAGCGATGGGAGCGGGAGGGAAGCTCAGTACGTGAGGGGTGCAGCTGCAGAGAGTTGATCAGTGTGGTGTTGGAGCGTGTGCTTCCGTATTTTCAAGGAAATAAGAGAAATGAGGTTATGAGGCCTTCCCTTCCACTAGTCCTTTGGGACCTTTCTTGTCAAGGACCCTGGTGATGCCCATACTGCTAGACTCCCGGTCAGTTCACCATTCTCCTCCTCCTCCATTTGACAGTTCGTGATTCCCTCCTCTTTTCTGAAATGCTTTCTTCACTTGCCGGTGACCGTTCTCTTTTCCCTTCTGCCTCACCGCCACTTCTTCTCAGCCTCATTTGCCTCTTGCCTCTTTATCTTCTGGACTTCAAGGTCCAGTGCACAGTAGATGGACTGCCTTTTTCTCTGTTTGCAGCCGCTTCCCAGGGGACCTCATGCAGCCCGGTGATTCTGAATGCCGTGGATCTGCCGAGGATTCCCAGATGCGTATTTCTCCTCCGTACTTCCCCACAGGACAGCAGGCTTGAATAGCTGACTGCCTATGCATTCTCTTTGCTTGCCAGTTTTTTGGACATCAAACTTGACAGATCCAAGATTATTACTTTGATCTTCCCCACACCCCTCCCACCCCCGAGTCTACTATGGTCCCATCATAGTGTTCTGAAAATCAGTGAATGGCCACTCTACCAGTTATTTCTACCAGTTTTTAGGTTCTAAACCTCAGGCATTCTGGACTCTTCTGTTCATTATCATATTTTGAAGGCATTATCTTCAAAATCTATCTAGACTCTGACCCTTTCTCCCATCTCCACCATTACTGCCGTGGCTCTTCTGCCGGTCGGCTCTCTCCTGGTGGATCGTAATAACCTGCAGTCAGCTATCCTGGTCCAGAGGGAGCCTGTTAAACCCTGTGGAATCTTATCACGCTTCTGCTCAGAACGAGCCAGTGTCTTTCTGTCTCACTCAGAGTATAAGCTACAGTCCTTATTGTGGCCATCAGGTGCTGTGTGTTCTCCAGCCACCTCCCCACCACCGCAGTCCTGCCGGTGATCTTAGCTGCTCTCCCCTCGGCACCCCCTGCGGCACCCTCTGCCGCAGCACTCGTGGCCTGCTGTTCCTTGAACATGCTTGGTGTTTTCTCTCCTCAAAGGCTTCTTTCTGTTTACCTGAAATGTACTTTCCTAGAGAATCTATCTGGCTCACTCGCTTACTTTTTCCACATCTTTGCTTAAGTATTGCCTTATTGGAGAGGCACCCTACCATAAACTAGAATCCCTTGCCCCAGCTGCTCTTGGTCCTCCGTATTGGGCTTTGTTTTTCTTCTTACCAGTTAGAACCACTTGACACACGATACATGTGTTTGTTACCGTTTTCTACCACTAGAACAGACGCTCCATGGTGGTATAGACTTATTTCCGCAACACCCCCCCCCAACTTTTTTTACACAATGGTTAAATAACACACATATTTTTAATGCAATGCCTGATATCACAATGCCTAAAATAACAATGTTTGGCACATTATAGCTGTTTAGTAAAAGGTTATTAAATGAATTGACTATATGAATGAATGCTTAGTAAATAGCTTTTCCATTTATCTGTAGTTGCTCTATAAATCAGTATTGATCTAATTGAGTGTTTTTCTTCCTCCACAGTACAATGGTCAGTTCTGTTCAAGGAAACACGTATCCCAGCCAGGCGCCAGTATATAGTCCTCCTCCTGCCGCTACTGCTGCTGCTGCAACTGCCGATGTCACTCTGTACCAGAATGCAGGACCTAATATGCCCCAGGTGCCAAACTATAACTTAACATCATCAACTCTGCCTCAGCCCGGAGGCAGCCAACAGCCACCTCAGCCACAGCAACCATATTCTCAGAAGGCTCTGCTATAGGACCCGGTGTTCCTCTTGGTGGCAGATACCTGCTAAATGCCACTGACAATGTTATGAGATTCATTACTATCTTAAGATGTGTTTATCCTCAGCTTATAGGAATCTCTCCAGGTCAACAAGTTCAAATATTCAAGAAGGTAGAACTCTCCTCAATTTACACTGACTTTTTAGAGGTTCTTCCCCACCCCCGCCCCTGCAGAGGAATGAAACTACTTACAACATTTAATTCCTTTCGTAATATGAAAGAATTGATACAAGGCTATTTGTCTCGTAAACCTGGTCTGCAGAAAGTCAAACTTACAAAAACTGTTGTGACAAATTTAATGTACATATATTGATATGTAACTGCATTAGTGGCCATTTTGAATCACAGTGGTGATCATGTGAATATATTTAACACTGTGTTAAATTAATTTACGTTGCTATTTTATTTTAATCATAAACAACTACCATGTTTCTTAATGTTTTGTGTAAATTTAAGGTAATTATACTATCCTTTTAAACTGCAAGAAAACAAAGTTGTTAGCGTATTTACATGAAGGCGCATTATGTTGTCGTGTGTTTCAGTTTCACATTAAACTGAACCTTTTACTAATTGTGAGCTAAAGATATATATATATGTGTGTATATATATATATATCTACATGTCTTTCTGTAGCCTCTGCATACTACTAGCTGTCATCACACCAGCGTACAGTAGCTAAATTTTTGGTGCAATTATAGCAAATGATAATGTTCCCTTTTGAACTTTTACATTTTGGCATGACATTTCAGAGTATTGTGGGACCATGAGACAAAATTAAGTACGATCACATTCTTTATTTCTTATTTTAAAGAAATAATGTTGGTTTACCTTTTCCTAGTTGAAGATAGTAATTAGGTTTCTAAGCTGTATACTGCGTTTATTGGTGGCAGTGACACCAAAGATAGAGGCAATGGATAGAAATTTTTAAACTGGAAAGAAAACCTGAATTACACTACATTTTCAAAGGCTCTTGTAATTATTTGGGATATCAACAAAATTTGATTCGTCTGTCTAATCCCTTGCTAGTCTTTTAAATATGTCTTTAACACATTGTATCCTTTAATTCTTCATTAAAATGGAAATAAGTAGATGTTTCAAAGTAATCTATATTCCTGGCTTTGCTTAACGTTTATATATGTATTGTTTTCTTTCAAACTGGATTTTTGGGTTGCTCTTTCTGGCCTTTTAAAATTCTAATGGAATTATTTTGGCTTCTTACTTGGGAATATTTTCAAATGAATGCTTTTCTTTTAATTCATGCGAAAAATGTTTTCCACTGACATTGTAATCTTAAATATTTACGATTTCCCTGGTTGGGCTATACTATTATTTTAGCACTATTTAAACAACTGAAAATTTGAGTCGAACATCATATTTAATGAATTGATGTAACAGGTTTCATACTATAAATGAAAATTTCATTTTTATTTTCTAAGACTGTTGTAATCAGGTAGCTTGTTTATTTTCTTTTTGAGAGAAGATTAAATCTTTAGCCAGTAATCTTAAGGGTGACTAATTTCACAGACTCAGATTTAAAGCACCGTAGTTTTAAATCTGAGCCTGTGAAATTAGTCACCTGTAAGATTACTTAAGGGTAACTTAAGTGTTTCGCTCAAGTGTTGTGTTCTGATTTCCTGTGTTTAAAATATGTTGCCCTGCCCTGAAGTCAAATTTCACATTTTAAATACTATAAGTTAGTTTTTGATAAATATCCATCAGATTATAATCTTTTCCACTCCAATTTGAGTATTATGGTTTAACTGATATACTTTTCCGCAATTTTTCTTTGTCTTTTGATAAATTCCTGTTTACTAATGTTAAATGTATCATTTTCCCATTTTAATTTTGATATCTTTCATGCTGAAAATCAATGACATAGTCTCTACTATGATTTTTGCCCTATAAAAGTCAAGTAACAGTGAATAGAAAAAACTACCCTTATTACAACCCATATACATTTTTCTTTACCTTTTACATTACTAGCCTTATAAAGGTTTAAATGATGAGTACTTTAAAACTGTTACTGTATTAGTTTATGCCTTCCCATTATTAAAAATGAAAATACTAGGGGGAAAAACTCCAATGAAAGTGAAGCACTGGCTTGTCTTTCAAATGACATGACGAGGGTAGAAATAGGAGGGGGCCAGTTAGGATCATGAATGACTTTAAGTTCTGAAACCTGCAGGTCTTGCACTTTCAAGAAATCTTTCATTAATAGCTGTCCTTATTTGGAAGGAATAGAATAATTTATAAAATGAACTAGCTGTAACATAGGCTGGACGCAGTGGGTCACACCTGTAATCCCAGCACTTTGGGAGGCCGTGGCGGGCGGATCATTTGAGGTCAGGAGTTCGAGACCAGTCTGACCAACATGGTGAAACCCCGTCTTTACAAAACTACAAAAATTAGCTGGGCGTGGTGGCAGGCACCTGTAATCCCAGCTACTCAGGAGGCTGAGGCGAGAGAATTGCTTGAACCTGGGAGACAGAGGTTGCAGTGAGACGAGATCACGCCACTGCATTCCAGCCTGGGAGACAGAGTGAGAAATAAATAACTGTAATGTAAACGGCTGTGAAGCAAATTCTATTTCTCTTTTTTTAAAAAATAAAATTTGAGGTTGGTTTTCTGTAAAATAGTGACACGTAAATGGAAAAAATCTAATCCAGTTACGATCTAGCATATATAGCCAACAGGCCCATGGCCTGTGATGTTATACCAGTGCCCTGAACCTGTAAGAGGATTTCTAATGCATACCTAATGTGACTTTACAGCCTCTTCTAACTCCGTCTTTCTCCTTCACTGTTACCTATATTCCCTATGCAGCGAGGGAACTTTTTATGTGCCTAAGATTCCTTTTTTCATGTACTTCTGGTGCTTTGTTTCTATACCTCATAGTTTTTGTATTTAAAATGCTTAATAGACCAGTGTCTTTTTTCTCTGATACATACAGCTTTCCTATGCGATATGTATAATTCAGTTTGAAGACATCTTTTTTCCAAAGCTTCAAGTTGACGTGAGACAAATTAGCACCCTACACGATAAACTATGCAACTATAAAAATTATGGAAATTGCCCATGCCTATGTCCTGAATGGTAATGCCTAGGTTTTCTTCTAGGGGTCTTATGGTTTTAGGTCTAACGTTTAAGTCTTTAATCCATCTTGAATTAATTTTTGTATAAGGTGTAAGGAAGGGATCCAGTTTCAGCTTTCTACATATGGCTAGCCAGTTTTCCCAGCACCATTTATTAAGTAGGGAATCCTTTCCCCATTGCCTGTTTTTCTCAGGTTTGTCAAAGATCAGATAGTTGTAGGTATGTGACGTTATTTCTGGGGGCTCTGTTCTGTTCCATTGATCTGTATCTCTGTTTTGGTACCATTACCATGCTGTTTTGGTTACTGTAGCCTTGTAGTGTAGTTTGAAGTCAGGTAGCGTGATGCCTCCAGCTTTGTTCTTTTGGCTTAGGATTGACTTGGCGATGCGGGCTCTTTTTTGGCTCCATATGAACTTTAAAGTAGTATTTTCCAATTCTGTGAAGAAAATCATTGGTAGCTTGATGGGGATGGCATTGAATCTATAAATTACCTTGGGCAGTATGGCCATTTTCACGATATTGATTCTTCCTACCCATGAGCTTGGAATGTTCTTCCATTTCCTTGTATCCTCATTTATTTCATTGAGCAGTGGTTTGTAGTTCTCCTTGAAGAGGTCCTTCACATCCCTTGTAAGTTGGATTCCTAGGTATTTTATTTTCTTTGAAGCAATTGTGAATGGGAGTTCACTCATGATTTGGCTCTCTGTCTGTTATTGGTGTATAAGAATGCTTGTGATTTTTGTACACTGATTTTGCATCCTGAGACTTTGCTGAAGTTGCTTATCAGCTTAAGGAGATTTTGGGCTGAGATGATGGGGTTTTCTAGATATACAATCATGTCATCTGCAAACAGGGACAATTTGACTTCTTCTTTTCCTAATTGAATACCCTTTATTTCCTTCTCCTGCCTAATTGCCCTGGCCAGAACTTCCAACACTATGTTGAATAGGAGTGGTGAGAGAGGGCATCCCTGTCTTGTGCCTGTTTTCAAAGGGAATGCTTCCAGTTTTTGCCCATTCAGTATGATATTGGCTGTGGGTTTGTCATAGATAGCTCTTATTATTTTGAAATACGTCCCATCAATACCTAATTTATTGAGAGTTTTTAGCATGAAGTGTTGTTGAATTTTGTCAAAGGCCTTTTCTGCATCTATTGAGATAATCATGTGGTTTTTGTCTTTGGTTCTGTTTATATGCTGGATTACATTATTGATTTGTGTATGTTGAACCAGCCTTGCATCCCAGGGATGAAGCCCACTTGATCATGGTGGATAAGCTTTTTGATGTGCTGCTGGATTCGGTTTGCCAGTATTTTATTGAGGATTTTTGCATTAATGTTCATCAAGGATATTGGTCTAAAATTCTCTTTTTTGGTTGTGTCTCTGCCTGGCTTTGGTATCAGGATGATGCTGGCCTCATAAAATGAGTTAGGGAGGATTCCCTCTTTTCCTATTGATTGGAATGGTTTCAGAAGGAATGGTACCAGTTCCTCCTTGTACCTCTGGTAGAATTCGGCTGTGAATCCATCTGGTCCTGGACTCTTTTTGGTTTGTAAGCTATTGATTATTGCCACAATTTCAGAGCCTGTTATTGGTCTATTCAGAGATTCAACTTCTTCCTGGTTTAGTCTTGGGAGGGTGTATGTGTCGAGGAATTTGTCCATTTTTTCTAGATTTTCTAGTTTATTTGCGTAGAGGTGTTTGTAGTATTCTCTGATGGTAGTTTGTATTTCTGTGGGATCGGTGGTGATATCCCCTTTATCATTTTTTATTGCATCTATTTGATTCTTCTCTCTTTTCTTCTTTATTAGTCTTGCTAGCAGTCTATCAATTTGGTTGATCTTTTCAAAAAACCAGCTCCTAGATTCATTAATTTTTTGAAGGGTTTTTTGTATCTCTATTTCCTTCAGTTCTGCTCTGATTTTAGTTATTTCTTGCCTTCTGCTAGCTTTTGAATGTGTTTGCTCTTGCTTTTCTAGTTCTTTTAATTGTGATGTTAGGGTGTCAATTTTGGATCTTTCCTGCTTTCTCTTGTGGGCTTTTAGTGCTATCAGTTTCCCTCTACACACTGGTTTGAATGTGTCCCAGAGATTCTGATATGTTGTGTCTTTGTTCTTGTTGGTTCCAAAGAACATCTTTATTTCTGCCTTCATTTCGTTATGTACCCAGTAGTCATTCAGGAGCAGGTTGTTCAGTTTCCATGTAGTTGAGCAGTTTTGAGTGAGTTTCTTAATCCTGAGTTCTATTTTGATTGTACTATGGTCTGAGAGACAGTTTCTTATAATTTCTGTTCTTTTACATTTGGCGAGGAGAGCTTTACTTCCAAGTATGTGGTCAATTTTGGAATAGGTGTGGTGCGGTGCTGAAAAAAATGTATATTCTGTTGATTTGGGGTGGAGAGTTCTGTAGATGTCTATTAGGTCCGCTTGGTGCAGAGCTGAGTTCAATTCCTGGGTATCCTTGTTAACTTTCTGTCTCGTTGATCTGTCTAATGTTGACAGTGGGGTGTTAAAGTCTCCCATTATTAATGTGTGGGAGTCTAAGTCTCTTTGTAGGTCACTCAGGACTTGCTTTATGAATCTGGGTGCTCCTGTATTGGGTGCATATATATTTAGGATAGTTAGCTCTTCTTGTTGAATTGATCCCTTTACCATTATGTAATGGCCTTCTTTGTCTCTTTTGATCTTTGTTGGTTTAAAGTCTGTTTTATCAGAGACTAGGATTGCAACCCCTGTCTTTTTTTGTTTTCCATTTGCTTGGTAGATCTTCCTCCATCCTTTTATTTTGAGCCTATGTGTGTCTCTGCACGTGAGGTGGGTTTCCTGAATACAGCACACTGATGGGTCTTGACTCTTTATCCAATTTGCCAGTCTGTGTCTTTTAATTGGAGCATTTAGTCCATTTACATTTAAAGTTAATATTGTTATGTGTGAATTTGATCCTGTCATTATGATGTTAGCTAGTTATTTTGCTCGTTAGTTGATGCAGTTTCTTCCTAGTCTTGATGGTCTTTACATTTTGGCATGATTTTGCAGTGGCTGGTACCGGTTGTTCCTTTCCATGTTTAGAGCTTCCTTCAGGAGCTCTTTTAGGGCAGGCCTGGTGGTGACAAAATCTCTCAGCATTTGCTTGTCTGTAAAATATTTTATTTCTCCTTCACTTATGAAGCTTAGTTTGGCCGGATATGAAATTCTAGGTTGAAAATTCTTTTCTTTAAGAATGTTGAATATTGGCCCCCACTCTCTTCTGGCTTGTAGAGTTTCTGCCGAGAGATCCGCTGTTAGTCTGATGGGCTTCCCTTTGTGGGTAACCCGACCTTTGTCTCTGGCTGCCCTTAACGTTTTTTCCTTCATTTCAACTCTGGTGAATCTGACAATTATGTGTCTTGGAGTTGCTCTTCTCGAGGAGTATCTTTGTGACGTTCTCTGTATTTCCTGAATCTGAATGTTCGCCTGCCTTGCTAGATTGGGGAAGTTCTACTGGATAATATCCTGCAGAGTGTTTTCCAACTTGGTTCCATTCTCCCTGTCACTTTCAGGTACACCAATCAGACGTAGATTTGGTCTTTTCACATAGTCTCATATTTCTTGGAGGCTTTGTTCATTTCTTTTTATTCTTTTTTCTCTAAACTTCCCTTCTCACTTCATTTCATTCATTTCATCTTCCATCACTGATACCCTTTCTTCCAGTTGATCGCATCGTCTCCTGAGGCTTCTGCATTCTTCACGTAGTTCTCGAGCCTTGGCTTTCAGCTCTGTCAGCTCCTTTAAGCACTCCTCTGTATTGGTTATTCTAGTTATACATTCGTCTGAATTTTTTTCAAAGTTTTTAACTTCTTTGCCTTTGGTTTGAATTTCCTCCTGTAGCTCGGAGTAGTTTGATCATCTGAAGCCTTCTTCTCTCAACTCGTCAAAGTCATTCTCCATCCAGCTTTGTTCCGTTGCTGGTGAGGTACTGCGTTCCTTTGGAGGAGGAGAGGTGCTCTGCTTTTTAGAGTTTCCAGTTTTTCTGCTCTGTTTTTTCCCGATCTTTGTGGTTTTATCTACTTTTGGTCTTTGATGATGGTGATGTACAGATGGGTTTTTGGTGTGGATGTCCTTTCTGTTTGTTAGTTTTCCTTCTAACACAGAGGACCCTCAGCTGCAGGTCTGTTGGAGTTTGCTAGAGGTCCACTCCAGACCCTGTTTGCCTGTGTATCAGCAGCGGTGGCTGCAGAACAGCAGATTTTCATGAACCGTGAATGCTGCTGTCTGATCGTTCCTCTGGAAGTTTTGTCTCAGAGGAGTACCCGGCCGTGTGAGGTGTCACTCTGCCCCTACTGAGGGGGTGCCTCCCAGTTAGGCTGCTTGGGTGTTAGGGGTCAGGGGTTAGGGACCCACTTGAGGGGGCAGTCTGCCCATTCTCAGATCTCCAGCTGCATGCTGGGAGAACCACTGCTCTCTTCAAAGCTGTCAGACAGGGACATTTAATTCTGCAGAGGTTACTGCTGTCTTTTTGTTTGTCTGTGCCCTGCCCCCAGAGGTGGAGCCTACGGAGGCAGGCAGGCCTCTTTGAGCTGTGGTGGTCTCCACCCAGTTTGAGTTTCCCGCCTGCTTTGTTTACCTAAGCAAGCCCGGGCAATGGCAGGCGCCCTTCCCCCAGCCTTGCTGCCGCCTTGCAGTTTGATCTCAGACTGCTGTGCTAGCAATCAGCAAGACTCCATGGGTGTAGGACCCTCTGAGCCAGGTATGGGATATAATCTCCTGGTGTGCCGTTTTTTAAGCCCGTCAGAAAAGCACAGTATTATGGTGGGAGTGACCCGATTTTCCAGGTGCCATCTGTCACCCCTTTCTTTGACTAGGAAAGGGAACTCCCTGACCCCTTGCACTTCCTGAGTGAGGCAATGCCTTGCCCTGCTTCAGCTCTCACTCGGTGTGCTGCACCCACTGTCCTGCGCCCACTGTCTGGCACTCCCTAGTGAGATGAACCCGGTACCTCAGATGGAAATGTAGAAATCACCCATCTTCTGTGTCGCTCACGCTGGGAGCTGTAGACCGGAGCTGTTCGTATTTGGCCATCTTGGCTGCCTCTCCAGCCAAAAGCAATGGCAACAAAAGCCAAAATTGACAAATGGGATCTAATTAAAGTAAAGAGCTTCTGCACAGCAAAAGAAACTACCATCAGAGCGAACAGGCAACCTACAAAATGGGAGAAAATTTTCACAACCTACTCATCTGACAAAGGGCTAATATCCAGAATCTACAATGAACTCAAACCAATTTACAAGAAAAAAACAACCCCATCAAAAAGTGGGCGAAGGACTTGAACAGACACTTCTCAAAAGAAGACATTTATGCAGCCAGAAAACACATGAAAAAATGCTCACCATCACTGGCCATCAGAGAAATGCAAATCAAAACCACAATGAGATACCATCTCACACCAGTTAGAATGGCAATCATTAAAAAGTCAGGAAACAACAGCTGCTGGAGAGGATGTGGAGAAATAGGAACACTTTTACTCTGTTGGTGGGACTGTAAACTAGTTCAACCATTGTGGAAGTCAGTGTGGCGAGTCCTCAGGGATTTAGAACTAGAAATACCATTTGATCCAGCCATCCCATTACTGGGTATATACCCAAAGGACTATAAATCATGCTGCTATAAAGACGCATGCACACGTATGTTTATTGCGGCACTATTCACAATAGCAAAGACTTGGAACCAACCCAAATGTCCAACAATGATAGACTGGATTAAGAAAATGTGGCACATATACACCATGGAATACTATGTAGCCATAAAAAATGATGAGTTCATGTCCTTTGTAGGGACATGGATGAAATTGGAAACCATCATTCTCAGTAAACTATCACAAGAACAAAAAACCAAACACTGCATATTCTCACTCATAGGTGGGAATTGAACAATGAAAACACATGGACACAGGAAGGGGAACATCACACTCTGGGGACTGTTGTGGGGTTGGGGGAGGGGGGAGGGATAGCATTAGGAGATATACCTAATGCTAAATGACGAGTTAATGGGTGCAGCACACCAGCATGGCACATGTATACATATGTAACTAACCTGCACATTGTGCACAAGTACCCTAAAACTTAAAGTATAAAAAAAAAATTATGGAAATTATTTTCCAAAATGAAATTTGTTGGTATAATTGCTCAAATTTTCATCTGTTTAATATACAGTGAAGTCATCATTTTCTTTTCTCATCTATTTTCTTGGTTTACTTTCCAGTTCTAATAATTATAGCTTGCCTTCTGTTACATCATTTTAAAAATATTTAATAACAAAGCTATAGTTTATAAAGTTTTCACTTCTATCGTTTTCCTTTTTTTTCTCTTTTTGGGTTAACTACTTGTACCCCTTAGAATAAAATATATAGAAGAAACTTACCTAAATATTTCTCAAAAGCCTTATATTCAAT
Source organism: Pan paniscus (assembly GCF_029289425.2). NCBI lineage: Eukaryota > Metazoa > Chordata > Mammalia > Primates > Hominidae > Pan > Pan paniscus. The sequence continues at coordinate 30,569,534 of NC_073257.2, forward strand.
TATCTTTTATTTTAGCATCATGATTCCATTAAGTGTTCTTATCAATTACCTAGATTGTTTTCTGTATTCTTTATACTGACATGCCCACCACACCCCCATGTTTTTAAGCAAAGCTGCCTTCATTGTATTATCTGTATTCTTCCTTAGAATGGTCTTCTTTCGAAATTACTTAGTACTTGATAATATCTTTTTCCGAAAATTTTCAGGCTTCAAAAATGCTCTTCTCTATGACGTTCTAGAACACTTTAAATCTCAGTATTTCAGTATTTAAAACTCTAGATTTCCTTGATGAACAAAATTGAACATTTTATTGATGCTAACTTGTGGCCAAACTGCACTTTGCCAATTCTTTGATTCCCTGGCGTCTGCTAACACTTACCACTGTCATTACTGTCTTTTTGCTGCTTCTGTTACACCTAGAATTTCTGATAAGAAATTATTAAGAGTCAGTAAACCCCTGGATAAAAGCAAAAGGGACTGATTTTAATGGTCTTTTGGTGGTCAGAGACTTAGAAAAAGTCATGTCTGTTTTATAGAAGAGTAGTATCCAAATTTTTTGATTAGATACCCTGATGAGTAACAAATTTTTTGAGTGTGTAGCCTTAAAAATATGTATATATATTTATTCACAAATTTTACAAGTTCTACTATATTGAAGCATATTGTACATTATGAAACACACCAAAAAATAGAAATCTTAAATGGGTGAGATAAAAAGTTATTAATAGAAATTTAACTATTTTATTTCTATATCTTAGTGGTTTGTTTTCTCTGTGCCCTAGGATGTATGAACCTGATTTGGAGACCACTTTGTTGAGAGGCTAAGATTAAACAGGCAGGGGATGTAGAATGTTACTAAGTTGGTCCCTTGAAGTAAGTATCTGTTACTTTAAGTGGTACTTTCTCAAAAAATCGTTGGGAAATTTTCATACTTACAGAAAGATTGGAAGAGTGATAACACTGAACATCTAATTACTATTCATCTAGATTTGCTAATCATTAAAAATTTGCCACGTTTGTTTTATCTCATATATGTTTATATATGCACGTGTGTGTGTATACATATATATATAGGAGTGTTCTTATGTATATACACACATACTTTATTGTGTGAACTGACACATTATAAACATTGTAAACCATATTTCTAAGTTCTTCATCTTGCGTCTTGTAAGGATTTGGACAGTTTCCCACATAACCTAAGCCATTTTCACATCTAAGAAAATTAACAGTAATTCTGTAATATATTGTTATTGAATGTCCCTCAAACTGTCTTTTATAGATATGTATATATTTTAAATCCAGGATCCATTCCAGGAATATATACCCACACTTCTAATGTCCTTTGATTCTCTACTAATCTGGGTTAATCTTGTCATCTCCCCCTGATGCTCCATGACATTGACTTTTTAAACACCCCTGCCAGTTGTCTCGTAGAATTTCTTACGTTCTGGATTTCTGACTTGATGCTCTATTCTCTTTGCCTCTACAATAGTTCTTATTCCTAAAAGAATTACAGTCAGAACCATATGAGTTCTGGTTAGAGGTAATCAAATTAGATTTTTCAGGCTTGCATTGGAAGCTACACACATAAAGGAACGTTGTTAGCCCTAACATGTAGGTGCTCTGTGATAGCCTGTATCCTCAGGCCATTGATGCTGCCGTAGCTCAGTACACTTTTATGTTCTTCATCTTGAATTGCATTCAGAGAAGCTGAAGAAAATTTGTGCCCTTTCCCCATTCAAACCCAAGTCAGCTTTTCTCCATTTATTCAATACCCACCTTATTCACTCTGGATGGCTTTTAGGTAACTCTAGAAATGTAACCAGCAAATAGAGTTCTATGTTTTTAGATGCAAACATTTTGGCACGTTTGTTTTGAAAGGCTTCTCATGACCCTAGTCATAACCTTCTGTTAAAATAGGGAAATCACTGAAGGGGAGGGAAAGCCCTTTCTTTTTAAAAGTTATCATTGTTACTTATTTTCCTCAAGTTGGTAACTAAATTGGAAGCAGACTGAATAAAATATATAAACACAGTCAATTTTGAAACACATGCACATTACAGTAACATATGCCATCAGCTTATTAAAGAACTAGTTTGGGACTTGTTTCAGTTGGTTAATGGCATTTAAAAAATAGATTAAATGTTTGTAATCAGTTGTTTCTATGGCAGGATACATCAAGTTTCTTAAGTGCAGGGTGATCACATTATCTTGTTATTTAGAAAAAGATATGCTGTATAAACAGTTAAGAATGTTTTCGGTTAATTACAGGTGATATTGTCTGTTAGCCAGGTAAGATGCAAAATAGGAAAATTTACGTGAGACATCCATGTATGGTTATTTTTCTCTGAACCAAAAATGGAAAAAAAATCTGTTTACTGTTTCAGAATTTGTTTCTATTTCTCCAGAGAAAAGAAGGGTTTGATATAAGTATCTTTGATATTCTGTAATTTAAAAACATAATACCCTGTAAAGGAGTGGCTGAAAATGACTGAAGAAGTTGTAATCAGGAATACAGGTAAATTCACTTAGAGGAACCATTTTAACAAGTTCATTTCTATAAAAGGTGGATGGCTCATGAAAAAATGGTTTCATTAATTTGTATTGTAAATGTATCATACTTTTGTGACTACATGGATTTCTTTTAAAGAAAGGGGTGGATAGTGGTGATCGTATTTGGGGTTGAAGATAAGAATAAGAACTAAATTAAGTTGTAGGAATTTACTTGTCCATTCTGCTATTAAGTGGAAATTTCAGCTCATGGCTCTAGGAATTCAGAGAACTAGATTTTAATCCAGGTATATCTTTTGTCAAAAGAATATCTTGGTAGATATGTGATTTGGGGCAGCTCCATGTATCTTTCTGGGTCGTCTACTTATTTATGCATTGTAGGGCTAATGTAACATGATCTTTTGTAGCTTGTATAAATTTTCTGTTTCATATCATCTACCTGTGCCTACCTTAGCTATCCCTGCCATTTAGCCTGAATAGTTCACCTATGACACTGAATGGACCTGGGTACCATGGTACTGAAACTTGGGTGCATGATTTCTAGCATGTAGTTATAGCAGTGTACTTTCTGAACGTAACCTGGGGGTACTTTATCTCCATTCATATCTGGTGAGCCTTTTGTTCTGAGTGATTTTACCAGGAACATCTGCATTCCAAGTAGAAGCGCTTCAGCCATAGTACTTTAACTTTCATTGGTGTTGATTTGATAAAAGAAAAATAAATAGTTGCAACTCTGGGACAGATACTGTATTTGTATACTGCTTCAAACTAAAGGAGGTAAGTAGCATCAGACTACATGAAATTTTATTCTTGATGTTCTTGTATGCAAAGTGGCATCTTGGTCTTGGTGAACTGAAAATGTTAATGTCACCAGTATACTACACTTGCCATTCTTTAGCTGTTGTATTGCTGAGATGCTAGAGTACTATGGAAACTAGTAGTTTCCATCTTTTGTGCTGGCTAAAATTGTCTACCAAGTAAGGTGCAAAACCAGCAGTGGTTTTTTTTTTTTTTTTGCATCACAAATATTTGGCCTAGAAAAATGCCATTATATACTGCTTAGTTACAAGTTATTAATATAAATAAGTATTAAAGTAGACATTAAATTCAAGGAAGGTTGTTTTTTTTTTAAATCGGCTTTTTTCTTGTGTTGTCAGTTAAATTTATCTATTATTTTATATAGTTTTATAAAACAATTCCACAAATAAAGAATACTTGTTTTTAGTTTTCCTATTTGCACTTTAGAAGATTAGATACCATGCTGGCATCTAAAAAGCTTTCCTTAAAGTTTATATTATTTAATGGAATCTGATGAAGAAGTTGGGGCTTACTTCAAGTACTAAGTAAACTGGATAAGGCTTTTATACTTGTTGAGGGGGAAAGACAAACTTTTCTGGTTGTTTATCAGATTTGTGTGTTGTCTCCCTTTGTAAACAGGTACCTTTTAAAATCTTTTTTGCTATTTTTTGCTAATGTTTTATAAGAATGGTCACAGAAAGGAATATTGGTCGGGCTGTACCAAAAAACAAGAAAAAAAGAATTCTTATAGTAAATACCAATTCTGTGATTATACAATTAATGCCTTTTTCTTTATTTTAAAAACAGCCACTTAGATTCTAATAGATTTTAGTGAAGTATTTTAATATCAAAACATCAGAACAGTCTCATTTCATTCAGCTGGTTGCTGAATGTTAATTTACATGGGGTGTAGGGGCAGACAGTCAAGTGGTTTCTCTTCAGGTTAAGTTAAATAAGCATTCGATGTGGAAAGACCTAGTGGCTAGAATAGAATTACATTAGGCTACGAGTTAAATTACTGTGCTTTTGCTTCCTTCATTAAGATAAGTAGTAGAGTATTTCTACTTTTCTTCGTGCCTCTCTTGTATTTGAAAAAGAATAATTTTCTTAAGGTTTTTAGCATGATGGAAGCAAATTACATTTTTATTTTAACTTTTCACCAACATTTGTAGATATTTAACTGTGCTGAGTTGTATATTTTAAAGGCAAAAAAAAGCCTCCAGATTTTTATTTTTCAGAGCATATTTGTTGAAACATGATTTTGTTTATGCTTGCAGTGGGGAAAATTTAAAATTGAATAAGTGCCTGGTTTATGCTAAATGTTTGTTTTATGTACGTAGTAATTTAAAATGGTCTCGGGATTTTCTTCAAAGTTTAAACGAAGATAGTGGTATTAAAAGCTAAAGGAGCGGTGTTTAGGTAATATGTCTTAGTAGTTTTGTCGCAAGGAAATATTTTGAGATTAAAACTTTGAAGTGCTAGTGCTCGTTTTTGACCAAGTGGTAAACATCACTAAATTAAAACTGAGTAGCATGATCTGAATTACTGTTTAATGTCTTTTGAAAATGACATTTCTAAATATTCATGGCTTATTAATCAAATGCTGTTTATAATTCATTTGTTTCTAGATGTTTATTCCAAGAGCTGTCATTGGAGAAATGTAAAATGCTATACAGAATGCTTAAAATAAGAGAATTCTGAACATTAGGGGTGGTTTCCAGCAGATACCTCTTGGATATTGGACTTTAATTGCTATAATTTTGATGAAATGATGCTCACAATAGAATGCAGTGAATCCTGCTGTTAATGCACAGTTGCCTTCTAAAAACCAGAATGCTCGGCAAAATTGTACAATAAAGAGGCCTTAGGATATATGGGGAAAACTGGGTTAGAGGCTCAGCAACCCAAAACTTCAACAGTGACATACCCAAGAATAAAGATAAGAATCTAATAAGAGCAGCACAGTTTGACACATGTTAAATGGTTAATAAATATGGCACTTTACCTTGGAAAAGACCTGAAGTGTGCCTGTAGAAGTGGGCATAGGAAGGGTTGCAGCTCATGAATTAAGGTGAAGCTGTGGAAGGAGAGTCAGCTGGAATCAGAGGGTGAGTTCTAATCCCAGGAGTGGGTAAGTGTGACTCAGTACTTGCAGTGAACGGAGGCTGCTCACTCGTGTTCTGTGTGTTCCGATGCTGGGTGTGGTTTTCCGCATTTCACCTAGCGTTGCTCCTGGATGAGACCATGCATAAGCAAATTGTGAAATTTGCATTCTGCTCATATTCCTTGTAGTTCTGCTCATATTTGTTAGTAATTTCCTGGAACAAGTTTGTGTTTTCCAAACAAATGTGATATCAATATTGACTTTAAAAGACACTTTGTGGTGGAGAATGAGTGTCTATTTACCATTTATTTCTACCCAGAAAAATACTCTTTGTACTTCTAAATGAATAACAATTGTGGACAACATCTAAGGTACAAAACTCTTTCTTCCCCCTTACCAGATCAGAAATGATCCCCACTGAACATGTAAACACATTTAGATTCAAATAATTATTTTATGTGTTTTGCTTAAAATGCTTAAAATCTGTGGGAAATTAAATGCCCTGTAAACCCGGTAAGAAAACACAAAACACATAAAGCCTGTGAGAAATTATATGCCCTACAATCCTGCCTCTCCCAAAAAAACAGGGAAAGAAAAGAAAATTAAGGATAAACATCACTTTTTGAGATAAGTGGTCACAGCTATTATGTCCTTAATTTATTTTTGTTTATTAACTGTTGATGGTTTGGTCTTCATTTGCTTAAGTGTTTACACTATTTTTAAGATACACTAACTGCCTTCTTAAGTTTTACATTTCATAGCACTAAATATGTCAGGCATTTATTTAAATATTTAAGTACCTTTAGAAATCAGAAAACTTGAATCCAGGACTTTTTACAAGTTCATTTTGATATCAACATGTAAACTTACTGAAAAATGAACAATAAGGAAACAGCAATGAGCCCACTCTAGTGTTAAAATTTAATTGTTACACTCTATGTTAGAAGGTCTTTTGCACAAGTCTTCCCTCATTTACGTGTTCCACAAGCTCATTTGTAACATAGTAAGTTCTAGGAAACATTTTAGAACAATGCTGAATTTGGTGACTGGGATGCCGGGCTGGGGTCCAAACCCCATTTAATCTATGATATAACCAGAATGTAGCGTAGTGTTACTGGTATGTCTGGCTCATACCCCGTGAGTGCTTTGTAGGAAGGCACACCAAGTCCAAGGGAGATTGCCAGGGGCACATCTTCTGGTAGCCATCCGTGGGTTCTGAGGCTCCTCCACCTCCCCAGAAGCGGTGGGGCTTCTCATTGCTACCCTCAGAATACCTGGTCCAGGCCAGTATGCTGTCATCCTTTTTTGGGAGTCCCAGAGATAAATCTACCTGCCTTCTTTCCACTTTGACAGCTTTACCTGATCCATGGAAAGACTAAAGACAATTTCTCAGCTCCTCCTGTTCTCTCCCTGATGCAACTCTTTGTGGTTTTCCAGTGGATTGAAGGCTGAATTGTAACGGATAGAGGCCCTAGGCAGGCTGATTTGATACCTGTTTATCATGATAATCCTTAAATTTGTTTTTTTTTTTTTTTTCTGAGAGGCTACACCTTGTATATCCACCTGAGGAATCCGAAGCCCAACACCCATCCTTAGAGGCAGCTGAGCAACCAGTTATTGGAGCAGGGCCCTTGGTGGGGAGGGGGACAGGGGAAAGGAAGATGGTCATTTTCCTCGCCCCTAAATGCCTCATTAAACAATCTTTTCATTGTAATGCTCTCTCAGGGTTTCAAAGTCAATGTTCATTTCATTATGATTTCCATTTCCTTATGATTCCATCAGTTTTATGGCATGTTTTATCTTAATTATGCTGTAGGAAGCACCAAGGTAAACTAGGTAAACCTTTGCCCTGTCTTGCTTTTCATTCTTAACTGGGGGAAAATGCAAATTTAGAAAAGAATGAGTATAACTAATCAGGAAAACATGTTCTGTTTTCTTCTGGACATTTATGAGTTGGGAAAGATCCTGTTGAGAAAAGAGATCTTCTGCTTTCCTGCTTCCCTGTCAAACTGTCCCTTGAGTGAAATAGGAAGCAAGGGTAGGTGGGATGGCATGGGACAGGCTGGGGAAGAGGAACGCCCACTGCCCAGGAGAGGCCTTGGTCCTGGGGGATTCTCCCTGTGTGTGGTCATTTCTTAAAGACTGCAGTGCTGTAGCTCCCCAAAACTTTGAGGAGATAAGATCACTCTGTGTGATTCAAATTGACAAAATAGTAGAGAAGGAATCGAAGTAGGAGATGGGTACCTTAAAGCTGAGGTTAAACGCTGCTGGCTTAACCAGATCAGTCTGACATGTTTTATTTGGCCTGCAGAGAGTTAAAAAATGTTTTTTGAATAGATGATATTTTATGTCTACGTGATTTCCCACCAAAAATACAGACTTTTGGCTCCTTGAAAAATCCCAGATCTAGGCCGGGCGCGGTGGCTCACGCCTGTAATCCCAGCACTTTAGGAGGCCTAGGCGGGCAGATCATGAGGTCAGGAGATCGAGACCATCCTGGCTAATATGGTGAAACCCCGTCTCTACTAAAAATACAAAAAAATTAGCCAGGCGTGGTGGGGGGTGCCTGTAGTCCCAGCTACTCGGGAGGCTGAGGCAGGAGAATGGCATGAACCCGGGAGGCGGAGCTTGCAGTGAGCAGAGATGGCGCCACTGCACTCTGGCCTGGGTGACAGAGTGAGACTCTGTCTCAAAAAAAAGAAAAGAAAAATCCCAGATCTAACAACATGAGGCTTGTGTTCCCACAACTATCCATGCTTTCTCCAGTTTGCTACTGAGCCCTCCCAACTATTGAGGAGAATCAGAGATGGACTCTCATCGAAGCAGTAAAGAGACATTTATTATTATTATTATTTTGAGATGGAGTTTCGCTCTTGTTGCCCAGGCTGGAGTGCAATGGCACCATCTCGGCTCACTGCAACTTTTGCCTCCCGGGTTCAAGCGATTCTCCTGCCTCAGCCTCCTGAGTAGCTGGGATTACAGGCATGTGCCACCGCGTCCAGCTAATTTTGTATTTTTAGTAGAGGTGGGGTTTCTCCATGTTCGACAGGCTGGCCTCAAACTCCTGACCTCAGGTGATCCGCCTGCCTCAGCCTCCCAAAGTGTTGGGAGTACAGGCGTGGGCCACTGCGCCCGGCCTGAGAGATTTTATACAGAAACTATTGCAATAGGGAAAAGAGACTTGCGTCCAGAACTGGGCTCAGTGGAATACAGTAAAGACAGATGGGGACTTACAGCCAAGGGTGGAGGGGAGTAGTTCATGGTTGGAAAATCACTAAGAGGAGACCTCGGGGATAGAGAGGATTCTTGCTAAGAGCCAGCCAGGGTGATCAGATAGCCAGGGTGGAGGATGAGGGATTTGATGAGATCTCAAGGCAGGAGGGCTTCTCTCTAAACTGACCTAGCAGGATTCTTGCTAAAACTGGGCTGTGCAGGCCTGGCAAGGACGGTGGCCAAGATAGTAGCCTGAGAAGAGGTTTCGGAGGTCAAGGAGATCATCTTGCCACCACTCTTTTGCCTGACCCAGGGGATATTTGAAGCATTGCCTCCTGCTTTAAAGAGAGGGTGGATCTAAGACCTCACTGTTCATTTGGACTGTTGAGCACTTGGAATGGGCTGGTGCAATTGAGGGACTGAATTTTAAATCTGATTTCATTTGAATTAATTTAAACTTAAAAACCAGCAGTGTAAGCTATTTCGTAAGCTGTTTTGGTGGGACTATATTTCATGGTAACCATTGCATCCATAGAATAGTATGGTAGTGTATGTACTTTTCACTTTTTTTTAATATGGGTGCTAGAAAATTTAACATTACACACATGGTTGATGTCCTGTTTCTCCTGGACAGTGCTGGACTGTGGCTTCTAGGACCTGGTCATGATTCTAAAGAATGTGTCTGTGGCAGACACACTCTGGAGCCCTTCCTTGTGACGTTCAGACCTTTATTTAATTCCCTTTCTTTGAGTATGGGCAGGACATGTGTCTTGCTGAAAACCAATAGACTATGGCAAATGCGATGGGCCATCACTCCTTGCTGACATTACGTCATGGTTTTGCCGGCAGGCTGAGCTTGGAAGCAGACCCTTCCCAAGACGAGCCTCCAGAGGAGAACCCAGCCCTGGCCAACACTTTGATCGCAGCCTTGAAGAGGACTCAGCTAAGCCCTGTCCAGATTCCTGGCCCACAGAAACTGTGAGATAATCAGTGTAGGTGGTTTTAAGCCACTAAATGTGTAGTAATTTGTTATGCAGCATTAGAAAACACGTGGCCCGGAAGGGTTGGGGCACATGGAGAACTATGGAAATCCAGCAAAAGGACGGTGCAGGATGGGAGGAGGGTGAAGACCGAAAAACTACCCATTAGATACTGTGCTCACCACCCAGGTGATGAAATAATGTACACCAAACCCCTGACACAATTTACCCATGTAACAAAACTGCATATGTACTCCCGAACCTAAAATAGTTGGGAGGAAGGCTGGGCACGGTGGCTCACGCCTGGAATCCCAGCACTTTGGCAGGCCAAAGCGGGAGGATCACCTGAGGCCAGGAGTTCAAGACCAGCTTGGCCAACATGGTGAAACCCCGACTCTACTAAAAATACAACAATTAGCCGGGCGCAGTGGTGCACACCTGTAATCCCAGCTACTCGGGAGGCTAAGGCAGGAGAATCTGTTGAACTTGGGAGGTGGAGGTTGCAGTGAGCCAAGATCACACCACTGTACTCCAGCATGAGCGACAGAGCAAGACTCCATCTCAAAACAAAACAAAAAAATGTTGGGAGGTGAAAAAAAGGTAATCTAGCCAAAGGGAAATCTGCTGATGAGAGTGAATCTTAGTTGGTGTCACTTAAGTATCCTGGTCCCGTGAATAAGCTGTTTCTCAGATGCTGACTGATGCGGCTTTGGTGCTGATTAGCTGACTGTCCTTGGTGAGGATTACTTTCATCCTACGTTGGTCTGCTTCAGGGAGAGGAAGTTCAGGTCCATCTGATTTTTGAAGGTAAACTCATTGTTTGTGAGAGTTAAGTGGCTGAGTCCAGGCCACTGGGGCATGGTTGAAGTTGGCCTTATCCTACTGCTTGCAGTGTGTTGGTGGTAGTTTTAATTAAATGTGCCATGGAACAGATTGGGCCCCAGCCTCTGTCAGACAGATTAATCATAGTGGCTGACGGATCGGCGTATGCATGGAAAAATTTGCCAAAAACTTAATGGTGTAGAAGCGAAAGGTAGAAATGGTTGGGAGATAATCCTCCATAGTTCTTGCACATCTTGCAAGCAGAGAAAATGACAGTGCTTTTTCTAGGCCATCTTTTCCAGGATATTTGTATAGCACACAACCTTGGGAGATACAGATAGCGTCTCCTTCTGGAGCAAGGGACAGGTTTGTTTACATCCTTGGAAGATGGAGTTGGTGTCTCTCTTTAGAGCAAAGCGCAGGCAGGCTGACCGTGATGAAAGACTGAGAGATGTAGCTCAGGGCTCCTGTTTTGTTCTGCAGCTCACTGCCTTTGCCCTTGTCACCTGCCCTTCTTATCTTCCCTGTGCTTGAGGAACTGGCGCAGGAAAGGATACTCTGGCTCCTGCTAACGCTGTGAGTAGCGTAGTTCTTTGTCTTGGAGCCATGCCTCTGTGCCTTCTGTCAGCATTCCGGGAACTGTGGCCGGCTGACTTTTCAGCTTGCCTTCATAGGTCTTGACAGTTGTGTTGGATAGTAGTAATAAAGTCAAAAAGTCGTTTCTTGTGGAACAAAAGTTAATCCACTTATGACTAAACCTTTCCCAGAATAGGGGTGGAAGCCCATGTGTTTTCATTCCCTAGGGTCAGGGGCAGGGATTTTTGTTCTGTTGGATAAAATTACTCCCATTGATTTATAAAATATGTGTATCAACAAGCAGATCTTCCCAGGAGTGAGCTGATCACACCTTTCGCAGTGGCTTACTGAATTCACCTTTTCTAGGCCTCAGTCTTATCTCTAAAATGAGAAAATTGGCCGGCTATGGTGGCTCGTGCCTGTAATCCCAGCACTTTGGGAGGCTGAGGTGGCGGATTGCCTGAGGTCAGAAGTTCAAGACCAGCCTGGCCAATGTGGTGAAACCCTGCCTATACTAAAAAAAAAACAAAAAACAAAAATTAGCCAGGCATGGTGGTGCGTGCCTATAATCCCAGCTATTCAGGAGGCTGAGGCAGAAGAATTGCTTGAACCTGGGCGGCGAAGGTTGCAGTGAGCCGAGATCATGCCATTGCACTCCAGCCTGGGCAACAAGAGTGAAACTCCATCTCAAAAATAAATAAATAAATAAATATTTAAATAAATAAACATAAAATAAAACGAGAAAATTATATCGCTCTTAAAGGCCCTTCCAGCTCCAGTGGCTCCAGGTGATGTGAAAAGTACCATCCCTTTATTTATTCAACACGCTCTTATCTTGTCCTTACTATGGGACAGGCACCAGTCTAAGTGCTTTTCAAATAACTCATTGAAACTAGGATGATACTAATAACCCCCTGCCATAGGTGAGGAGACTGAGGCACAGAGAGATTAATTATTTGCCCAAGGTCATCCAGCAGGTGGCATAGCTGGGGTACAAACCTAGGCAACCTTTGTGCTTGTGTCCGCCATGGTGTGCTGTCTCCCATCTTGTCACTGAACAATTGATTCAGTCTCCGCTGTGTGGGAAGCCCCTCCTGAGAATGCTGGAGGCCACAGGGGAGAATGAAGCAGGTCCTTGTTCTCCAGGGTCTTGCACTAATGGAGAATTTTGTATTTTTCTCTCTCCATGTGTGTGTGCGTGTCCCACAGGAGGACTCCAGATTAAGCATTTGCATGTAAGAATGCCTCATTAGAATGTGGAAGTCTACATTAAGTGTAGGTTAAAGAATTGGTTCCAGGTTTTTAGTTTGCTTATTTAAGATTGTTTAAATAAACCTTAGCGTTCTAACCTGATGGTAGTAAACTAGGTCAGACTTCTGCGGGGAACTATAGAGACATAATTGGTCCAAAGTTCTACCTATTCAATACCTAAGATTAATAAAATTGTGTATAGAAATTTAAGTAGTTATGCTGAATCACATCCCTTAAAAATGGTTTTTGTCAACCCTAATCCCCTTCATGTGTGTAAATTTAAGCTTCTCGCAGAAAATAATGGAATCTTTATTATCTGCTATTACACCAGGAGCAATCATTTTTGCAATATTCACTTTATAAATGTTGAGTGGGTGGCCAGTTCCACTTCACCGTATGCAAGCTGGGTCTCCAGAGCCCTGGAGAATCACACTCAGGAGCTTCAGGGGACAGGCTTTTCTGAAAGAACTACTTACTGAAGGCCAAGGGAACAGACACCCTCAACTGTCACCACCCTGGGCCCAAAGGAGCAAGCGTTCAGCGGCAAGTGTGTACAGTGATTGCTGGGCCTAGGAGGAGGGATGGACTGACAGAGCTGAAACTGGCACAGTGAGTGGGAAAGAGGGACAAGGGAATCAACACCCTCGCTTCTCCTGCTGCTCGTTGGCCTCCTGCCAGTCCTCTCACTGGCCAAACCCAACTCGAATACAGAGTGATGGGGAAATATTGAGGACAGGGAGAGAAGTGGAGGAGAGCCAGCATGCTGGAGACATACTCAATTGAAGCAGGCATTGTCTAGCTCACCACCTGCAAAAACATTAAATTTTTCCTCTAGCAGTTATATTACCATGCATATTATTTTATGAAAACCCAAAACATGTTCTAGGTTCTTTCGAGTTAATTGTTTGCTGTGTACATTGCTAAGAATTTACATAAAGTACTGAATTTAAATTATCAGTAGGTGGCGCTGCTGAGATTGACTCTTGAAAAATCCAAATTAGCCATTTAACGGAAGATGATCTAGACTTCAGACAGATTATTTGGGAAAAAACGTAACGCTGCAGGACAGTTCATTTATGATTCACTGTTTTTTCATGACATCTGGAATGCACCGATTTTTACAATTTTATTTCCTTAATATGTGGACCATTCTGGGTTTTCTCAACAATTAAAGAGCAGGGGCTGATGTTTCTCCGCAGGATTAGAAGGATGGTCATGCTATAGGCCATATGCTAGACGAGGGGTAGCTGTTGCCTTTATGTCTTAATTTTCTGTTAGAGATTCACATAATGAATTATAATGTGGATCAAGATTTTTAAAATGGTTCAATTTGAATTTTCCGGAGAAGAGAATTAGATGCAGGGAACTTCAGAGCCAGGTCTTCTGAAAGCATCAGAAGTGAGCCCCTGAGGGGCCATTTTCCTAGCAACCCTCAAGAAATAGAGTACTGCAGGCCTTTACCAATAGAAATAGGCCCATAAAAATCCGGGAGTTGTGAAATGTTTAACCTGACATATGGATTTTAAAGATGCCCAAGTCCTCTATTTTCCAAATGACATCAGAGGGGTACTTGGTAAAATACAGATTCCCAGGCCTTTTGCCTGCAGATTCTGATTGAGTCAATCTGGGATGGGACTGGAAAGCTATAATTAGCAGGTGCCTCCCCACCCCCGCAGGAGTCCTTAGGTCACACTAGTTTGGGAAACACTGATACCATGCAGCCTCCTCCTTTCCAACAAGTGTCTTCACCTACTTGGTGTAAAGCTTCACAGACATTCTGAGGTCACAATTACCTTTGAAAACTGAGGAAAGCTAGGGACCCTTTCACTAGAAAAATACTCCCGCCCAGAGGTTTACGTATAATTTCAGGTGTTTCAGGGACCCTTTAGAACTCTTTTTTTTTTTTTTTTTCAGATGGACTCTCGCTGTATCACCCAGGCTGGAGTGCAGTGACACGATCTCGGCTCACTGCAACCTCTGCCTCCTAGGTTCAAGAGATTCTCCTGCCTCAGCCTCCTGAGTAGCTGGGATTATAGGTGCCCACCACCATGCCTTGCTATTTTTTTTTTTTTGTAATTTTAGTAAAGATGGAGTTTTGCCGTGTTGGCCAGGGTGGTCTCAAACTCCTGACCTCAGGCGATCTGCCCACCTCCCAAAGTGCTGGGATTACAGGCATGAGCCACCACACCCGGCCTAGAACTCTTTTCTGTAGCCTTTCTTATGAACCTCTATCCTAGAGTTGGTTTAAAACTCTCCAGCCTAGATTTCAAGGCTTCCCCTAATCTTGCCCCATCCTACCAGTTGAGCCTCTTGTCTCATTAGTCCCATGATAGCCAGGAGCTGTGAACCAGTTATATTCCAAGTCAAAATCAAAGGAACCTCTGTGCTTTCCTTTAAGCATATACGAGGCCTTTGCAATAGAGTGGAGTCTGTTAAGGAAACACACTAGGCAGGATTTTGTAGATTGTGGTCATTGGCATCTTCCAGGGAGAAAAAAGATGATAAAAGTCACTGGTGATCTGCCAAGGCAGACGTCTCATTTCGCTTTCTTCTCTTCCCAAGGACACAGTGTCTGATTTGTAGAGCATCATTTTGGGCCCTGTCATGGCACAGCAGAAGTCATTCTTACGACCCCCTGGTGAGCCACAGGGGCTTACTTCAGACTCCACCAGAGTCTTGCTGAAATATCTGTTAGCATCAGTAGGCTTGGATCCTACCAGCAATTAGAGTTGTCCAGTCACTCAAAAAAATTTTTGTTTTTTTAAAAAGAGACAGGGTCTTGCCATGTTGCCCAGGCTGGTCTTGAACTCCTAGGCTCAAGTGATCCTCCCACCTCAGCCTCTTAAGTAGCTGAGCCTATAGGAGCACACCACCACACCCAGCTCCCAGTCATCCAAATATTTTAAATTATTGAGACTAGTAGGTTTATTACTAGCCTGAATCAATCTATCAGCAGTCTGATACAGGCCTTGTACTTTAAGTCCAAAGTATTATTGTTATTACAGAGGAGGGTCATATAGATTAATTTAAATACATTAAGCCAGATCATACATAAATGTTGAAAATAGAAGTCACACCTGGGCCACTACCTCTTTGGTGGTGATTTAAACCATTACATTTTGTTTACTTCTGTACTTACGATGATGACTAGGTGTTTACATTAAATTGGCTTATCCATGCTTAAATAATATAGGAACAAAAAATATACTCAAATGGCAAGACACAGTTTTAAAAAATATACATGCAAACAGTTTAAAAGTGTAACTAATTGTTGGTATGTATGATGTTTTCATTTAATTCCCACTGTTTCATTTTAACAATGATGTAAAGGTGAAAATAGAATTTAGCAGATGTTTATCCACTAGAAGGATCTAACATGGAGTAAGTGGACAGAAAACGGTTAACCAAGCAGGCTGGACTGCTGTCTTTTGAAAGGCCTGTTTACAAAGTTGGCCCTTGGCTGGCGTCTGGGAACTTAAATTTCGGGAGGGTTCCCACAATTCCCGGAATTGATAAGAGTGGCTCACTGTGCCTAAACGATTTGCATCAATGATGTGGTTTATGCTGAACACCTGCTTGCCTTCTGGGAATCTGGAATTTTGGTGGGTTCCAGGCAGAATGTGCCTTGGCGACCAGCGCCCCGTAAAAACCATGGGCACTGAGTCACTGAGGAGCTTTCCTGGTGGCAACATTTCATGTGTTGTCATGGCCCATTGCTGCGGGAACTCAACAGGTCCTGTTTGACTCAACTGGGAGAGGACTTGTGCAAGCTGGTACCCTGTTTCCCATGGACTTCATCACCTGTGCCATTTCCCTTTGCTGATTTTCCTTCAAGTTCTTTCAGTGTAAAAAATCATAGCCCTGAGTACAATCATATCTGACTCCTGTGATTCCTAGACATTTATTGAAATGGGTGGTGGTCTTGGGCACAAGTTACTGTCACCACCTTTAAGGAAGTAAAATGAATAAGAGAAATATGCATGTGAAACTACAGCACAAGGTTAGAATGTAAGTATAAGAAGAAATAGGGACCAATATTGCTTGCAGCTGGGTAATTAGATCTGGTCTTTGGTTATCTCAGTGTTTTGTAGCAAATTTAGTGTATTTCCATTAGGACCTTTGAAAGAATCCAGCTAGACTAGTGTTGAATGAAATTTATGGGAGGCCATTATTTTGATCTTGGCTCCCAGCAGATCAGACTAAACCCAAATGCAGTCACCAGTTGAAAGTTGAAAGTGCCATGTCAGCAAATTGAACTTTGAGAAGTTTTCCAAACACCTGGAGATTTATAGCAGCCAATCAGAAGGGGCCCAGTGTACCTGAGCCAACATGCTAAGGAGGCCCCCTCTGATGTAAACTTATAAAGTAATTATTAAAAGACCATATCTGCTATTCGTTTCTTATTTCTGCTTTCTTCAGCCCTTTTCTGTCTATACAGCCAGTCTCTTCTGCTCTACTCGTCAAGGTTTTTATACTATTTTATAGAATGAGATGCTGTCCTGATTCATGAATTGCAATACATGTCTGCTCAATTTTTAAATGAATTTTATTGTAATTTATTTTTTTTTGAGACGGGATCTCACTCTATTGCCCAGACTGGAATACAGTGGCATGATCATAGTTCACTGCAGCCTTGACCTCCTGGGCTTAATCAATCCTCCCACCTCAGCATCCTGAGTAGCTGGGCTACAGGCGTGTACCACCACGTGTGGCCAGTTTTTGATATTCTGTAGAGATGGAGTCTCACCATGTTGCCCAGGCTGGTCTTGAACTCGTGTGCTCAACCTGGAGGTTCAGGTAAAATTTCCTGAATAACAACTGGCCCATTCTCTGTGCTTAAACTATTAAAAAACAAACAAACAAACAAACAAAATTAGACTCATGCCTATAGTCCTCGCATTTTGGGAGGTTGAGATGGGAGCATCACTTGAAGATAGGAGTTTGAGACCAGCCTGGGCAATATGGCGAGACCCTGTATCTACTAAATAAAAATTAGGCAGGAGGTGGCTAAGGTGGTGATATGCACCACCTAAGTCCCAGTTACTTAAGAGGCTGAGGTGGGAGGATGACTTGAGCCCAGGATTTCAAGGCTGCAGTGAGCTAGGATTGCACTACTACACTCCAGCCTGGCAACAGAGTGAGACCTTGTCTCAAAAAAAATTGGTGCCCAGTCACGGTGGCTCACATCTGTAATCCCAGCACTTAGGGAGGGTGAGGCAGGCAGATCACCTGAGGTCAAGAGTTCAAAACCAGACTGGCTAACATGGTGAGACCCTGTTTCTATTAAAAATACAAAAAAATTAGCCAGGCATGGTGGCGGGTGCCTGTAATCCCAGCTACTTGGGAGGCTGAGGCAGGAGAATCGCTTGAACCCCAGAGGCAGAGGTTGCAGTCAGCCGAGATCGCGCCACTGCACTCCAGTCTGGACAACAGAGTGAAACGGTGTCCCAAAAAAATATATACGTATATGTAGATATCAACTCAAAAATTGTGATGAAAACAGAACAAAACCAAACCTGCGCCACCCAGTGGAGTAAGGAAGCACTGCATACAGGCAGATCACTCAGAATTTTTTTTTTTTTTTTCTTGAGACGGATTTTTGCTCTTGTTGCCCAGGCTGGAGTGCAATGGCGCGATCTTGGCTCACCACTCCCGACCTCAGGTGATCCGCCCGCCTTGGCCTCCCAAAATGCTGGAATTACAGGCATGAGCCACCGCACCCGGCTAGAAATTTTATTTTAACTTTTATCTACAGTGATCACATTAACTGCACAATTATCATTTTTGCTTACTTTGTGAATATATGGTGGGCAGGACTACTAATAGTTATTTTAAGATATTTTAACTTACGTAAGGAAGAATTGGAGAGTTGCAAACTTATTAAGTCCTCAACAGTGAAGATGTGGGAAATTTAGTTTAAAGCATCCTTGTGAACTTTGGGATGAATTTATGCTAATTGATTAGGCCTGAACCTACATTTTTGTCTGTTTAAATTTGTTACTCTGGAATACCAAAAGGCTAACTTGTTTTAGTCCCTTGAAAAATAAAATTTGAGAATTGTTGCAAACAGTGAAGGGACTTCCTTTTTTCCTTTAATACAGTTTTTTAAAAATTTCTAGCTCATTTACACATTACCACACACACAGTTTGTGTGATGACTACATAGTGGAGTGGGAAATTTTAATTCACTTTCTTTCTCTTTTAAGATCTGGGAAATTTTAATGGAATGACATTTTAAGGGAGCATAATTTTTTTTTTAAGTAAGGATTTCCTATACATTTTGTTAATTTCAAGAACAGAGTCGGCCAGGCGTGGTGGCTCACACCTGTAATCCCAGCACTTTGGGAGGCCCAGGAGGGCAGATCACAAGGTCAGGAGATCAAGACCATCCCGGCTAACACAGTGAAACCCCGTCTCTACTAAAAATACAAAAAATTAGCTGGGCTTGGTGGTGGGCACCTGTAGTCCCAGCTACTCAGGAGGCTGAGGCAGGAGAATGGCGTGAACCCAGGAAGCGGAGCTTGCAGTGAGCTGAGATTGCGCCACTGCACTCCAGCCTGGGTGACACAGCGAGACTCCGTCTCAAGAAAAACAAAAACAAAAAAAACAACAACAGAGTCACCAGTTATAAAAGGGCCACAAAAGTGAATACACTGTCGTCTTTGCTTTTACAAAGTTGCTTATTTGATAGCCAAACAGATGAAATAATACTTTTTCCTATAGTATATATTTAGCATAATCTGGACTATGATAGCATGAAATTGGTCAAGGGGGCTTATATCAGATAGTAATATCATCTTACTAAATTCTCTTCAAGTGATTGATTGGTCATGCCTGCGTGCGATGATCAGCAACTCTGGAAATTTTAAATAATCAGTAAACCAGGCCCCGGAACCTACTTTCACTTCTTCCCTAGGCTCTATGTACATTCAGCTCCATCCCAAGAGCAGTTTCACTGCCACTAGCTCCTGTCTTTTTGCACATCATAAGATCACAGGAAACAAACCACGGATATGCCAGAACATTCCTGGCAGTTTGTACATTGTGTTTCACAGACCCTACACTGAAAACAATGAGCAAACCTTGAGATTACAAATGATCTTCCTAACAATTTTAGAGACTCGATTTTTGACTTCCTGCCTGCAGGAAGGAAATGACAGTTGGAAGTGTGGAGAACAGGTGTTCCCCTGCACAGAATGATATCTTCTGCTTACTAAAATAAAAAACACTGCATCAACACTCCTACATGGAAGTGAACTCTAACCACAAGGCTCAGTCTTTTCACCACGGATCCAGCTTCAGAAACCCAAATCTGTTTCCTACCAGGAAGCTGTTAAACCCAGCATTAAAGAGCAAAGTAAGGCGTAGAGTTCCTCGAATCAGTACTGGGTTAATCCAAGTGAAGAATCTGGGTGGTTTGAAAATGTCCCCTTCCATGTCTTTCCAGTTACCACAGTGCAACTGCATGGCACACTCATCAGAGGACTTAGAAGGGCAGGAATCAGGATTGGAATAAACGGGTCCCAGCTGAAGGGTAGGTAGGTGATCTTAAACCCTCTTTCATCTCCCGTTGTCTTTGTCTCCAAGTCAGGGGTCTGGGATTATTTCCTCCCGGTAGCTTAGTGTTGGCATAATAGCTTTCTTTTTCTTTGCCAAGGTCGCTAGTTGCTCTATCCCTCATGAAGGAACCTTCGCTGCTTCATAATCCTTTCTGTGAAACTCAGGCAAATGACACCTTAAAAGGGCTGAAGACTCTGACATAATTGAAGGCCATGCCTCGGGTCAGACAAATACCAGACAGTCCTCTCCAGTCTCCTTCATTAATGGTGCAAACCCATTAGGGCGTGTGCATTTTCTGAGGGCCCACAGATTGGAGAAGGCTGGGGAAATATTGTAGCACTCACATCTATGAAGCCGTGGTGAATGCTTGAAAAGGGTCATAGTCTTTTTCAACAGGCATCATGAGATTAATCAGTTCTGCAATCCACAGCGACTTTGTCTTTTCTCTTTTACCTTGAGAGCCCAAGGAGCCATGCTGTGGAGAAAGAGATCTGGTAGCTTTATTTGGAGCCAAGCATTGCAAGGGTAAGGAGGAGCGAGTGAGGAAATTGAAGCCTGTAGACTGAGTGAGTAGATTGAATTGAGACTCATAGAACATGATTTCTCCTTCTGAAATGTCAGCGTGGGAGACAGCTCACTCTCCCTTGGAATAAAAAAAGAGTTAACCATGATCAAATCCCTTCACATTCCTTCTGCTGCCTACTTCTCTCTATTTTTTTTTCTCTGCCGTATTCTTATTTAATTTTTTTTTCTAATTTTTATTCCTAACTCACGACTTCTCTTTGAGTTGGAAGGAGGACGGGGTCTCTGTTGCCCAGGTTTGGAGTGCAGTGGCGCAATCATAGCTCAACCTCCTGGGCTCAAGCGATGCTTCCTCTTCAGTCTCCTGAGTAGCTGGAACTACAGGCGCACACCTCCATGCCCAGATAATTTTTGTATTTTTCATAGAGATGGGGTTTTGCCATGTTGCCCAGGTTGGTCTTGAACTCCTGGGCTCAAGAAATCTGCCCACCTCAGCCTCCCAAAGTGCTGGGATTACAGGCATGAGCCACTGTGCCTGGCCGTCTCCACTTCTCTTATACTTCCCTTGTGCGTTCCTTTTTTCCAGGAATACATATTAAGGGACCGTTGTGTGCTTGGCACTGTGCTAAGAAATGAGGATGCACAGATGAAAAGCAGATGCTCTCTGCCTTCCAGGAGCTCACGGTTTTGTGAGGGACCCAGTGTGTAAAGGAATGGTATAAGAACATTTTATCATTGGTGCTACCCTACAAGTATCCAAAAGATGTTTTGAGCCTGGGCACAGTGACTCAGGCCTGTAATCCCAGCACTTTGGGAGGCTGAGGTGGGTGGATCACTT
The DNA here is from genome assembly GCF_029289425.2 of Pan paniscus. Lineage (NCBI taxonomy): Eukaryota > Metazoa > Chordata > Mammalia > Primates > Hominidae > Pan > Pan paniscus. Next base: position 30,590,712 of record NC_073257.2, read on the forward strand.
GAGGTCAGGAGCTGGAGACCAGCCTAGCCAACATGGCAAAATCCCATCTCTACTAAAATACAAAAATTAGCTGAGCATAGTGACTGATGCCTATAATCTCAGCTACTCTGGAGGCTGAGGCAGGAGAATCGCTTGAGCCAGGGAGGCGGAGGTTGCAGTGAGCCGAGACTGCGCCACTACACTTCAGCCCAGGTGACAGAGCAAGACTCTGTCTCAAAAAAAAAAAAAAAAAAAAAGGTGTTTTGAGAAAGGAGGGAAGACTTAATTCCGCTTGGAAAAGCAGAGTAAGAAAAGGTTGCACAGAGGAGCAGAAGAGAACACAAGCGTCTGTAGAAGGATGAAGCTTCCCTTTTCAGCCTTTTCCTATGAAAGCAGGAGAGGATGATCCAATTCCACCCAAAGGCCCAGCCAGAAAACAGTGGTTCAAGCCTGTCTCCTGTCTTCTGCTTGCCTCTTGACTATTTCACTGCTCTTAGGTACTACCATTAAAAGGATAATTGAAGTGCAGTTTGATTATTTGGCTTCTATAAAGTAAGGGAAATCAAATTGGTGGAGGAAAGATTAAAAAAAAAAGCACAAAATTGTTATTGAACTCCCTCCACCCCATTTCACCCATTCTCTAGGGACAGCACTGTGAACAGTTTGACAAGTATCTTCCTGGATTTTAAAATTTACGTAGAAACCTACAACTACAATATTTGAAATCAAAAAGATTGTACCACTGATGTTGTTAGACATAGTATCTGCATCTTGCTTCTCTGTCCCACCCTCTTCCCTGTCTTACTACATCATGAACATTCTTAGAACTATTTTTCCTTGAAAAAAATCATTATTATTTTTAGAGGCAGGGTTTTCCTCTGTTACCACAGGCTAGAATATATTTGCTGTTCACAGGTGCAATCAAAGTGCACTGCAGCCTCGAACCCCTGGGCTCAAGCAATCCTCCCACCTCAGCCTCCCTAATAGCTGGGACTATAGGTGCATGCCACAATGCCTGGCTAAATTTTTAATTTTTTTTTTTGGTAAAGACAGGGTCTTGCCATGTTGCCCAGGCTTGTCTGAGACTCTTGGCCTCAAGCAATCCTCTCACCTTGGCCTCCCAAAATACTGGGATTGCAGTATTTCACTGCACCCAGCCAGAACAATTTTTCAAAGGAAATATTATTACACTATACAGAGAAAATTGCTGTAGCAATATACAGCTACCGCTTTGAGTCAACAGAAAGACTGATACAAAGCTTACCTCCTCTGAGAAGGCTTCTCTGATTAACTGTGAGTTTTTTCCATCCTTTCCCCTGTATTTTCTGGTAATTTTCCATGGGGTTTCTGAATGGTATTTGGCCTCTGCTCATAAACACACTCTTTTGTCTTATTCTCAAGCCCTTTCTCTAGCAAAGAAGAAAGACCACCTTTTGTAAGGGCACATGTGAGCTGGAAAGTTCAACAACTCAGACCCCTGTAAAGACTGGTCTTTCTTGGCATGCTTGCTTCTCCCTGTTGATCTGTCCTAGCCTTCTCACTCCCAGGTTCCTTGCTCAACTCACTCTTCTATTCCCTCCCCGCCTGGCTTCTATTTGTTCATTCATCAGATAGAATTGACAACATGCCAGGAGTGGAGGTTCCAGCCCGTAGAGTTTGGCTTGCTCTAATTCTGACTCAAACTCATGACCTTCTTTAGCTCCACTTACCAAATTCTCCCCATGTTTCTGAGTTCAAATTCCTAAGGGTGAGAATCCGATTGACCTGGTTTGTGCCAGGCTACACATAGATGGCTGGACACTCTATGGCCCAGGACCCATTCATTCAAGAAGATGTGGCTGAAGAAGGGAGATGGACTGTGGGCAGGTCACCCTTCCCAGTCCTAACTCGCCCAGAGTACTTACTCCACCAATGTCCTCGGGTCTTTGCGGGGCACTTGTGTTATCTCCCTAAGCAGAACGTGAGTTAACAGGGACTGCCGTGATCTGCATGCAGGAAGTGTTCAAAGGACAATGCGAACACACTCAACTGTTTCTTTACATGGAGTTGGACTTGTGGCGGGCAGAAAGCGAGAATCACAGCCTTCCTCCTAAAGAAACTACAGCCAGTGACCAGGGCATTCCAGGAGGTAGAAAACACTGGTCACAGGTCACGTCACATGAGTGCTAACACTCTTGGGGTCATCTTTAAAGGTAAAGGTGACCGGAAGCAGTGGCTTATGCCTGTAATCCCAGCACTTTGGGAGGCCGAGGTGGGTGGATCACTTGAGGCCAGGAGTTCGAGACCACCCTGGCCAATAGGATGAAACCTCGTCTCTACTAAAAATACAAAAATTAGCCAGGTGTGGTGATGGGTGCTTGTAATCCCAGCTATTAGGGAGGCTGAGGCAAGAGAATCGTTTGAACCCAGGAGACAGAGGTTGCAGTGAGCCGAGATCGCACCACTGCACTCCAGCCTGGGAGACAGAGCGAGACTCTGTCTCAAAAAATTAAAAAATGAAGGTGGAGGAAGATTATGAACCAGAGGAACGTTACAGGTGGGAAATAGAAAGCTAGTGTCAGTTTTAAATTCTCATAAATGGAAATAAAAATTGAGCATTCAAAATGGAATTATAGGCCTGGGTAAGAGACTTCTTTCTCAAGAGTCAAGCTATTCAATAACTCTCTTCAAATGCTCAATAATTCTTATTCATACACAAAATTTGTAGCAGGAATTATGATTCAACAGAGTGCTAGTGACTCAAGACGGACTTTTAGGAGGTTAAAATATAATTCATATCCAGTATCATTTAAATAGGCATTTTCATCAGGGATGATACTGACAATTGATGTCAATGATAAGTTATTAGAAGTAGTTGACAACTGGGTGCAGTGGCTCACACCTGTAATCCCAGCACTTTGGAGGCCGAGGCGGGTGGATCACCTGAGGTCAGGAGTTCGAGACCAGCCTGGGCAACATAGCAAAACCCTGTCTCTACTAAAAATACAAAAATTAGCCGGGCATGCTGGCGCATGTCTGTAGTCCCAGGTACTCGGGAGGTTGAGTCAGAAGAATCGCTTGAACCCGGGAGGCGGAGGTTGCAGTGAGCTGAGATTGTGCCATTGCACTCCAGCCTGGGTGACAGAGTGAGACTCCGCCTCAAAAAAAAAAAAAAAAAAGTAGTTGACGACAGAACCGCTGCTCAGATGGGCCTTCACCCCATCCTTTCATATTTTATCATTGTTCTTCTGAGTCTCTTCTTTGGCTTGAAAGAACTTCTGCTAAACTTCAATGGATTCAAAATCCAAGTTCAAATAACATAACTAGATGGCTTGAAGAACCTGCTGACTAATTGTCTGGCAGTGGGAGGGCAGAAGGCGTCAATCCTCAGGGTCACACCAGGAGCCTCCGATACACCCTGGAAGTCCAGCAGCGCAGGGCCCCTTCTGCCGGGGGCCTTGAGAGAGAGAAGCCTAGAGAAATACAGGTCTGCATCAGTGTGACAGCAGGCACAGGGAAAGCCACAGAAGGGACGGGGCTCAATGTCTGCTGGTGCGTCGCCCCCCTCATCAGTCCCGCTCCATTTGTGTTGGCCAGGGGGCTCTTACCTCTAGCCCAGGCTCCTCTCTGGTTCTCAGCTGGCCTCCTGCCTCCAGGGTAACACTGCTCTGTCCTTCCTCCACATCAGCATTGAACCTCCTTTCCAGATGACCAGAGGACTGCTGTGTTCAGAAAACCTCGCTTTTTCACTGCCGGCTACACCCCCCTACCAAATCCTTAATGGGACACGCCATTCTTACCTCAACCTATTTTGTTGTTGTTGTTTTGAGATAGGGTCTCGCTCTGTTGCTCAGGCTGGAGTGCTGTGGCACGATCACAGATCACTGCAGCCTCAACCTCCCAGGCTCAAGCAATCCTCCCACCTCAGCCTCTGGAGTAACTGAGACTATAGCCAAGCGACACCGTGCCTGGCTAATTTTTGTATTTTTTGTAAAGAAGAGGTTTCACCATGTTGCCCAGGCTGGTCTCAAACTCCTGGCCTCCTCAAGCTATCAACCCACCTTGACCTCCTAAAGTGCTGGGGTTACAGGTATGAGCCACCCCACCTGGCCCCCAAACTATTTTTCTAAGATTGCCTCCTCCTGTTTCCTGCTGTGCCACACCAGATTTTCACTAACCCCTGCAGCCTCCTTGGCTGTGTCTGAAATGTCACCGACACCACAGTGCCCCCGTCCATCCTGACCGTGCTTATGTGCCCATCCTCTTCCCACAACCCCAAGGTGAAGCAAGGTGAAGTCCACCTGTGTCCCTGTAGCACTTCATTTACGCTCTTCTGGCCTTGGTTTTTTGTTGTGGTTCCTCAGTTTATCTCCTCCATTGGACCTCAAGCACTTTCAGAACAGGAACTGCTGTCATTCATTCATCTTCACACCCTAACACATACTAAAATGCTCATTGTAAGTGCTCTAGTATGTTTTTCTTTTTTTTTTTTTTTTTTGAGAAGGTGTCTTGCTCTGTTGCCTAGGCTGGAGTGCAGTGGCATGATCTCAGCTCACTGCAACCTCAGCCTCCTTGGTTGAAGTGATTCTTCTGCCTTAGCCTCCCAAGTAGCTGGATTACAGGCATGTGCCACCACGCCCCTCTAATTTTTGCTTTTTTTTTTTTTTTTTTTTTTTTTGAGACGGAGTTTTGCTCTTGTTGCCCAGGCTAGATTGTAATGGCGCAATCTCGGTTCACTGCAACCTCCGCGCCTCCCAGATTCAAGCGATTCTCTCGTGCCTCAGCCTCCCAAGTAGCTGGGATTACAGGCATGCACCACCACACCCATCTAATTTTGTATTTTTTTCTTTTTTTGTGCAGATGGGGTTTCACCATGTTGGTCAGACTGATCTTGAACTCCTGACCTCAGGTGATCTGCCTGCTTCAGCCTCCCAAAGTGCTGGAATTACAGGTGTGGGCCACGGTACCTGGCCTTAATTTTTGTATTTTTTAGTAGAGACGAGGTTTCACCATGTTGGCCAGGCTGGTCTCGAACTCCTGACCTCAGGTGATCTGCCTGCTTCAGCCTCCCAAAGTGCTGGGATTACAGGTGTGAGCCACCATGCCCGGTCTCAAGTATGTTTTTCAAAGGAAGGATATTCATGGAGACAATTGACATTCTTTAAATGTTTGATATGCATTTGAGCTAGTCACAGATAGCTGTTAATGTGTAAATCTTGATAACGGGCTTCTAATGTCACCATTTCAGTTTGCTGTGCAGCAAAACAAAAATAACATTAATTTGTGTTATATGGCAACTAATGCACAATAATGAATGAATATCTTAAGTATTAGGGAGAATCCTGGTTAGAAAGTTGATAAAGTGAATTCAAACTCCCTTTTCAAGCACTTGAAAGGGAGGGATGGTTTTCCAAGATGAAGACTTAGGTTTGAGTATCTCCCTTTGCCTGAATTTGCTTTTATGTAAAAATAGAGGGTTGGATTCTATCTACTCCCCTTTAACTCTAAAATTATATTATTCCAGCAGTTTTACTTCACAAGAGTTGACTATTACACAAATGGTTTTGTGCTAACATTAGCAATAAACACCTTTTTAAAACCCTGCTTTTACCCATGCTCCCGGGCATGCTCTAAAGTTCATTTGACTTCTAATAATGGATGTGCAAATATGTTGAGTGATCACTTCCACAATGGCCCTGTTCCTTTAAGAGACCACGGTTGTTAAGTTAGGAGATCATTGAACCATATGAGGGTCAATAAAAGAATAAAAAGTCACTGGTTAGCGATTCGAGGACAAGGAACTTGATCCCAGTTCAGTGTCTGTGGGTCCATATGCTGCCCACAGTCAAAGAGGGAGTCCCAGGTTCTTGGCAGCTTGCTTTTCCTCAGGATGGCTTCTGGAAGGCTCATTAAGTTCGTGGTTTTTGAGCTCCTAGAGTTTGCCGCTTTCTCCATCCCCACACTCGTGATCACAGAACAGTTTGCCACCGCCTACCAAGGAACAAGGGCTAGATCTGACAACACACACTACTGGCTGATCATCTCCTGTTCTATTGCCTATGTTGCGTTAGTGACTCTACTGATCTGGGTTCCTGTAAAAGTTATCCTGCGCAAGAAACGTTATATTTACAGAAAAATTAAAGGATGGTAAGTAAAAGAATTTTCTTTTTTTTTTTTTTTTGATTTGGAGTCTCGATCTGTCACCCAGGCTGGAGTGCAGTAGGGCAGTCTTGGCTCACTACAACCTCCGCCTCCCGGGTTCAAGTGATTCTCCTGCCTCAGCCTCCTAAGTAGCTGGGATTACAGTCGCGCACCACCACACCTGGCTTATTTTTGCATTTTTAGTAGAGACGGGTTTTTGCCATGTTGGCCAGGCTAGTCTTGAACTGCTGACCTCAAGTGATCTGCCTCCCTCAGCCTCCCAAAGTACTAGGATTACAGGCAGAAGCCACAATGCCCGGCCTGTAGAAGAATTCTTTAGTAGGGAATCCCCGTGATGCTGTCAAAGATACGTTTGTTTGTTTGTTTTTTTGTTTGTTGTTTGTTTTAACTTTAAAGTTCAGGGGTAAAAGTGCAGGTTTGTTACATAAGTTAACTTGTGTCATTAGGGGTTTGTTGTACAGATTATTTCACCGGCATGCACCACTATGCCCAGCTAATTTTTGTACTTTTAGTAGAGACGAGGTTTTCATTTTAGCCAGGCTGGTCTCGAACTCCTGACCTCAAATGATCCACCCATCTTGGCCTCCCAAAGTGCTAGGATTACAGGAGTGAGCCACCACGCCCAGCCTGTAAAAGAATTCCTTAGCAGGGAATCCCCATGATGCTTTCAAAGATATGTTTGTTTGTCTGTTGTTTGACTTTTAACTTTTAAGTGCAGGTTTGTTACATAGGTTAACTTGTGTCATGGGGATTTGTCGTACAGATTATTTCATCACCCAGGTATTAAGCCTAGTACCTATTAGTTGTTTTTCCTGATCCTCTCCCTCCCACCGTTCACCCTCTGGAAGGCCCCGGTGTGTGTTGTTCCCCTCTGTGTGTGCATGTGTTCTCATCATTTAGCTCCCACTTATAAATGAGAACATGTGGGATTTGGTTTTCTGTTCCTGCGTTAGTTTGCTAAAAGTAATGGCCTCCAGCTCCATCCATGTCCCTGCAAAGGACATGATCTTGTTCTTTTTCATGATTGCATAGCATTCGATAAAGTATATATGCCACATTTTCTTTAGCCATTCTATCACTGATGGGCATTTAGGTTGGTTTCTTGTCTTTGCCATTGTGAATAGTACTGCAACGAACATACGGGTGCATGTGTCTGTATAATAGAATGATTTATATTCCTTTGGTATATACCCAGTATTGAAATTGCTGGGTCGAATGGTATTTCTGTCTTTAGATCTTTGAGGAATCACCACACTGTCTTCCACAATGGTTAAACTAATTTAGACTCCCACTAACAGTGTATAAGTATTCCTGAAAGATATGTTCTAACATACTGTGGGTAAGGATGTGAGCAGAGCGTAAGGATAGAATGTGACATTAATGGGAGGCTACAATTACTGCTTCTGTAAATGTATGGATATTATGGTATCTTCCATAATTTTTCTACAGTCATTTATACTGAGTGATAATAACACATGAGATGGGTTAGTAAGACTGGAGTTTGTGCCAGTTCATGCTATTCTAAGTAGTAAATGTCGGACTTAATTCTCCTGGACACTAAATTACGTAAACTTATCGGAGTGAGCTTACACAACTCATAATCAGAAGATGGTAATGCAGAATTTTAATTTTGCGTAAAACTGAAAGTAATGTCTATTTTTAATTATTTACATTGCATTTTGCAGGCTTACGTCATACTTTGACCATTAACTACGACTTTTAAAACAACTGGTTCCTTTAGACTTTTTATTTACTTATTTTTTATTTTGAGACTGGGTGTGGCTCTGTTGCCCAGGTTGGAGTGCAGTGGCGTGATCATTGCTCACAGCAGCCTCAACCTCCCCAGGGGGCTCAGGTGATCCTCCCACCTCGACCTCCTGAGTAGCTGGGACTACAGGTGCGCACCACCACACCCGGCTACTTTTTTTGTGTTTTTTGTAAAGATGAGGTTTTGCCACATTGCTCAGGCTGGTTCCAAACTCGTGGGCTCAAACAATCCGCCCGTCTTGGCCTCCCAAAGTGCTGAGATTACAGGCGTGAGCTGCCAAAGCTGGCCTACTTAGACTTTAAAAATAAATAATTTACTGTGTTGGTAAGTTCTGTTACCCTTGTAGGGGGGGAAAGTACTTCAATAACAATACAGAGATATTTTAAATAAATCAGGATTTAATGTTAATTTAACTAGCAGTTTAGCTAATGGGTATACTGATCCACATAAGGGTATTGAGAACAAATAGTCTCTGATATTAATGTATTTTTCCTTTTAGATCTTCAGATCTGATTCTTACTCATCTTGGACTTCTCTCTTTTCTTTAATAAGTTAATATAAGCTAATTTTTCTTTCATACTGATGTTTTATTTATTTATTTATTTGAGACAGAGTTTCACTCTTATTGTCCAGGCTGGAGTGCAGTGGCACGATCTCAGCTCACTGCAACCTCCACCTCCCGGGTTCAAGCAATTCTCCTGCCTCAGCCTCCTGAGTAGCTGGGATTACAGGGTCCTGCCACCACTCCCGGCTAATTTTTTTTTTTTTTTTAATATTTTTAGTAGAGACAGGGTTTCTCCATGTTGGCCATGCTGGTCTTGAATTCCTGACCTCAGGTGATCTGCCTGCCTCGGCCTCCCAAAGTGCTGGGATTATAGGCATAAGCCACTGCTCCCGGCCGATGTTTCATTTTGAAAGCGAATGACATAGAACACATGTGAAAAGTGAGGCACTGGGAATTTGCACATCCACGCAAGGGCAGAAATGTAAAAATAATAGACTCTGCAATAGAGCTAGAAATACCACTGCTGAGGTTGGGAGGATGCTGATGGAGAGCTGACATGTGAAGTTCATGGTGCTGTCTTTAGGTACCGATCCCAGATGTGGCAACTTCTGCGAACCTTGACAGGAGACTTTCATTTTCTCAAGAGCAGGGGTCTTAAGGGGTTTCTGGAAATAAAGCATTTTGTTGTTGGCACTGCTTTTATCAGTAGGGTTTAGGGGCTTTCCAAACCTTGACCAGAGCCCCAGGGTCACCTAAGGGGTAGCTTGGAGCTGGGCTTGACTCTCCACCTCTCACACCCTGTAGGGGTGGCTTTGACTGTCCAAGATTCCTGGCTGGGTTGGAATTTTGAGGGAATGGCGGAAGGTTCAAATGACAACAGGAATAAACCAATGGGAAACTGGCCCACCACGGCCCAGGAAGAAGCTCTTGGGTTTTTTTGTGTTTTGGTTTTTTGTTTTCACATTGACTCAAATCCCTAAGACTCTAGATTCTGAATGTCATTTAGGCAGCAAACCTTCCCATATAACTTACTGTTATTATTATTAGGCTATAATTGATTCTTTATAGATCATTGATTATGTGCCATGTAAGTACTGATATGAGGTGGTACAGAAACATGTACTTCATAGGCCAGGCACAGTGGCTTACACCTTTAATCCCAACACTTTGGGAGGCCAAGGTGGGAGGATTGATTGAAGCCCAGAGTTAGAGACCAGCCTGGGCAACATAGTGAGACCTCATCTCTACAAAACATTACAAAATCAGCAGGATGTGGTGGTGCACGCCTGTAGTCCCAGCTATTCAAGAGGATGGCTTGAGCCCAGGAGTTTGAGCCTGCAGTGATCTATGATTGTGCCACTGCACTCTAGCCTGGGTGACAGATGGAGACCCCCAACTCTGAAAAACAAAAAGAGAGAGAAATATCTACTTCACCTCATGAAGTATTTTTTTTTTTTTTGAGATGGAGTCTAGCTCTGTTGCCCAGGCTGGAGTGCAGAGGAGCGATCTAGGCTCCCTGCACCTCTGCCTCCCAGGTTCACACTATTCTCTTGCCTCAGCCTCCTGAGTAGTGGGGATTACAGTTGTGCACGACCACACCCAACTAATTTTTGTATTTTTAGTAGAGACGGATTTTCCCCGTGTTGGCCAGGCTGGTCTCGAACTCCTGACCTCAAGTGATCTGCCCGCCTCAGCCTCCCAAAGTGCTGGGATTACAGGCATGAACCACTGTGCCCGGCCTAAAGTAGAATTTTTATGAGTTTATCGTTATTATTGCCTAGAGAAAATTGCTGATTAGAGAGGTTCGGCAACTCTCCCAAAGTCAGTGAACTAGACAGAGTGGAAGAGGCAGACTTTGGACCTAGGTCTACCTGACTCCATAATGGGTACTTCTAGCCACTGTCCCAAACTGCCTCTTTGAAGGACAAGGTCCCATTCTCCTGGGGCAGTTGAGATTAAGGAACAGAGTAGGCTTTCGTTTCTGCCCCTTAGTGCACGTGGTATACCAGTCATCTCTGGTGTCTATTCAGATTTCATGTTGTGCATCTGGCTCAGGTACCTCCCCTGTGCTAAAGTGTTTCGGGTTGTCATGACTACATCTCTCAGTGATTTCTTTTGGGAAATACACTTCCAGTCTTTAGTTTCTGTTTTGCCGGTGTTGCTGGCCACACGTGTTTTAAATAGTGTTTAGACAGTGGACAGGTTATCTGTAATTTCAGTGAAACTGAAACTGTTTCCTTCTGGCCACATTCGTGAGCATTATCATATAGTTATCTTTTACTGGCATAGAAGAGAAGCAGTAGCCACTGAGCACTGTTCTAGGAGCTTTACACCTTCTGTACTGTTAAGTTTAAACTTTACAACAACTCAGCGAAGTGTACATGCTAAAGTTCTCATTTTATAGACAAAGAAACTGAAACTTGAAGTAATTAACTTTGTCAACTGATAAAGCTAGCAAGTGGAGCCAGGCATGGTAGCTCCTGCTTGTAATCCCAAGACTTTGAGAGGCTTAGGTGTGAGGATCGCTTGAGCACAGGAGTTCAAGACCAGCCTAGGCAACGTAGTGAGACCCTGTCTCTACAAAAAAATTAAAAAATTAGCCAGGCATGGTGGTACGTGACTGTAGTCTCAGCTGCTCTGGGAGCTAAAGGGGGATGATCACTTGAGCCCTGGAGATCAAGGCTGCAGTGTGTTGAGATCATGCCACTGCACTCTAGCCTGGGTCACAGAGCAAAACTCTGTCTCAAAAAAAAAAAAAAAAAAAAAAAAAAAGCTATGTAATGGGGAGCTAGGATTTGTGAGCCTAGGTCTGTCTGATTCCATACAATTTCCTGTATCTCATACAATTTTCTTTTCCTTTATTTTTTCTGACTTTGAATGCCAGGTGTGTTTCAAGAAAAATGCAATGCGTTTTTTTGTTTATTTGTTTTGTTTTGTGTTTTTTGAGATGAAGTCTTACTCTGTTGCCCAGGCTAGAATACAGTGGCATGATATCCGCTCACTTCAACCTCCACCTCTGGGGTTTAAGCTATTGTCTCATCTCAGCCTCCTGAGTAGCTGGGATTACAGGTGTGCGCCACCATGCCTGGCTAATTTTTTTATTTTTAGTAGAGACACAGTTTCACCATGTTGGCCAGGCTGGTCTCCAACTCCTGACCTCAAGTGATCTGCCCACTTTGGTCTCCCAAAGTGCTGGAATTACAGGCGTAAGCCACCAGGTGCAGCCAGAAAAATGCAGTGCTTTTAATGTCATTAACATACATTTCACCCAGAGTGTATTTGGCTCTTATAATATATGGGGTAATATATAGGGTGTCATGTCTTGATTGCTACGTGAAGATGATGCAAAAATAATTGCTACTAGACAAAGTAAGGATTGAGCATATGAATTATTTTTGAGGAATAGTCAAATAGTTGTTTATGTGAAATTTCATAGACCCCGAACATTCATGATTTGATGTTGATGAGGCTTATCTGAGAGCTTCCCTGAAGGTCCAGGCTGGTGTCATGAGCCGTGTGAGGCTGGTCTTCAGGAGAGAGTGAGTCATCAGTCAGTAAATGGTGTGCCCCAGGAATATATGTAAAGGAAAACTGGCCTGGATTCAAATCCTAGCCTTGACATTGACCGTGAAACCTTATGTGAGTTATTTGAATTCTTTGAGCCGTAATTTTTTCGTGAGCAAAACAGAGACAACTTAGTCTCTTTCTTGGAGTGCTGTTTTAAGAAATTTCATAAGATCATGCGTGTAAAGTTCCTAGCATAGCAACTGGTCTGTAGTAATCATTCAATGAATATAAGTGTTATGACCTCAGACTGAATTTACTATTTTCATTAAAAATGTGATCGTGTTAAATCTTCAGAATGACTCTGAAAAGTGGTAGAAGTGGCAATAAAACTGAAGGAAAATATATCCTGTGAGTCATATTCCTCGATTTTGGAGAATTTTGTAGGTTTCTTTTATTCTTTGAGAAGAATGAACACCAGTGTGGTGAGATCATTAGTATCTCAGAAATGTTTTACATTAACAGAGGTATTATGTGTTATTTTATGTCATATTTATGTTTTATTATGTTACAGTTTTCGTTTCATGTTCTCACTAGGCCTACATGCCAGTGTTGTAAAGTTGACCAAGCAGACATAATTCCCATTTTATGAGGGAGGAAACAATTTCAGAGAGCTTAAAATGTACTGGAGGCTGAACTTTAATCCGGTACTTTCCCCTTCTCTCATTAGCACTTCCTGATTTTTCTGGAATTATGGCTCCATTCTAGGGATGCCTGCCAGAATTCATAATCAACAAGTGAGATGCTTGGGGGGAATGAAGAAAGCTATTTATATACACACCAAATGTGTATTCCAGGAAATAAGAGAGTTATTTTCCTGGAATATCAGTAGATGTGTGATAACATTGAGCTACAAGGCTAGCCTGAAACTGGAGCATATCTTCATTGAGAAGGTACACTGGCAGCAGGATAATCCTAGAATATTTGTGGAGGTTCCCAGACTGTCTTGGGACCTAGAGCTATATTTTGGGTGTTCTTTTGAGTCCTTTGGAGTACAATTAATTCAGACTATGAACACGTCAGGAATCCTGGGCAGGGCAAGTTTAAAAGACCATTTTGGGCAACATTTTACCTGGCTTAAGGTTTTAACATATTCCATGAGATTTTGCTCTTGATCTGCTTTAGGTAACGGTGGTGGTGATCATAGGAGTAGTAGCTGTTGTAGTTGCAGTAAAGTAAGAGCAAATATTTATTGAGCAAGTACTATGTACCAGGCATAATTTTAAACATTGTCTGTATTATTTTAGTTGATTTTCTAATCTTGATATGCAAGAACAATGATATCTCCCCTTTAGAAATGAGGAAATTGAGGCACAGGAGTTAGAAGATCACAGAGCCAATGAGTAGTTGAGTCAAGACTGCCCCAAGGGGACCATCCTGGCTAACACGGTGAAACCCCGTCTCTACTAAAAATACAGAAAAATGAGCCGGGCGTGGTGGTGGACGCCTGTATAGTCCCAGCTACTTGGGAGGCTGAGGCAGGAGAATGGCGTGAACCCGGGAGGCGGAGCTTGCAGTGAGCCGAGATAGCGCCGCTGCAGTCCGGCCTGGGCGAAAGAGCGAGACTCCGTCTCAAAAAAAAAAAAAAAAAAAGACTGCCCCAAGGGAGCCTTGAGCACCTTACTGCTCCGCGCTGGCCCTGACAACTGCAACACACAGCACTAGTGACATCTGTGCACTGCTGGACACACGGGCTAACCTGAAGGAAATGGAACTCACTTTTCAGCACCTCTGAGAGATCATTAATTGGTAAGACCCCATTAACTAAACACTGCTGCTTACCAGTTACTTCTCAGAACACTCCAGTTTCTCTTAGTGAATCTGTTATCTATCATGTTTAACATTTTCTCATAGATTTATTGACTATTTGTATTTTCTAAAAATCATATATTTTTGTCCTTGATCTCTTTTTCTGTTGGTATGTCCATTTTTTTTTTTTTGCTACTGATTTATGAGTTCTATAAACATTAAGGATGTTCATTTGTTTAAATTGCACAAGATCATCAAACAATAAGTATGTTGAATTTGATGTAGCATACATTTCAGAGTTATCATTAGTCTTTTAATTTTAATTTGGTGTTTTTGATATGGAGAATTTTTATTTTTCACGTAGTTTAAGCTATCCACATTTCCTTTACAGTTTGGTCTTGGGCATTATACATGAAAAAGATCAATAATTTTGTCATAGTTGACTGCAGGCTTTATCTTCCTTGCCCTACTATATCCAGTGTATTAGTCTGTTCTCATGCTGGTAATAAAGACATACCTGAGACTGGGTAATTTATAAAGGAAAGAAGTTTGATGGACTTACAGTTCCACATCGCTAGGGAGGCCTCACAATAATGGCTGAAGGCAAATAAGGAGCAAGGTCATGTCTTACATGGCAGCAGGCAAGAGTGCATGTGCAGGGGAACTCCCCTTTATAAAACCATCAGATCCATGAAACGTATTCACTGTCACAAGAACAGCACAGGAAAGACCCGCCCCCATTATTCAATTACCTCCCACCAGGTCCCTCCCATGACATGTGGGAATTCTGGGAGCTACAATTCAAGATGAGATTTGGGTAGAGACCCAGCCAAGCCATATCACACTGTAAACCAGCATGAGCGTATTTACTTTTTCTTTTCTCTCCTTATCCTATGCAGGAAGTCACCACATTCTGGTAATTCTTCCTCTTCCTCTCTCTTGCATCAGCTCCTTGTTCTCCATGGCTGTTTCTCTCATCCCAATTAGGCCCTTATTTCCAGATCATCAAAACTTGAGTTTCTGACGTGGTCCCTCAAATTTTCATATATTCAAATCCACGGTCAGACCTGATTCGTCCTGATTGTTTCTGTTCAAGGAAAAATGAAGACCATTTCATTAACTAACGTTTGGGCTCTGGCAACCTTCACCCAGTGGTCTTCTTGCCTCTTGCTTCTTTTCTCCCCCCGCATTCCCTCCCAGTCCTTGTCAATAGGGTAATTCTCTCCTTAAAAAAAGTTTTCTGGGCCAGGCGTGCTGGTTCACACCTGTAATCCTAGCACTTTGGGAGGCCGAGGCGGGTGGATCACTTGAGGTCTGGAGTTCAAGACCAGCCTGGCCAACATGGTGGAACCCCATCTCTACTAAAAAATACAAAAGTTAGCTGGATGTGGTGGCTCGTGCCTGTAGTCCCCGGTACTCAGGAGGCTGAGGCAGGAGAATCGCTTGAACCCGGGAGGCAGAGTTCGCAGTGAGCTGAGATCGTGCCACTGCACTCCAGCCTGGGCGACAGAGTGAGACTATATCTCAAAAAAAAAAAAAAAAAAAAAAGAAAAGGAAGTTTTCTGTATCTCAGCTGCACCCCTTAAAAATCTCCTCTTCCCCTTGCTTGTAAATCAAATATTGACATTATTCCACAGAATCCTGGAGCTGGGCAAACTCTTATTGTTCATCTTCAAAATGATTTCTCACAATACAAATACCTCTGATTCTACAAAGAACTCACTACTTTCTGTGGCTCTTCGTAGAACAGCCTTCTTTATTCCCTTGTGTTGAAACAATACCTATCACTATATAGCTCTCTTTCTCATCCACTTTGTAGCCTTCACCTCCTCTGCCCTTTCTTTCTCCATGGCCAGGAGCTGTGCACGTTACTGCCTAATTCCCCATTTCTATTGCTTTTTGAACACTCCCATCAGCTCGCATAATATAAACTGCCACTTGTATGATGACAACTCCCCAAATTGTGTCTCCAGGGGTGACTTCTCTGAGCTTACTGTATCCTTGTTAAATTTTTGCAACATTTGAAGGCAGTGGCATCATTCTGCCATCTCAACCACGCCACATCTCAGTCTGCTAAGTTTTCTCTTCTCCAATGGGCAGAGTTCCATCAACCATTCCTATCCCATGATTTCTGGACCTTTGACTCTTTTGAAAGTCTCCTTGGGATGCTGGCTGGATTTTTAATGCCTGGATATTATCTCAGTGACACCCTGATGTCCTCTTGATGTGGCTACTGACTTCATGTATTGATATAATGCAATTGGCTTCCGTTGCAATGATGTCACCTGTTTCATAACAGAGTGTATGATTGACTAAACCTAGTTTTACTAGAAATCCTCTGGGTTAATAGTGATCCATGAGTCTGCTCTATGGGTTTGTTTACATAGGTATACATTTACCTATCTGAATTTCTTATATATATATATATGTACATATATATATATTTAGGTTTTATTATATATAAATATATATATTTAGGTTTTTGTCGAGACAGCATCTTGCTCTGTCACCCAGGTTGGAGTGCAGTGGCATGATCATAGCTCACTGTAGCCTCAACCTCCCAGGCTCCAGTGATCCTCTCACCTCAGCCACCTGAGTAGCTGGGACTACAGGTGTGCACTACCACGCCTGACTAATTTTTAAATTTCTTGTAGAGACAGGATTTGCTAGGTTGCCTGGCTGGTCTCGAACTCCCTGACTCAGGCAATCCACCTGCCTCGGCCTCCCAAAGTGCTTGGATTATAGCTATGAGCCACCATGCCCAGCCTCCCTACAAGAATTCTTCATGTTAGCCAGCATTATTTCCAGGCTACTGCAGGTACATGCCTTTGTGCTCAGGTACTGCCTCCATCCTCAGGGACTCTGTAGTCCACTGTGGAGTCTGGACAGTTGTATATGAAAAAACTAGAAAGTAATATAAACAAATCACCAAATTTTATGTGGCCCACCACTAGTCCTTTATTATCCCAGCGAAGAGCATCATCAAAACTTAGTACTGACTGGGCACAGCCTTGGAAGGCTGAGGCAAGAAGATTGCTTGAGACCAGAAGTTTGAGACCAGCCTGGGCAACACGGCGAGACCTTGTCTGTACAAGAAGTTTTAAAAAAATTACCTGGGCATGGTGGTGCATGACTGTAGTCTCTGTTACTTGGGAGGCTGAGGTGGGAGGATCACTTGAGGCCAGGAGTTTGAAACCAGCTTCAGCAACATAGCAAGACCCTGTTCTTCTATTAAAAAAAGAAAGAAAAAGAACTTAATACTGACAGTAAGGAAGATGTACTTTTGATTCATCCTTCCTACCCATCCCTTTCTACCCTGCCCCATCAGCCCACTACAGTGCCTTGAACTCAGCAGCTTTTTAGTACATGTGGTTTATGGACTCAGGTTTATTAGAAAAACACTATGCTTTGGAGTAATCAGGGAAAGTCTCATATGGAAAGCTTGATTTGCACTGAGCTTGGAAAGATGGGTGTGGGAGGGCATCCAGAGGAGGAGGATGAGTATGAGGAATGACTTGATATAGTGAATTATTTAAGGGGTGGGAAAAGACCTACTTGCTTAGAAAGGAGCAGGTGGTGAGAAATGGGTTGGCAGCATCGCAGAGTGGTTAGGGGCGTGAGTTTTGGAGTCCTCAAGACCTGGATTAGAATTCATCTTTCACTTCCCAGCCACGGGATCTTGGGCAAATTAATTCAGCCTTCAACATCAGTTTCATCGCCTGTAAAATAGGGTTGATACCTCACTCAGAGGGTTGTTGCTTGGTTGTTGTATGTAAAATTCTTTCCTGTAGCACTTAGCCTGTGGCATGATATGAGCTCATTGAGTTGTCGTAAAGAGCTGAGTGTTATTATATGTTGGAATGTTAATACTAGATTTTGGAGAACCTTGAAAGATGGGCAGGGAAACTTTAACTTCATGAGTTAGGTAAAAGGTTTTATGTTTCTGAGCAAAGAGTCATTTCCCAAGTTCTCGTCTGATCCTTTCCACCCACCATGCTTCGTCTATGAGAAATCTCAGGGCCAGAATCCTTGCTGCACAAACAGGAATTTGTAACCCAATGTGGCTGAGCTTACTGAGTTCATCCTTAATGGGTCCCATTCCTGGGAGGGTCCTTCTCATTGCCAGTTTATTATGATGCACACAGAGGTCTATGGGCAGTACCCGAACTCAGTCTTTCATGTGGAAATTACACCATGCCCACGTATCCTTTTCTTTAGCCAATCCTACTATGGTCGCAAACTTGCATTCTTTGCAGCATGAATAGTCTTTCAAAGAAGTGTCTGTGATATTTCTAACCTAAATTCTATTACTCCTAGGACTGCTATAACAAAGTATCATAAACTTGGTGGCTTAAACAACAGAAATTTGTTTCAAATTCTGAAATACCTAAAAGTTCTGGAGGTGAGAAGTCTAAGATCAAGCTGACGGCAAGGTTGGTTCCTTGTGAGAGATGTAAGGAAGGCTCTGTTCATGCCTCTCTCCTGGCTATTGGTGGTTGCTGGCAGTCTTTGGTGTTCCTTGACCTGTAGATGCATCACTCTGATCTGTGCCTTCATCTTCACATGGCATTCTTCCTATGTGTCCTCGCTTAGTCTTCCCCACCTGCATGTCTGTTTTCAGATTTTCCCTTTTTTTTTTTTTTTTTTTGAGACGGGGTCTCCTTCCATCTCCCAGGCTGGAGTGCAATGGTGTGATCTTGGCTCACATCAACCTCTGCCTCCCAGATTCAAGCGATTCTCCTGCCTCAGCCTCCCGAGTAGCTGGGACTACAGGCGCGCGCTACCATGCCCAGCTAATTTTTGTATTTTTAGTAGAGATGGAATTTCACCATGTTGGCAAGGATGGTCTTGATCTCTTGACCTTGTGATCTGCCCACCTCATTCTCCCAAAGTGCTGGAATTACAGGCATGAGCCACCACACCCAGCCCCAGATTTTCCCTTTTTAAAAGGACACCAGTCATATTGGATCACAGTCTCCCCTTGCACCCTATTTTCACATGATGACCTCTATAAAGACCTATTTACAAATAAGGTCACATTTGGAGGTATTGGGGGCTGGGACTTAAACATGTCTGTTTTGGGGTGTATAATTCAACCCATAGGATTTCACTCTCTGACCCTCCCAAAATTCATGTTCTTTTGGTGTGCAAAATAAACTCATTCATCTCAACACCTCCAAAAGTCCTAATCATCCCAGCATCAACTCTAAGTCCCAAATCTCAACTACACATCATCAACTCAAAATCCCAAAACTTTCCCTCTAAATCATCCAAACAAGGTATAGGCAAGACTTGGGATATGATTCCTCCTGGGTCAGAGTTTCTTTCCATCTGCAAACCTGTGAAGCTGGACAAAAAGTTACTTGCTTCCCACATACAATGGTGGAGCAGGATAGACATTACTGTTCTGAAAGGGAGAAATTGGAAGGGAAACAGGAGTCGTGGGTCCCACGCAAGTTCAAAAGCCAGGAAGGAAAATCTCGTTAGCTTTTAAGGTTTAAAAATAATCCTCTGTGTCTTGATGCTGATTCCTCTGAGCCCATCATCCAGGCCTATGAGGGTAGCGGTCCCAGCTCCTCAGCCTTGCATGGTCATAGCTCTGCCCTGTGGTTTTAAGTTGGGCACCTCTGGGCTTGTGGTTGCAGCACCAGTCTCCCTGGCTTTGGAACCACTGTCAAAGTCATTTTTCCCTTTTCTGAAAGATAACACATTTGCAGCCAAATAGCTCTATCAACCCATTTTCTCCCTAGAGTCCTAGAAGTCCAACAGCATTCCTTCATTTCATCTTATCTCTGCCACCTTCAGTCCAAGACAGCAGTATTTCTGCTGAGATGGTTGACTGGATTCACAAACCACAGTCTTGGTGTTCTCTTCTGAGCATGGTTTCTTATCATTTGCAATATGGATAGCCTGAGAATTTGTCAAATCTTCAAGTTCTAGTTCCTTTTTCTTAAAAATTCCTTTTTCAACTTATCTCTCTTTCTTCATTCACAGTTTATTGTAAATAGCAGGGAGGAAACAGGCTGTGCCTTCAACACTTTGCTTAGAAACATCCTCAGCTAAATATCTCAGTTCATTACTTACAAGTTCTACTTTCTGTCCAACAGAGCACAGTACAGCCAAATTTTCTGCCATTTCCTAGAAAGGATCACCTTTCCTCAGGTTTCCTATAATATGTTCCTCATTTCCATCTTAAACCTCACCAGAAGCACCTTAGCATTCATATTTCTAGCAATACTCTGTTCATGACAATATATCTACTCTCTAAGATGCTAACAGCTTTCTCTATATCCCTCCTCTTTTCTTTCTGAGCCCTCACTAGAATCTCCTTTAACACCTGTGTTTCTACGAACAGTCTCTTCAAGGCAATCTAGGCTTTTTCTATTGTGCTTCTCACAACTCTCGCAGTCTCTACTCATTCCTCAACTCCAAAGCCACTTCTACATCTTTATGTGTCACAGCAGCATTCCACATTCCAGTCGCAAAATTGGTGTAAGTTTCCTAGAAATGCCACAACAAAGTACCTGGATGGCTTGAGCAACAGAAATTTATTGCCTCAAAATTCCAGAGCTGAAAACACTGAGATCAAGATATTGGTAGGATTGCTTCCTTCCAAGGGATATGAGAAAGAATTTGTTCCATGTCTTTCTCCTTGCTTCTGGTGTTTTTTTGGGCAATCTTTGATGTTCCTTGGCTTGTAAATGCATCACTGTGATTTCTGCCTTCATCATCACATGATATGCTTCCTGAGTTTCTTCACAGTCTTCCCTCTGTGCAACTCTGTCACCAAATTTCCCCAATTTTATAAAAACACCAGTCATATTGGATTAGGACCCACCTTAATGATCTTATTTAACTTGATTATCTCTGTAAAGATCTTATTTCCAAATAAGATCACATTCGGAAGTACTGGGGTTTGGGATTTCAACATATCTTTTTGGGGAGACACCATTTGACCCATAATACTCAACAAATTATAAGCATATCCAGCCGGGCATGGTGGCTCACGCCTGTAATCCCAGCACTTTGGGAGGCCGAGGTGGGTGGATCTCGAGGTCAGGAGTTCCAGACCAGCCTGACCAAGATGGTGAAACCCCGTCTCCACTAAAAATACAAAAATTAGCCAGGCGTGGTGGCATGTGCCTGTGATCTCAGCTACTCAGGAGGCTGAGGCAGGAGAATCACTTGAACCTGGGAGGCAGAGGTTGCAGTGAGTTGAGATCAGCCATTGCACTCCAGCCTGGGTGATAGAGTAAGACTCCATCTCAAAAAAAAAAATATATATATATATATACACACACATATATATGTATGTATATATATATGTATATATGTGTATATATATATAAAAGCATATACGAGCAGTAAGTCAAGATTTTCAAACACAGGTTAACATAACTTCTGGTTAAATAAAACATAGACTTGGGTTGTATTTATTTATTAATGAGTCCCTTCATTTAGTATTTATTGAATTCCTACTATGTGTTGGACATTCTCTAGCATCATGAAGTTCTTGAACTTCGATGAGAAACAATTTACATTGTTTCTTTCGTTAACCTCTAATTGAAAGCTACCAATCTTTTCTGATGTGGATGTTGGTAACAAACCACAGTAGTATTAGCAGGACCTGTAACTTTATTGCATACATAGAGCTTTTCAGACCATGTATCACAGATCTTTTCATATGTCACAACAGTTGTAGGAGAGACTTCAGTATATGGTTTATGATCTTCACTATCTTGAAATTATGAGTGATTACAATTTTTACTAGATCTTAAGTACTCCCCCTCTTTTTTTTTTTTTGAGACAGTGTCTCGCTCTGTCACCCAGGCTGGAGTGCAGTGGCGTGATCTTGGCTTGCTGCAACTTCTGCCTCCCGGGGTTCAAGAGATTCTCCTGCCTCAGCCTCCCAAGTAGCTGCGACTACAGGTACACACCACCACACCTCGCTAATTTTTGTGGTTTTTTTTTTTTTTTTTTTTTTTTTTTTTTGTAGAGACGAGGATTTGCTGTGTTGCCCAGGTTGGTCTCAAACTCCTGGGCTCAAGTGATCCACCCACCTTGGCCTCCCAAAGTGCTGGAATTACAGGCATGAGCCACCAGGCCTGGCCTGCTTCGAAGAAAATAAAAAAAAGACAATGTGTTCATAGATAGACACATATATTGTTATGAGGTTAATGAAAGAAATGATGTAAATTGTTTCTCATCCAAGTTTAAACTTTAAAAAGAATTTGGATTACTACATAATTCTTTAAAAAAGAACCATAAACTGTATACAATTTTTTAAAAAAGACTTTAGGTAATTTTTAAAATTTGGATAATTTCAATATAATTGATTTATTTTCTAAAAACCTGTATATTTTATTTTACTCATTTAAAAATGTTGTCCTGAGAAGGGTTCATAGGATTCACTAGATTTTCAGAAGTTTCATCGCACAAAAATGATTCAGAAACATTATTCTAGTTGCTGGAAATAAAGTAGCAAACAAGTCAGATACGGTCCGGGCTTCCACAGAACTTACCTCGGGGCATGAGGAAAGAGGAAGATGACAAACAATAAACAAAGAATCAGCAGATTTCTAGGTAGTCATAGGGCTATGTATACAACTCGTGTGTGTGTGTGTGTGTGTGTGTGTGTGTGTGTGCCTGTATGTGTTTCCTATTCTATATGTGAGAGTAGGAGCAATAAGAGAAACCATATCACGTACAGCATGTAGACTAGGGTAATAAGTTTCAGTTTCCTTCTAATCACATTGTGTGTTCATCAAAGATTTTTTAAAATTGTGATAAAATACATATAATGTAAAATTTACCATCTTAATCATTTTAAGGGTACAGTTCGGTGGCATTAAGTACATTCACATTGTTGTGTGACTGTTGCCACCATCCATCCACGAAACTCTTTTCATCTTGCAAGACTAAAGCTTTATACCCATTAACCAATAACCCCTTCCTTTCCCCAACATTGGAGCAGTGACAAGACGTGTTTTACATTTTAAAAGCATGACTTCATTTAAAAAACATGAAGACAATGTTGCTAGGCAAGAATAGAACCACCAACAGGAAACCAGTTAGGAAATATGGCAGATGAGAGGTGACAGTGGATGAACTATGGTGTTGGCAGAAAAGGAGTTTGAAATGGACTTTGGCAGTAAATCAGACAGGATTAGATGATGGGCTGGAACAAGTATGGAGGAGGACTTGGGTTCTGTTTCGGACATGGTAAGTCTGAGTTGTGTCTTTGCCATCCAAGTGGAAGTGCCTAACAGTTGGGCAGACAAGTCAGAGTTCAGGAAAAACACCAGAATGTATTGTGGAGTCCTGGGCAAATGAGTGGTATTTGAAGCAGTGGGAATGGATGAGATAATCCAGGAAGATAATATAGTTAAAGAACAAGCCCGGGAATAATCTCTGGGGCATTGTCATCGTTTAGAGGTCAGGTTGAGAAGAAGAGAACTTTATGAGTGGCTTGTCCAATCTTACTTAGAGAACTTAGTGTTGTAGGAACTTGGATCTTGGCTGAGACAAACAGATAAAGCTACTAGTTGAAAATTCCATCAGGCTGGTCTTAGCCAGGTTATACTGGGTCTGGCCATGAGAGAGGGGTAATCTCATCTTCTAATTTATATTTACACCTAGGACATCTAAGATGGTGCTGGGATGGGGGAGGCAAGACAGCGCCAAAGAGAAATTGTTCTCTATTATTTTATTCTTTATAATTTCAACTTGTATTTTAGATTCAGGAGGTACATGTGCATGTTTGTTACACTGGTATGTTGCATGATTCTGTGGTCTGGGGTGTGACTGATCCTGCCACCCAGTTAGTGAGAATAGTACCCAATAGGTAATTTTTCAACCCTTGACCCCTTTCCACCCTCCCCTCTGTAATGGTCCCCAGTGTCTATTCCCATCTTTATGTCCATGAGTACCCAACGTTTAGCTCCTACCCAACGTTTAGCTCCCACTTATAAGTGAGAACATACAGTATTTGGTTTTCTGTTCCTGAGTTAATTCATGTAGGATAGTGGCCTCCAGCTACAGCCATGTTGCTGCGAAGAACATGATTTCATTCTTTTTTATGACTGTGGAGAAATTAATAATTTGAAAGCATTCAACACTGCTTGTACATAGAAAACATTATATAAATGGAATTAACATAATATATATTAACGAATCAAAGAGAAGGTAAATATTTCATTGTAGAAAACCTTTGAGAAGGTATCTTTTGTTGTCCCATAAATTAAGGATGCTAAACATACATTTAAATTTTCTATTTTTTTAATTAATTAATTTATTTATTTTGAGACAGAGTCTCGCTCTGTCGCCCAGGCTGGAGTGCAGTGGCACGATCTTGGCTCACTGCAAGCTCTGCCTCCCGGGTTCACGCCGTTCTCCTGCCTCAGCCTCCCGAGTAGCTGGGACTATAGGCGCTCACCACCACGCCCGGCTAATATTTTGTATTTTTAGTAGAGACAGGGTTTCACCATGTTAGCCAGGATGGTCTCGATCTCCTGACCTCGTGATCCACCTGCCTCGGCCTCCCAAAATGCTGGGATTACAGGCATGAGCCACCATGCCCGGCCACGTTTAAATTTTCTGTGTCATAAGATATACTATTTTCTACATATTATATCTCAATAGCTATTTGATTGGTTGATCATGCAAGGTTTAAGAAGTGGTCCAAAAACAAGTTTGAAAAATTATGTCATTTTTATGTATGTATGGTTTTTTTTGGTTCTAGTAAAAAATGTAAATGTTTTTAAGTGATCTTTAAATATTTAATAGTTTATCATCTCTAAATGTACTTTTTGAAATATGAATTTTACAACATGGGATATAATATAACTTGAAAGTCATGCTGTTCATTTCTTCAGTTGGTCACTACAGCCTGATCTCTCTCTTGGGCAGGATTTTAATTAATGAATTATGAACATGTTGAATGTCATTTGACTTGCGATTTGATGCTTTTAATAGTTCGTGGTTTGCTAATTATTTGGAAATCTCTCACCCCTTTGTTCTAGAAGAAGCATTCTGGTTTCTGCGCGTGTTCCTCTTTGCCATATGCAAACATTTGGGAAATGGAAATAGGGAAGCAGCAGCTTCTTAGAAAAACTATAGATGAATGGAACAGGAACTGCAAAATTAGCAAAATGTAAGAGGAACTGTCGATCTTGTCCATGATTGCTTTGGCTTATTTTTTCTCCTTTGCTAGGAGACCTGTTCTGATGATGTGTGTGGTCCTCACCACACTGCCCTGCCTCACCTTTTCCATAGCAGTGACTGAGGTATGGAATTTTGATTTCTTCTGCTACAAGATTATGAGATTTTATAATTTCTTGTTATTGGAATTTGATAGAGCAGCGTGCTCAACAAATTTCTTGACATTTATATAATCCAATCTTCTTCCAGGTTGCAATATATGTTATTTAAAGTACTAAGATCATTGTTACCTCTGTGATTGTGAAGGAAAGTCTAGTAGCCAATTTTTAAAAATTAATTTTGTTTGTGTGTGAGACAGTAATGATATTTGAACGTTTAAAAAGTGAAAAATGTGAAAGTTGATCTATATTTGTTTCTTCTACCAACCTGGTGTTTTTCATGATTGTCCTCAATTGTAAATGAATACAACAAGATCTAAGGGAAGGACCACTTACATTTTAATACCTTTGATAAGATGTCCATTGATAATAATTTGCATGTGT
The DNA here is from genome assembly GCF_029289425.2 of Pan paniscus. Lineage (NCBI taxonomy): Eukaryota > Metazoa > Chordata > Mammalia > Primates > Hominidae > Pan > Pan paniscus. Next base: position 30,616,120 of record NC_073257.2, read on the forward strand.
TATTTATTTGAAAATAATGCTGAGTTTATGTTTTGACTAAATATAGCTTCAAAAGGTCTTGGATAGAAACCAGCAGGTCAGGAATATCTTAGGCAGAACTTTCAGGCTGTAAGTACTTCATTATCCAAGGAGGTCAGAGAAGAATGCCCCACTAATCTTATTAATTTGCAAGGTGCTGTGGAAGATAACTTTTATTTTCCCAAAGCATACTTAATTTACTAAATTACTTAATTTACCTTTTGATATTTCACTTATATGTGAAGCAAATATTCATTAAGTATATATTACAGGCCAGGCACTGTTAGGTACAGGGCATAGGGGACCCAGGAAATATGGCCGAGTCTCTCATATAATTTTCTGACATTAGAGAGAAAAATAAACAGGCAATTAGAACAAGTATCACAAGTGTTGTGAGACAGGGCAGTACCGAGTAATGTATGACATTAGAAATTACATGGTTGTTAGAATGCATTGTAGGTGCTGCTAGAATACATCATAGATGCTGCTAGAATACATCATAGATGCTAAATTAGGACAATGTATGAATGCATAGAATAATTTTGGGAGGCTACTCACATGTGCTTTGCTTCCAGTGAACTGCAACAGGTGAATATTTCAATCTAGATCTGTCTTTTCCCCTCCCAAAGACCTTGTAAATCATTTGGAAGGTTCTCAAAAGCTGTAAAAATTTAGTTTACAACCTTTTAAGAAACATCACTGCGGTAAACTGATGGCATATCTGGAGCTCGATAGCCCTTTTTGGTTCTTTTTTATGATGTCTCTTCCATTGTTACATCTTTTTCTTTCCTTTCCTTTTTTTCTTACTTAATTTTCACCGAAGTATAACACATAAACAGAAAAGTGCATGAAACATACAAGTACAGTAACAATGGAATACCACAAAGCAACCCCCTGGGTAAGCATCGCTCAAGTCAAGGTCAAGAAGGAAACTTTGGCCGGCTCCATGCCCACACTCCTTTATTTTTATTTATTATTTTATTTTATTTTTGTATCAGAAACCCATTGCTTGCTCACTCTTTTTTTATGCTCCTTTCAATGACTCCCTTTCCCTCCTTTCCAGAAGTCACTTCTAACTTGACTTCTGATACTGCAGGCTAGTTTGTCTGTTTTTGAAATTTTTCCAAGGAGAAATCAAATGATGTCTGGCTTCTTTTATTTAAAATATGGTTGTGAGGGTCATTCGTGTTTCTGTGAATACCTGAAGCTCATTCGTTTTCAGCTGTAGAGTATTTCATTTTATGAAAAGATCATAATTTACTTATCTGTTCTACTCTTGGTCGCCATCTTGGTTGTTTCCAGTTTTGGCAATTACAGAGAATGCGGCAGTGAACATCTGTGAATATGTCTTTTGGTGTGCACGTGCAAGCATTTCTGTTGGTTATGTATGCAGGAGCAGAACTGATGGATCATGAGATACTGAAATGTTAAATTGTGAGAGATAAGGTCAAACAGCTTTTCAAACAGATTGTACTGATTTCTATAGCATCTCTATAGAACTCACCAGCAGAGAAGGAGCATTCACCAGCGCTTGCGTTGTTTCTTATTTTTTTGGAGACAGAGTCTTTCTCTGTTGCCCAGGCTGGAGTGCAGTGGTGCGTGTGATCTTGGCTCACTGCAAGCTCCGCCTCCCAGGTTCAGGCGATTCTCCTGCCTCAGGCTCCCCATCAGCTGGGATTACAGGTGCCCACCACCACTATGGGCTAATTTTTGTATTTTTAGTACAGACGGGGTTTCACTGTGTTGGCCAGGCTGGTCTCCAACTCCTGACCTCAGGTGATCCACCTGCCTCGGCCTCCCAAAATGCTGAGATTACAGGTGTGAGGCACCCCTCCAGGCATCATTGTGTCTTTTTATTTCAGCTCTTCTGGTGGGTACGATCCTGAATCTCACAGTACTTTTAAATTACATTTCTCCAGTAATTAACAATGTTGAGCATCTTTTCATCTTGCCCATTTTTTATTGTGTTGCTTATCTTTTAAAAACGTATTTGGAAGACTTATTTTCATATTCAGATTATACAAGCCTTTTTTGATTATATGTATTGCAAATATCTTTATGTAACTTGTCTTCACACTTTTATATCTTTTTGATGAAAAGAAGTTCTTAACTTAAAAATAGTCCAGTTTATTGCTTTCCTTTATGGATAGTGCTTGGGTCACTCACTTGTAGAAGATTTTGTCATTGTGAATCTGAATTTCAAAGTCTTAAAATCTTTCATATATATATATTTTTGTTTGTTTGTTTGTTTGTTTGTTTTTGAGATGGAGTGTTGCCCTATTGCCCAGGCTGGACTGCAGTGGTGCAATCTCTATTCACTGCAACCTCCACCTTCTGGGTTCAAGTGATTCTCACCTCTCAGCCTCCTAAGTAGCTGGGACGACAGGCATGTGCCACCACACCCGGCTAATGTTTGTATTTTTAATAGAGATGGGGTTTCAACATGTTGGCCAGGCTGGTCTTGAACTCCTGACCTCAAGTGATTCACCTGCCTTGGACCCCTGAAGTGCTGGGATTTCAGGTGTGAGTCACTGTGCCCAGCCTCCTAATTATATTTTGAAAGCTATATTGTTTCTTCATTCTTTTTTAGATTCACAATACATCTGGAACTGATTTTTGTATATGTTGTACAGCAGTGAGTTAATTTTTTTCCCCACATAACATTCAACGGACCGAGCACCATTTTACTAAAAAATCCATCCTTCCCACATTTCTCTGCTGTGCCACCTTTGTTATAAATCAAGTGTAGATATACATAATTCCTATGCCAACTCTACACTGTCTTAGTTCTTGCAGTTTTATACTAGTTCTTTATATCCAGAAGAGTAAATCTTCCTAGCTTATTCTTTTTCTTCCAGAATTTCCTGGCTTTTTAATTTTCATATAAATTTTATTGTCAGCCTGTCCTTTTCCACAAAAAGTTGGAACAGTGGTTGAAGTTGCATTGAATAGTATCATTTTTCCTTCCTTCCTCCCTCCCTCCTTCCCTACCTCCTTTCTCTCTCTCTCTCTCTCTCTCTCTCTCTTTCTCTCACTCTGTTGCCCAGGCCAGTGCAATGGCGTGATCTCAGCTCACTGCAACCTCTGCCTCCTGGGTTCAAGCAATTCTCCTGCCTGAGTGTCCTGAGTAGCTGGGACCACTGGCATGTGCCACCATGCCTGGCTAATTTTTTTTGTATTTTTAGTAAAGATGGGGTTTCACCAAGTTGGCCAGGCTGATCTCGAACTCCTGACCTCAGGTGATCCACCTGCCTCGTCTTTCCAAAGTGTTGGGATTACAGGTGTGAACCACTGCAACCAGCCTACACTGTTTATTTCTTTCTCTAGCGCATTACCCTGGCTAAGACCTCCAGGACAATGTTGAACAGAAATGGCCATGGTGGCATCTTTGTCTTATTCCTGATTTCAGAGGGAAAACTTTCAATATTTCATCATTAATACAATGCTTTCCATAGTTTTTTGTTATTGTGGTTTGTTTTTCTTTCTGTTTTTTGTGGGGCAGGGTCTTGCTCTGTCACCCAAGCTAGAGTGCAGTGTCACAGTCACTAGTCACTGCAGCCTCGACCTCCTGGGCTCAAGTGATCCTCCCACCTCAGCCTCTCGAGTAGCTCGAACCAAAGGTGTGTGCCACCACACCCAGCTGATTTTTAAATTTTTCATAGACTTGGGTTCTGGCCTTGTTGCTCAGGTTGGTCTCGAGCTCCTGGGCTCAAGCAATCCTCCCACCTCAGCCCCTCAAAGTGCTGGGATTATAGGTGTGAGCCACCACACCTGGCCTTGCCATAGCTTTTTGTAAACACTTTAAGCAGACGAAGGAAGTGTCCCAAAGTCTAAGCAGAATTATCTGAGTTCTGTCTTCTTGGAAGACTCTAAATGTTCATATTTGTTCTTCTAGCTCTTTGAGGCTGGATTCTTAGAAGCTCTGCTCAGCAGTAGAGTTGGAAGGAGTTACCCCTTCAATATTACAGGGAGCCCACTACTATTTTTTGCATGCATTTACCAAGGTCTGTCTTTAACTGAAAATATGCTTCCATTGATATGAATCCTTATGACAACTTTAGAAATGGTTCAAAACCTTGTGGCGTTTAAAACCTGACGAGTTAAAAACCAACCTTCTAGTTTTTTAGTAAATGTAATTATAATTAATTTAGTGCTGCATTCAGACTATTGAAAGCATTTTGAGCAAAGAAAGCACAATAATTTAATGCTTCTAAATGGTTTTCTCTAAACAGGTTCAAAAGAGCATTAATGGGTCCGCTGATGTCTTACCTGATATGTTACCTGACCTGCCCGTATCTCTGGTTCTGTTATCCCTGATCATGGTTGATATTATTGAAAAACTCAGGATATATCCTCTTAGAGGGAGTCAAAAGAGTAAGTGTTCTTTTAAATGTGAATATTTTTTAAAGTTTGATATGTTTTTCACATTTCTGCCACTCTGTTATCTGACAACATGTTTAATGATACCTTTTCTTAGGGCTAACATTACTAATAGAAGATTGCAAATGAAGATATCTAAACATAATTATTTTTAAACCTACCTTGATAGCTAGATAGCTGCTTTTGTTTGCTATTCGCATTTTAGTAGTACTGATAAATTAAAAATTATCAAATAGTTAATACCAAAAACCTTAATGTTTATTCCAGCAAGAAATTATCCAAGTAAATTATTATAGATGTATATTTTTCTAGGAAGTCTCTTAAAGCTTATGTTTAAATGAATTAATAAAAAGCTTAGTTTGGAGACTTTTACTACAGGAATTAATATGACTGTGGTAGTTGTGTCCTAGATAATCATGTGTTTTTAGTTGTGAATTATAAAAATGCCAAAGATCACACTAATAAAACCAAGATATGGCTGGGTGCGGTGGCTCACACCTGTAATCCCAGCATTTTTGGAGGCCAGGATGGGAAGATGGCATGAGCTCAGGAGTTTGAGACCAGCCTGAGCAACATAGCAGGACACCATCCCTATAAAAAAATAAAATTTAAAGAAAACTCAACAAGATATGTCACATCTCCTCCAAAGTGATGAGTTGAAACTAAATACAGATTGGCCCTTACAAAAAGATATTTTGTTAATGGAATATTTTATTTATTTAGTCGTAAATTACTCCAGCTTTCATTAAATTTCTTGCGGTAGTATCTGTGTTTAATTGGCAATATTTGTATGCTAGTTACTGTGTGGCTAAGATTTTGTCATGTTGTGCATTTGAAATGGGTAAGGTTTGTCAGGTTGTTTTCTGATGGGGTGAATGGAGTCAACTGAGTGAGCCTCAGGAGACAGCTTCAGAGTGATGGGGTCAGCACTGGGGCTCGTCAGTCATTTATGGGTCAGATATCAGTACCTTCCAGTCACTCTTGCTGCTCAGATGGAAAGCAAAACTGAGGTGGAGGCCACTAGGAAGTTGGAGAATCTGAGCCTGTCACTTTGTACTTCATCCTTGGGTGGGAGATGACGGTCTGTTATGGCTAACATAACACAGGCGACATGTAGGTAGATAAGATGGCAGCCGGGGCCATCTGTTGAGTGGAAAGCACACCCAAGTCACATCTGCCCTCCAGAGTCAAGCGTATTTTTCTTAAACTCAGGAGAGTTGGGAATCTCCAAATCCTTTGCTACATCTCTAGATTCCTTAAAAATGCAAATCTATTTTTAAATATAATTTTTTTTTCTATTTGAGCTGGGGTCTTGCTATGTTGCCTAGGCTGACCTAGAGTTCTTGAGCTCAGGAGATCCTCCTGCATCAGCCTCCTGAGTAGCTGGGATTCTAGCTGTGCACGGCTGCACCCAGCTTTAAATTGGATGGTTTCTGATGACTCTGTATTTTCCATATTAATATAAATTTCCTGTCCAAGTTAAAAGGTCTTTTTAAAAAAGAAAGACACATGTATCTTTTTGGGAATAAGTTAATGACATTTTATTTTTGTTAGTGATGAGTTGTTTTTTTGTTTTGTTTTGTTTTGCTTTTGAGACGGAGTCTTGCTCTGGAATGCAGCGGCATGACCTCTGCTCGCTGCAACCTCTGCCTCCTGGGTTTAAGCAATTCTCCCGCCTCAGGCTCCCGAGTAGCTGGGATTGCAGGCATGTGCCACCATACGTGGCTAATTTTTGTATTTTTAGTAGAGACAGGGTTTCATCATGTTGGCCAGGCTGGTCTCGAACTCCTGACCTCAGGTGATCCACCCACCTGGGCCTCCCAAAGTGCTGGGATTACAGGTGTGAGCCACCGTGGCTGGCCATTAGTTGGGTTTTTAAAGGGGAATTTCCTTGCATCCATAACTTCAATAATGACACTGAGAATTGAAATAAGACATCTAAAGAAGAAGTAGATCTGGGGGAGAAGACTCTAGCACATTTTGTACAACTGCTTCTCACTTGAAGAGCCTTCTTCTTGAGCTGTTCTCCGTCCAAATTTAGGAAGATTAGTGTCTGGTTTGATAGTTCCACCACTTAATAAATTCACACTTAAAAAAACTAGCAGTCACTTGAAATGCCTTTGTAAATATGAATCATACATGCTTTTAATTTGTATGCAAAGACCTTGAACCCAAATAGTCTCCTACACTCACTTTAACATGAAATTAATGATATAAATTATGTAAATTTTGAATCCATGAGGTTTTCTCATTTATTCCTTGGAACATGAATTAATATATGAATACATTAACATGTAAATCTTAAATACATAAATCTGAACCTAAGCAAATATACCATAAATATGGTTTCACTACAGGTGATACTTGCAAGTAAAAAAAATTGACTAGAGGTGGGGGATGAACAAGATCTAGAATAATTTGGCTCCCTTTAGGAAATGTGGGAAAAGTGAATATGTTCTTTGCTCTTTCCAGATAGTCTGAAATGCATACATGTCTGTCAGCTAGCAGCAGTTTGGACTTTATGCTAGATGAAACTAACATAATCTACAACATTTTGATTTATGGACACTCTTATAGCATCCTAACCATCTTCATTCCAAGCTACAAAACTTTTATCTTTGTGTAGCTTTTCTTTTTCCAAAATTTTAAATAAGTTATTCTGCTGACGAAATATGCTTATGCTTAAAGCAGTCTTCACTGGACCAAGGAATCCTTTCTACTAACTTCGTATTACCAGTGGAAATTTCTCAGTATCAAGTAATTATCATGCAACAGCTTCTAAGTGCATCGTTTCATGGAGGTAGAGCAGTGCATGGGAGCATTTTTCTGACGCGTGGATCTCTGCAGCACAGCAGTCTCACAGATGTATGTGGTACCTAGGAATGCCAATCCCCAGTCCCGTGCAGAAATAACAAGAATACAAAGGATAGCCTGTGGGTACAAATGAGCGCACCTTAATGCTTCTATCTGAATTTTGCTAACTGAATCCCATCTATTAACGCTCATTTAGCATTGCAACCATACCTGTCTCTAGGACATTACCATTTTTACGGAGAGATAGATAGGTTGCCAGCTCTCACTCCAGGCCCAGCTCCCTGGCAATCATGACCTTGAACCACCTAGAAGCAAAGTGAGCCCCCATCTAAGGTCTTGTGATTGCTGCTGCTGCTCTGGGCAATTTCAGCTTTGTAGGCAGAGTGACCCATCTTGGTGGGGTACACACTGGTTTGAGGCTCAACAGTGAAGAAGAGGACTTTCATCTCCTCTTCTTCACTGTCTTTTTTCTGCTCCCATTTAATTAATTAGTTAATTAATTAATTTTTTGAGACAGAGTCTTGCTCTGGTGTCCATGCTGGAGTGCAGTGGTATAATCTCGGCTTACTGCAACCTTTGCCTCCTGGGCTCAAGTGATCCTCCTGCCTCAGCCTCCCAAGTAGCTGGGAATACAGGAGGGCACCACCATGCCTGGCTAATTTTTGTATTTTTAGTAGAGATGGGGTTTCACCCTGTTGGCCAGGCTGGTCTCGAACTCCTGACCTCAAGTGATCTGCTTGCCACAGCTTCCCAAAGCACTGGGTTTATAGGCATGAGCCACCGTATCCACCTGCTGCTGCTGTTTTAAACCAGACCCACAGTGGGTCTCCTGTGCCCTTATTTGTTGGTCCAGACCCCTGACTACCTTGCTGCATCTGCTTTGCACTCAGCTTTTCACTCTCACATGCAAACCCCTCGGCATGCTATTTTCTACCACTCCTGCTCGGCTCTGCTCTAAATGCTGTTGGTGCTGCTGTTGCTTGTGTCTGGGATATTGGTGGATGTTTTGCTGGTGCTTTAGATTGACTTCCTTTCTTCTGCTAGTGGGAATATTGGCTTCCTGCCACTGAGTTCTAGTTTTCTAAAGAGGTTTCAGGCAGAGCACTATAATAACTGTTTTTTTCTTGGAAACAACAGCCTTTTAGCCCTTAGAGTGTATATGTACCAACAAATTGGCTGGGCTTCAGTGATTTCAGGTAGTGGCCATTCTACTCTCCTGGAAACCACCATTTCCCCTCCCACCTATAGACCTCGTGGCTGAATGTGGCAGAGCCAGACTCCTTTGAGGCAGCTTTTCTCCACGGGGGTCTCATAGGTCCTCAAATCAGGCTTAGCTATATTGCCTGAACCTCAATCCTTGCCATCATTAGAGTCCTCTCCTTGTCACTACCTAGATTCCTTAACCCCCATCAAAACCAGCGGGTGCAAACAGACCCATGAAAGTGTCCATGATTAGAGAGAGAGTTTTCAGTCCTACCTTTAAGACTCATTTGAATAGGACTTGCAGCCCAGGCCAGACATGCTGTTACAAAGTGCTACAATAGATTTTAATAACTAAAGTACTGTGGTGCCACAGATGAAGGAAAACTTCATTTTATCTAAGGTTGTTGAAGGTAAGAGAAGACTAAAGGGAAGATCTTGGATTTGCAGGAGTTTGTAGGTAGACATGGTAAAGAAAGCTTTCTACATAGAAGAAAGGTTGGGCCTCCAAGAACTAAGGTGTGTATGTAGCATATGGCCATGTTTGGGAAGTGAAAATGAAGCAGTGTTGTTGTCTGGGGTAAATACCCAAGGTTCGTCATCTTGTGCCAAGAAGATTAAGGACATGGACACACACAAGGAGTGAGTTTACGAGCAGAGGTTTAATAGACAAAAGAAAGAAAGGAGAGCAGCTCTCTCTCTTTCGAGACAGAGGGGCTCCTAAATGGGAATTCCAGCCATGACAGAGTGCACCGGGTTTTATAGACAGGCTTTAGGAGGTGGTGTCTGATTTACATAGGGCTCAGAGATTGGTTGGACTGGGTGTGATGTTTACATAGCACCCAGAAAAGGCTGGTCACCCCACCCTAATCTTATTATGCAAATGGACTTTCCACTTGGCTGGTGCCATGTTGCCTGCTCCTCACTGTACATGCAGCTGGCAAAGAGAAGGGAAGATGGAGTCACCATTTTGACCATGCCTAGTCCCAGGTGGCCTTTTCCTATTGGCACAGCTGCCGGCATTCACCTGTACACGCTTCCAGCTTGCTTGTCTGTGTCTGCAGCTGGATTTTACAGGCTGCTGTTTGTTAGAAAATGATTTGGGAGTGCTTTTCATTAAAAGGAAAACCTTACCAAGGACTCCCGTACCCTCATATCTGCCTAAATAATTTCTTCTTAACTCCTATATCAAAATTAAGCTTGGTTGGATTTCACACCTTGAATCAACAAACCTGGTGCTGGGAGGCAAGTTGCCTTCTTAAAACTGACTACTGTTCATCAAATTGTCATTTCAGAAACCTACAATGTTACTTCAAGAGTGACTAAAAATTTGCATGCAGCCTGGCGTGGTGGCTCACGCCTGTAATCCCAGCACTTTGTGGGGCTGAGGTTGGGCGGGGGGGGATCACCTGAGGTCAGGAGTTCGAGACCAACCTGGCCAACATGGTGAAACCCCGTTTCTACTAAAAATATAAAAATTGGCTGGCCGTGGTGGCAGGTGCCTGTAATCCCAGCTACTGGGGAGGCTGAGGCAGAAGAATCGCTTGAACCCAGGAGGCGGAGATTGCAGTAAGCTGAGATGGTACCACTGCACTCCAGCCTGGGTGACAGAACATACCTCTGTCTCAAAAAAAAAAAGAAAAAAAAAAGAAAAAAAAAAAAGGGAAAGAAAATTTGCATGCGTGTGTGTGTTGTATGTGTGTGTTTGGGAGAAGGGAGAGCTTCATCATGATCAACAATATTTTTGTGTGTTTAAGAGTTGATGTTTTATGTGAGATTTCATTTGGGGGGAAAAAAAGCTTCCTCTGCGAAATGTTTAAAAATCATTAACCTAGGGCTTCATTCAGCATTGTAACCGCACCTGTTTCTAGGACACTACCATTTCTATGAAGAGATAGATAGGTTGCCAACTCTCTCTCCAGGCCCAGCTCCCTGGCAATCATGACTGCACCACCTAGAGGCAAAGTGAGCCCCCATCTAAGGTCTTGTGACTACTGCTCCTGCTCTGGGCAGTTTCAGCTTTGTAGGCAGAGTGACCCGTCTTGGTGGGTACAAACTGGCTTGAGGCTCAACACCTTTGAAAAACAGATAAACCTTTTAACATGCCATGTTGAATTTTTTCTTTCCAATGTTGCATTTTTCCAAAAGAACACATACTCATTTTAAAAAGTTATAAAATAGAGATAAACAAAAAAGAAAAGGTAAACCAACCATAACCCTACAAACTAGAAATTTATTACTGGATAGCATCTTGATGTACATTCATCTGTTAAGAAAACCTGTTCTGCAACTCTTTTTTTTTCTTAATGTATGGTGGCCATCATTCTCATTACTACATCTTCTTTTTGTTTTATTTTGTTTCGTTTTGAGACAGTCTCACTCTGTTGCTCAGGTTGGAGTGCAGTGACGTGATCTCTGCTCACTGCAACCTCTGGTCCTGGGCTTAAGCGATTCTCGTGCCTCAGCCTCCCGAGTAGCTGGGACTACAGCCGTGCACCACCACGTCCCTCTAATTTTTGTATTTTTAGTAGAGACGGGATTTCACCGTGTTGGCCAGGCTGGTCTTCAACTCCTGACCTCAAATGATCCACCCGCCTCACCTCCCAAAGTGCTGGGATTACAGGTGTGAGCCACCGCGCCAGGCCTCATTATTACATCTTCTACTGTGTAGAAGGTGTTATTCGTCAAATTATATTCCATTATGTTAATGAACCATGATAATATATCTAGCAGATCCCCAGTTGTTGAACAACCAGATTTGTTCCAGTTTTTAACTATGATAAATCCTGCTGTTATGAGTCTCATTCAGAAGTAAAAGGGTTGAGAAGGACAAGGATATGGTTAGAATGCCTGAGGCGATGTGCTTGAGTTGGACAGGGCAGACAAGTCACGGTTAAAGCACGTGTCCATGTGTAGTGCAGGTGGGCTGTGTTTAAAGCGCCCTGTGCTGCGTGTGGGAGTCAGAAACCTCTCAGTGAGGTGACTGGCAAAACAGAAGCTGGGGATGGAGAGAGTTAACTGCCTCTGGATGGGAGCCGAATGATATCAGGATGATGATTGCAGAGTGTCCTCAGAAGGCCTGGAGCATCTGCTCATGCCCAGACTCCTCAGCAAGAACACTGCCAGAAGAAAGTGACTACTAGGGACTGGTTACACATGCTGGGAACGTCGAGGGGCCCGTAATGGGATCGTATGTACTGTGTGGTGTGGCAAGAGGGGTTTGGCTGCATTAGGGAGAGCCGCATGGTCAGAGATGGCTGGCTAGAGGTGAGGTCAGCAGGCTATTTGAGTGGAAAACCTCAGCTCCCTGCAAAGGAGGCGGTTTCCACTATCACATCAGCGAGAGGTGCCCGGTATGATGTTGGCAGGGTAAGGTTTTCAAATAAATCTGCTCCCAATGGCCCTCGTCCAATGCCTTCTGTGTGGTCTTTTAATATCAGAAACTTGAGTCAGTGCCTGCAGGCACCTCAACAGCATAGATGGTTATTTCCTTAGGTCAAATGTTTAGATGCAGAACTTCTGGCTCAAAGTCCGTGCAAGATTTTAAGGTTTTTGATATGTGTAGTTAAATTGCTGCCTCTAAAGAACTTACCCCCTAAATAGCAACGTAAAGAAATACCTGTTTCTCCTTAACCTTACAACCTTGCAACACTGGAAATTTATTCCATTTCCTCTCTTGCAAAATAGTATCGTAGGCAAAATAGTAGTAGTTGTAGTTGTGTTTGCCATCTTCTCATAGGCTTATTGGCCAGTTGTATTTTCTTTTAAATCATATATTTAGGTCCTTGATTTGTTTTTCTGTTGGTATGGCCATTTTTCTTTTATTTTCTTCTTCTACTTCCTTTTTTTTCCTGCTGATTCATGAGTTCTATAAATAGTAAGGCTGTTAAGTTTTGCCTGTCATAGGTGTAGTGTATGTTTCAGGGTTCTCATTTGCCTTTTAATTTTACTATGGTGTTTTTCATATAGGGAATTTTAAATTTTGATGTCATCCAAGCTATTAGTATTTCTGTATGGTGTAGTTATGCTTAAAAAGTCTTTTTTTCACTACAAGTAAAAATTATTTACCAATTATTTTCCCGAAGCAGTTTACATTTAAATGTTTAATGAAGAAAAATTGAATTCTCTATAGGATACAAGTTGGTTAATTTATAAATAACCAATAAGTTAGACAAGATAGTCAACATGTTTATTTACCTGAGCTGGCAAAGTTTTTAGACTTCTGATTCTATTGTATTTCTTCTGGTGTTTCCAACATATAAAAAAGCACTTAATAGAGTGCTTTAAAAATATCAGTGCCAAGCACAGCTGCCCTAGATGAACTGAATCAGGATCTCTGGGGATGGGATTAGGCATATTTGGATTTTAAAAAAGGAAACCTCATTGAGTGACCCTGATTTATATCTCTAATTAAGAGCAGTGCTTCTCATCCTTGGCTGTACATTAAAATCAACTATGGAAATTTAAAAGTTTTGAAGCCTAGGATGCTGCCTGGTTAATGAAATCATAATTTTTGGAGTGAGGCCCAGGCACTACTAATTTTTAAAATTAGTGATTCCCAGGTGATTCACAATTGGGAAAATAATAGGAGTGGATAGGGAGAAAGCAAGCAAGGGGAATTTACATCAGATAATGCCCCAATTTCTTCATGAAACAGGAAGCAAATTTTCTGCTGAGAACAATGGAGATGGATAGAGGGGAGAGGACCCAAAAGAATGGGGAAGCTCTCGGGTAACTGCTGTGGGGAATGGAGATGAAGTGGGCGAGGGATAGGGAGACAGATGGATGAGTAATGTTGAGTGTGCAGCAGAAATTGGAACCAGGAATTTGTTCTGGGGCCAATCCAGATAATGTGATTTTTTTCCTCACTGAGGCTCAGAAATCTGGGCCTTGCAGGTTGAAAAGATAGAAGCGTTAGGACTGACCCAGGTTTGGGAGTTCGCAGAGCAGGAAGGAAGGAGGAAAAGGAACTGTTTCTTTCTGAGTTATTTCTTCTTGGTATTGACTTACCAGAATATAATTTCTGAAAATGAATGCCAACAGTAATTTTTATGGAACGTCTAAGCTATTGCCATTGAATCGGGGGCCACTGGTTATCACAAATACAGGGACTTTTAGCCGTGGGTTTCCACCAGAGATCATCAACGTGTCTTCTCTATACATATGCATGAGCTCTACCTACCGATCAACAGACTGGAAGACAGAACCTGGCATCTGTAATTTTTTAAAGCTCCGCCATCGATTGTGATGCCCACTCTGAGAACCTCTTACTATAGAAAGTGCTAGGAGCTGTCATAAATATCAAGTTAAAAGCAGAGAGGCCAATCCAAGCACAGGCCAATCCAAATTCTTAAAGGGAACTGGCTTTCCAAATTTCCTTGAAATGTAACTCATGACACTTTAACCAAATAGCATGTAAGAGATGTCGTAGACATTAAAAGGAAACAAACAAACAAAAAAAGGATGTAGCTTTTTTTTTTGAATAAAATGAATGGCATTTTGAGTTCCTCTTTAGTTCTTTTTAAGAAATAGCTTATTATACAAGATGAGACCCGAGTGTGAGCTGGATTTCCATAATGTGTTGTTTTGCAATGTGCTCAGGGGTGACTATGAGGAACACTGTGTCCGGGGACCAACCGGGGGGGGAGATATTTCCTTTCCTACCCTCCCTTTGCTACTTAGAAGAAGGAAGTTTCAGGAAAGTATGTTAGTTCTAGGATTTTTTTTCCTCTTCTCAAGAAATAAGTGGCCATCTACTAGACTGGGGTAAGAGAAGGTTAGGATTTCTGATTTACATCTTCTAATGAAGTGCCAGCTGTCTGGGTCAGACCCATGAGATTGGGCCAAAAGCTATACTGGAGTGAGCCGGGTACCAACAGACATAGAATGTCAGGTGCTCTCAAAATTTTCAGTGAAAGCTCCCTTTGATTTTGACAGCTTTATATGATTTTAATAATTTGGCATTAAATTGTTTTTTTTCCTAAGTGGGCAAAAGAATTGTGAATAATTTTAGTATATTAAATGAGACACTTGCAAGTCGCAGAATACTTTGGAAACAAATATTTCAGGGAGACTGATAGGAATAAGGGAATAAAAGAATTCAGCATGTGTTACTTTATAATACCAAGCCTTGTGTTCCATATTATTATGGACCAGTTTGACATTAAAGGCATAGGTCACTGATTTTCAATATTTACATTTTCATATCTTAGGTCAAAGAGAGCTGATCACCTGCATAATGTGTGGATGTTCTTTTTCTCTTCTGTTTTTTGAGACAATGTCTCATTCTGTTGTCCATGCTGGAGGGCAGTGCCACGATCACAGTGCACTGCAGCCTCGACCTCCTGAGCTCAAGTGATCCTCCTGCCTCGGCTTCCCAAAGTGCTGAGATTACAAGCATGAGCCCCTGGCTCAGCTGATGTTCTTGATCATTTGTTGTTGACATTGTGTGTATACTAATAGTAAGGTCCTATCTAGAAGAACACCGCTTTTCTCATGTTCTGCTTCCACTTGCTATTTTGGGACCGTAGGTCCTTCTGTTTCTGGATGTGTGTGCATAGGTGGGTAGGTGGGGGGACTGGAGGGTTCTCAGGGCTTCTTCCTATGAGATCACAAACATGATCTTCTTGAAATTACACATCTGCCCTGATATGGTTTGGCTGTGTCGCCACCCAAATCTCAACTTGAATTGTATCTCCCAGAATTCTCACGTGTTGTGGGAGGGTCCCAGGGGGAGGTAATTGAATCATAGGTAAATCTGACAATAAATAAATACCTGTCTTTCCCATGCTATTCTCGTGATAGTGAATAAGCCTTATGAGATCTGATGGGTTTATCAGGGGTTTCCGCTTTTGCATCTTCTTCATTCTCTCTTGCTGCCGCCATGGAAGAAGTGCCTTTCACCCTCCGCCATGATTGTGAGACCTCCCCAGCCATGTGGAACTGTAAGTCCAATTAAACCTCCTTTTCTTCCCAGTCTTGGGTAGGTCTTTATCAGCAGCATGAAAACGGACTATTACATGCCCTTTCTTCCCCCTGCCTGGTGACCCCTGACACTACTGGTGCCTGGATGGTCTCTGGCATGCTTTGAAGCACTGCTGCTGCTGTTGGTGCCAACTGTCTGCGCAAGCACTGTGGACTGTGCCATGCCAGACAGCGCTGGCACCCTCTGTGGGGCCTGATGTCACATTACATCCTCTCTTAGTGTTGAGCTAAGTCCCCTTAGTGTTGCCAGTCCCCAGCCTGTGCTGCCAGGTGCTCCCTATGTCTTCCAGGGTGTGTTAGTGGAATCAATCGTCATGGCCTTGCTTAAGGGGCTCCCTCCAGGACTGGACCATAGGGGCATCTGAGTGGTAGACTCTGTGCAGAGCTCCACATTTTTTACCCATTGACTCTACGGGAACCAGAGTCAATGGCTGGGCCGAGCTTTCATGCTTTGGCTTCCTTGCCTTAGTGCAGGTTTTTTCCCCAGAATGCTCATTGCTCCCTCATGCTAATAGCTTCCAGAAAAGAAATTCCTCCCACCTTTTATTCAGCAAATCTTTATGGTGGATCTGTTCCATATCAATACCAGGCACTCCACTGGTGCTGGGGGTACAAAGCTGAGCAGCAACAGGCAGAGGCTGCCTTTTGGGGAGTTCCTGGTCTAGACGCTCCAGGGCTCTTAAACTACACTAGCAAATATGCATAAACCAGGCTGACGGAGGTTCTTAAGAATGCAGTGACTCAGGTTTAATCCAGTATGCATCAGTTTCTGTCATCCACTCCTGCTGGGGTTGCTAGCTCATGTCTGTATCCAAGCACTTAAAACTCCTGAGTATTTGGAATAAAGGAGGAAATACAGGTAGAGGCATTTCAGACCATTTCAAAGTATAGGATTATTTCTCTGTGGCAATGAGATAACTATATGCACCTTGACATTCTACCTTACTATGTATATATTTTTTAAACATATTCAATAGTATATTATTTTTATATATATTGTAAAACAAATAAGTGTTTCAGGGACACTGATAAGAATAACAGAACATGAAGAATTCAGCATGCATTTATTAATATATTATATATTTTGAGTAAAATATATCTAGAAATATATATCATTATAAGTAACATAAATAATATACTTTTGTATAAAATATATTGGAAATTAAACAACATTTTCTAGTCTAACCATATATCTCTTGGGGAGAAGGACCACAATATGAATGAAAAGCTGAAGATTAGGAATTTTAGATTGGAACATTTTTTCAATATTTAAAAATGGAATATTTAAAAATTGATAATATTAAGATTTTAGCAACACTTGTCGAGTGTTAGATAAGTCTGTAAAGCAGCAGTAGAGGGAAAAATGATCTCTAAACCATCCAGTGGGCTGGGCATGGTGGCTCACACCTGTAATCCCAGCACTTTGGGAGGTTGAGGTGGGAGGGTTGCTTCAGCCCAGGAGTTCAAGACCAGCCTGAGTAACATAGCAAGACCCCATCTCTACAAAAGAAAAAAAGAAAAAAAAAAAGTTAAAAAATTTTAAACCACCTAGCTTTCTAGTTGTGTCCTCTGACAAAATAATTCTCTTAACATTTTACATTGTATAAGATACAGAAATGATACATTTATTTATTGTCAGATTTACACAATGAGTGGCACGGAACTGAAATGGGATCTTAGAGTTTTTGAATTTACTGGACAACAATCTCATGCTTTCTGTAAAGAAAGTTGCCGCAACTATTTCACAGCTGGGAATGCATGCCCACAGGCTTTTCCAGAGCTGATGATGGGTTGAATATTTGTCTTGAATTCATTATTATTTGTTGAAAACTTGTACACAGTTTTGAGCACAGGCAGTAGTAGTATACTGGTCAGTGTTCAATCAATTGCCTTTGTGGAGTGGGGTTGAGGAGTGGGGAAGTCCTGATTTGTAACATTTGCCAGTGTCTGTGGTGTAAATTCTCCCACTATGACCGATTTCAAGCTACCAAGGTGATATCACTGAACACTGATCATGGAATTAGGAAGAGATACACACAAGAGGCTCTTGTTAGCTGGTGTAAGCTGCCTTCGCCTGTGTAGGTTATATCTGTAGGGTAGCATTTTTCTTTGTGATGTGAACAGGCAAATATGAGAAACTCATGATCTTGTTTAGTCTCTGTAGTGTGACAGTCTTTCTCTAACTTGTGACCTCCCCTGATATACCAGATAATGAGTTATAGTGTAACTATAGCCAACGTTAAACAAATTATAGTCACTCTTACTATTTACTGCAACCTAATATATTCTATTCTGTCCCAATTAATTTAAAACAATAAATTATTTCACTATTGCTACTTTTTATTTATTTAACACATACATGACCATTCTATATGCCAAACACTATTTTTAAGTGCTTTACAGATGCTGACGAATTCCTTCATTGTGAGGTTGATGTCCCATTTCATCATTTATTTCTTGGCAATATTATTTGTCTTCCCTACCTCAGTGAGAGTATGTCAAAATAACAGTGTTTAGCTGGGTGTGGAGGCTCATGCCTGTAATTCCAGTGCGTTGGGAGGCTGAGGCAGAAGGCTCGCTTGAGGCCAGGTGTTCAAGACCAGCCTGGGCAACATAGTGAGATCCCCATCTCTACAAAAAATTTAAAAATGGGCCAGGGCCGGGCGCGGTGGCTCACGCCTGTAATCCCAGCACTCTGGGAGGCCGAGGAGGAGGATCACGAGGTCAGGAGATTGAGACCATCCTGGCTAACATGGTGAAACCCCATCTCTACTAAAAATACAAAAAAAATTAGCCGGGCGTGGGGGCGGGCGCCTGTAGTCCCAGCTGCTCGGGAGGCTGAGGCAGAAGAATGGTGTGAACCCAGGAGGCGGAGCTTGCAGTGAGCCAAGATCGCGCCATGGCACTCCAGCCCGGGCGACAGAGCGGGACTCCGTCTCAAAAAAAGAAAAGAAAAAAACAAAAAAACAAAAAACGAACAAAACAAAACAAAAAAATGAGCCAGGCGTCATAGCGCATGCCTGTAGTCCCAGCTACTTGGGATTCTGAGGTGGGAGGATAGCGTTTACCCAGGACGTCAAAGCTGCAATGAGCCAGGATTGTACCACTGCACTCCACTCTGGGTAGAGAAAGACGCAGTCTCAAAAATAATAAATAAATAAATAAATAAATGATGAAGCTGAAGTTCTGCTTTCTAAGGTTTAGTTCAGAGTGCTGTATTTGAATGGAAGCTGCTAGAAGGGTGAGAATCATACCTATTGATCGTTGCGTCTTCCACAATTCCTAGTACAGTATCTTAGACATTCTAAGTGTTTGAGACAGGGAATAAACGAATGGATGAATGAGTGAGCCTGTAGTCCCAGCTAGTTGGGAGGCTGGGGCAGGCGGATCGCTTGAGCCCAGAAGCTTGAGGCTGCAGTGAGCTGTGATTGTGCCCCTGCACTCCAGCCTGGGCAACAGAGTGAGACCATGTCTCTAAAGTAAATAAATAAATGAATAAAGAAATAAATAACAGTGTTTCTAATTTACCTTGAAGTGTATTTTAATTTATTGCCTTTTTCCCCTTGTCCTCTGAAATTATTATGACTACCACTGCTTTGTGTGCCGAATGTTTTTTCAAAAATCATTTTAAAAGGACTGGTAATTTTCTTCTGCTCCATATATTTTTCTCAGTGTTATGCCTAAATCATTCATTTTTAGATTCCTCTAACCATTTTCCCCTTGGGAGAAATAGATCTGGGGGATTGCCCTAAGACTAGCCGTATTTGTTTCTGAGTAATTATGTTTTGGCTGCTGTGAATTGGGTAACAATCTCTTTGCACATCAGCTGCCTCTGCTGACTTCTGTGTCTTCATTCTACTGCCTCACATTTGCCTCTAAGTTGCTACTTTTGCAACAACCTAATAAACTTAGAATAAAATCCAAAACTTTTATCCTGGACCATAAGACTCTATAATCTGTCTCTGCCACAGACAGTGTGGTACAACAGTTAAGGGTTTGGGACTCAAGTTCTGGTCTTTCTACTTGCTAGCTGTGTGACCTTGGAAATAGTGCATAATTTCTCTGTGCCTCAGTTTACTCATCATTAAAATGGGAAAATAGGCTGCATGCAGTGGCCCATGCCTGTAATTCGGTGCGTTGGGAGGCTGAGGCAGGAGGATCACTTGGGTCCAGGAATTTGAGACTAGCCTAGACAACATAGCAAGTCATCCATGTCTCTATAAAAAGTAAAAAAAAAAAAAAAATTAGTCAGGTGTGGTGGTGCAAGCCTGTAGTCCCAGCTATTTGGGAGGCTGAGGCAGGAGGATCACCTGAGTCTGAGAGTTGGAGGCTGTAGTGAGCTATGATTGTGCCACTGTACTCCGGTCTGGGCAACAGAGCAAGACCCTGTCTCTAAAATAACATAAAGTGACATAAAATGGGAAAACCATAGGGTTTTAATAAGTGAGTTAAAGCATATAAAGGGCTTGGAAAAGTGCCTGATACGTACAAAGTTCTTAATAGTCACCAGCTCTTTTCCTCTCCCACTTCCTTTCTGCATCCCCCACCTCTCACCAAACTCCTTTCTTTCAGTTCCTGCTAGCTGAAGGATATTTACACAGGCCATTTCTACTACCTGCAAGTTCTTTTCTCCATTCTTCACCGAATCAATTCCTACTCATGCTTACTATCTCTGCTTAACTGTCAGGTCTCAGACGAGCCTCCTTTGACTCCCCATTGAATCCCCTTTGATTATCTCTCATCACAGAATTTACTTTCCTTTAAAGCCCAGCCACCATTTATTATTCTATATTTATTGGTGTGATTGCAGGAGACTCACAGTCATGAAGCTATGAGCTACTTCCGTGCTATTTGGGACGCCATTTGCCAACGTCTAGCCCAGGCTTGGTACGGCACTCTCGTATTTGCTCATTACAGGCAGTTGGGAGTCTAATGAATGCATTTTTAGCATCAGCTTTCTTCCTGGATGTTTTTAGGTGCCTTTTCTTTGTGATTCTTTTTTCTTTTCTTCCTCTTTAATTAATTAATTAATTATTTGAGATGGAGTCTTGCTCTGTCACCTAAGCTGGAGTGCAGTGGTGCAATCTCGGCTCACTGCAACCTCCATCTCCTGGGTTCAAGTAATTTTCCTGCCTCAGCCTCCTGAGTAGCAGGGATTACACACGTGCACCAGTGTGCCCGGCTAATGTTGTGTATTTTTAGTAGGGATGGGTTTCACCATGTTAGCCAGGTTGGTCTGGATGTCCTGGCCTCAAGCGATCCCCCTGTTTCAGCCTCCCAAAGTGCTGGGATTACAGGCGTAAGCCACCGTACCTGCCTCTGTTTTTATTTAGATAACATATTGTTTTCCTGTTCTCTTTGCAAGAGAAATGAACACTCTAGAAAATGCCTCACTACTGAATTGTTATCATGTGCCTTTGTTTTACGTTAGGTGTTAAAAACTTTTGGAGAACAAGTTAGAGGTAAAAATAAATCCATAAATAAACAACTAAGTAAAGTATGTAACAGTTGCCTACTTAGCCTCTTGTCTGCTAACAAAATGACATTTTCTTGGTCATTTAGCTTACACAGTGACGACCAAAAGTAGTTTCAGCAACTAGAATCAGATGTGGGAAACTAGATCAAAAGGCTGCTATTTTTACTTTTTACAGGGCCATGTGAACCTCTCAGGAGGTGATGAGAGCTCTCTCTTTATGCTTATATCTTCTATAGATTTTGTACCAATGAATATTGTTTTACCCAAACAGAACAAATAACAACTAACAACAATGGGAAAAAGAATTCCAGCTCTAAGTGGACATTTAGAAAGTACTTATTTGGAGAGAAAACTCACCCTGGAGCTAAAGGGAATAGTATCAAATCCATGACCCTGTACTTTGCTCCGAGATGTGCTTGCTGGTCCCCTCCAATGACCAAAAGATTTCTCAGCTTCTTTAACTCTCCCCAGCCCTCTGGGAGGCCATCAAAGCTTTCCAGCTAATAGTTCTAGTACTTCCTACTTGAAAAGAGGAAGCAGAGTCCCTGTACCCCCTAATTTAATTTGAGCTGTGGAGAGATATGAAGTTCACAGACCTAATCTCACCACATACACATGTATCTCATTAAAACCAAACTCCAGCTAAGAATTCATTGTTCATAGCAGCTGCTCTTAGCATCTGAAATGTTAAGACTCTCCCTGACTGTTTAAAAAAATGTTAATGTGTCACTTTTGGGGTTTCCACTTCCTGGCTTTGAAACAATGCTGAATTTGCAATCATCTCTCAAAAGCCCAAATTATACACTGTGTTCTGAATGTTGACAAAGCCATTTGGATTTTCATTATGACAGTTTCACCTACCAAGAGAGGGGAACAAAAGTTCTCTAGGACATGACATATTATAAGGCAATATTTTCTATATTGATTTTTAAATTCATTTTTATTTATTTTATTTTTTGAGATGGAGTCTCACTTGTCACCCAGGCTGGAGTGCAGTGGTGCGATCTTAGCTCACTGCAACCTCCTCCTACCGGGTTCAAGCAATTCTCATGCCTCAGCCACCAGAGTAGCTGGGATTCCAGGTGCCCACCACCACTCCCAGCTATTTTTTTTGTATTTTTAGTAGAAATGGGTTTCACCATTGGCTAGGCTGGTCTCGAACTTCTGAACTCAGGTGATCCACCTGCCTCAGCCTCCCAAACTGCTGGGATTACAGGCGTGAGCCATCACGCCTGGCTCTATATTAATTTTTTAAATAACATAAGAGGTGCAATGGATAGAAATGAGCATCTGAGTTTAAAAAGAGATGGTTTTATGAATTTTAGAATAATAAATTGTTATATAATTTTCTCCCTTACTTTAGTATTATTTATTAAGATGATTCCCACTCAGGCCACTGTGAATTCTAATATTGGTAAAGAAGTTTCTAAGGTCATGGGTGCTGACATTTACCTATCAATGATTCATACTGGAAGTAATGTGTCATCAAGAATTTAGATTATCTTTTTAGTTTATAAAAATGCTCAATTCACACTTAAACTTTAAAACTAATTAGTTACTTGTATAAAAGAAATTAGAAATGTATTGTGTCCTTTAAACAAACTCCTACTTACAGTAGGTAAGCATTTTATTAGTTATCCATAATAATTTATTTATTTTAAAATGTTTTCACATTCAGTTCCATGCGCTTCAACAAATTTTTATTGACTTTGTCTCTTTGACCTTTAGAGCTATTCGGTCTAATGGCTCCTTTTAAGTTTTGTTTTATCACGTCATATGGCAGCTCAGCATGTTTGCTGAGTAAACTTTGTCAAGTCCTGATAATTTCTTAGCAACCAAAATGGTGTTTTAGTGGATAAATGTTTGAAAAAGAACTCATTATACCTTCTGTGCATAAAAACAATGCCATCAACATTGTTTTAGGTCTTGAGATTTGAGAATTTGTACATAATCCAACCTCAACACCCATGTATACATGGAGAGGAACACACAGACACACACACGCACACACACACACAATGGTGTTGCATCACGTGCCCTATTCATTCAGATCACTGGTGTGTTGACCATGGCCACAGAAGAGATGCTTTAGGTTAACCAATCCTAACGATCACTTCTAGAATCTTTGCAAAAGAACAGCTTAAAAGCCTTGGATTCAGCATGTCACTCTTCACTATGAATCTCTAGTGGTCAAACAGATTCCCTCTAGGCCAGGCACTGTGGCTCACACCTGTAATCCCAGCACTTTGGGAGATCAAGGCATGAAGATCACATGAGGTCAGGAGTTTGAAACCAGCCTGGCCAACATGGAAACCCCGTCTCTACTAAAAGTTAGCCAGGCATGGTGGTGTGCACCTGTAATCCCAGCTACTCGGGACGCTGAGGCAGGAGAATCGCTTGAACCCAGGAGGTGGAGGTTGCAGTGAGCCGAGATCATGCTGCTACACTCCAGCTTGGGTGACAGAGCAAGACTCTGTCACAAAAAAACAAACAAACAAACAAAAAACAATGGATTCCCTCTTAGCACCAACCTTCACGCCTGGAGATCTAGGGTATGGTAATCTCTGTAAGCCTCTTCTTACAAAATGACAGGGCCTTTGTCTTATAAAATGACAAGGTTGGATTGGGGGACTTTTAGATTCACTTGATTTTATGACACTCAAATGTTTTATAATTAGCTCATGATCTATTGCATCTAGACAGGTAATAGCAGCCATAAAGTTAAGAGTTTGTCAATTGGAGTCAAACAAATCTAGGTGTGAATTGCAGCTCTGCCCAATACTAACTGCATTTGAATATTGGCGTTCTTTAACCTCTCAAGCCCCAGTTTCCATAGTTGTAAAATGGGATAGTAATCCCTATTTTCTAAGCTCTGTTCTGAGGATTAAATGAGATAATATGTGAAAGCGTATAGCTTAGAAACCAATAATGTTTGTTATTATGGAGTGGTAAAAAATGACTTCGGATCTGAATCCAGGAAAATACCAAGACACCAAGAGCCTTCTCCACCTCTATGTTTTTTCAATGTGCTTCTTCAGTGTTATCTTGAAATTCCATGGGTAAAATCGGCCTCAAATAATAGAATATGTGGGGAGGGAGAGCATCAGGATAAATAGCTAATGCATGTGAGGCTTAATATCTAGGTGATGGGTTGACAGGTGCAGCACGCCACCATGGCACATTTGCCTATGTAACAAACCTGCACGTCCTGCACATGTATCCTGGAACTTAAAATAAAATAAAATTAAATTAAGTGAAAAACAAAAGAATATGGAGAATTCCACCTTTAAATGGAATTTTAAATTTGAATAACATTTGAGCTAAAATGGATACATTTTAAAAACTAAAATGTAAATAAATCTGTTAATTGCAGGTAGCGAAAATGGACACATCCATTCAGCCTCTTTGCAACACATAAAAACTGTGACGGAGCAAGTGAGGCAAAGTCAAGAAAACGCTGCATCTCCCCAGGCAACCAACAGCACCCAGGTGTCGCAGCCATCAGGAGCCATGACACGGAGCCAGGAGTCTGTGTTCATGGGACCCCAGGAGCCCTCCTGTGACTCCGGAATCCTGAGAATGATGTCCCGGCGAGATGTCCGGGCAGAGTTATTCTTATGGAGCTTTCTCCTGTGGTCTGACACGATAGAAATGGTGCGTGTGGCTGGTCACCCCAACGTGTACAAGTCAAGCTGGCTATACCCAGTCTACATATTCAGTTTTATTTCTCTCCTTCGAATTACATTCACTCCCCAAAACCCTCTTCTCAATTCCCTGAGTGTCCTGCTGCAAGATTTACCATTCGTTTTTGTTAGACTTGGTTTAATCATTGCCCTGGGGACTATCACACCCGTACTGGGCCTGTGTAAAAATATCCTCGTGACTCTCTCTTACATTTACTTCAACTACCTAACCAGACTCAGGATTTTTTCTGCCTTTGAAATGTCTCCATTTTAAAAAGAAAATGGGATCTAGTAAGGCCTCTTTGTGATACCTGTGTGCACATTTGTAATCCTTCTTTTTTTCTTGGGGCGTAGGTGTTTGCACTACAAAGGAAATGACTAGATTGTAGAGAATAAGCCATTTTTACTAACTCTAGCATATCAGTTTTTTTTTTACATATACAAATGGTGCTAAATTTAAGTAAAGTAATATTCTTATACGTTGGCTCTGAGGTATTTCTAGAAAATGATAGCAGTTAATTTTAGTTAGTTATGTATACTGAGGTACCCAACCCCCAGACCATGGTCCCAGTACTGGTCCGTGATCTGTTAGCAAGCAAGCAGACCACACAGCACGTGGTGAACCTCAAACTGAGCATTCCCGCCTGCATTCTGCCTCCTGTCAGATCAGCAGCAGCATTAGATCCTCATAGGAGCCCAAACCCTATTGTGAACTGCGTATGCAAGGGATCTAGCTTGCGCTCTTTAAGAAAATCTAATACCTGATGATCTGAGGTGGGATAGTTTCATCCCAGAACCCAACCCCACCCCCAACCCCGGCCGTGGAAAAATTGTCTTCCACAAAACTAGTCCCTGGTGCCAAAAAGATTGGGGACCACTGATGTATACCACGCTTTTTCTAAGAATACTCTTCAACGGAGCCCTTTAAGAAACTAAGAACCTTTTCCATCAAGTTAGCCCAAGAATAAAATTTTTATCTTTTATATAGATTGCATTATATGAATTGATTGATTAAATTTAGTTTTAAAAAACACACTTGAAATTATTGAATAATTTTTAGGTTATACTTTTTTTTTTTTTTTGAGACGATGTCTAGCTCTTGTCCCCTAGGCTGGAGTGCAATAGCGCGATCTCAGCTCACTGCAACCTGTATCTCCCGGGTTCAAGCGATTCTCCTGCCTCAGCCTCCCAAGTAGCTGGGAATACAGGCACCTGCCACCACGCCAGCTAATTTTTGTATTTTTAGTAGAGACGAGGTTTCACCATGTTGGCCAGGCTGGTCTCAAACTCCTGACCTCAGGTGATCTGCCCGCCTCGGCCTTCCAAAGTGCTGGGATTACAGGTGTGAGCCACCACGCCCGGCTGGATTATACTTTTTAAAAATTTGAAAATTGTAGTTTTAGGGGTTCCTTCAAACGTGGAATTATATTCTTTATTCCATTGTGGCAAGGGACTTTTATTCAATAAATTGATTTCAGCATAAAAAGCAATTCACTTTAACAGATATTTGGCTCAGTTTAAGGCTTAGCTGTATTGCCAGTACTGAAGTACTAATATGAGTGTTGTTTAGGATAATGAAGTCAAGGTACATCAGTAATACCAAGATAAAGTTTCATAATAAAAAACCATAAAGTGAAGACAGAGATTTCAAAGTAAAAGAATATTTTATTTGTGGAATTTGATACTTTGATAAATAATCAAAGTACAAGCCCTGTTTAAAATTAAAAGTTCGGCTTACAAATATAATAGCCAATGTATCAGTGTCTTATGTGATACAATATCATGGATATATTGATGTTATAAAATAATTAGATACAGAGTCATGCAACTTGCTTTCACCCTGTTGGGACACTCTGAACAGTCAGCACTGTTCATTTGATAGTAATTTTCAGATGCTAGAGAGATTTGTGAGAGGCTGATGAATGCAAGAGTAATGATTTATGTAGCCAGTTTCTTCAATGATCTGTGATAACAAATCATTAAGAATGAGACATATGGCTTAAGAATGAAGCTTAAGAATTTGACATATGGCCGGCTGTGGTGGCTCACACGTGTAATCCCAGCACTTTGGGAGGTCGAGGCAGGTAGATCACTGGAGTCCAGGAGTCTGAGACCAGCCTGGGCAACATGGAGAGATTCTACCTCTACAAAAAATACAAAAATTAGCCGGGCATGGTGATGTGCACCTATAGTCCCAGCTACTTAGGAGGCTGAGGCAGGAAGATTGCTTGAGCCCAGGAGGTCAAGGCTACAGTGAGCTATGATCCTGCCACTGCACTCCAGACTGGGCAACAGAGTGACACCCATCTAAAAAAAATAAAAGAGAATTTGACCTTGTATTATTCTACGCTCCACCAAATACCTCTCCCCCTGCCACCCTGTCTCCCTTTCCCTCTGTTTTAGGATTTTTCTCATACTGTAAAAGAAGATTTACTCACAGTTGTTAAAAGCTTACCTTCCATCTTTCTGATTTGAGGTAGGTTCTTTAACCTCTGTGGGTCCCCGTTTCCACATGTAAAGATTAACATAATACTAGTACTACATTAATAGGGTTAGGAGGGTTAAAGGGTAAAGAGTCCTTTGAGCACATTATCTGGCAGACCATAATAACTTGATAAATGCTAAGCATTGGAACGGGTACCAAGTCTCTAAGAAACAACTATCTCAATGCAGTTTTAGAAATTTCCTGTTTTATTCTTTTCTGTGGCCCTGCTCACCCTCTGGGAATAATCATTTCAACTTTGCATTTGTGAAAAATAATACATACAATCTTAAGGTTACTTCAGACTATACTTTTTCATCGAGCAGTATTGTATTCAAAAGTGATCGATCTGCTGAATATATAAATTGAAATGTACACAAGCCTTCATTCATCAGACATTTGAGTGTCTGTCCTCTGAGTTCCCATAGAATCTGAATTACAGCACTGTATTCATACTTACATTATGTGTTTACTTTTCTGAGTGTCCTATTAATCTTTATTCCTTAAAGGAAAGCCTGAGGGCATCTTGTTTAACAATGCATCTCTCTCTTCATCAATCAATGCTGCAGGGGCTTACAAGACTTATAACTTAAAAAAATTATAATACAAGGCTCAGCGCAGTGCCTCAAGTGCCAACAGTTTCGGAGGCCTTGGCAGGCGGATCACTTGAGGCCAAGAGTTCGAGACCAGCCTGGCCAACATGGTGAAACACCGTCTGTACTAAAAATACAAAAATTAGCTGGGTGTGATGACATGCACCTGTAGTCTCAGCTACTTGGGAGGCTGAGGCAGGAGAATCACTTGAAACTGGGAGGCAGAGGTTGCAATGAGCTGAGGTTGTGCCATTGCACACCAGCCTGGGTGACAAGAGTCTCAAAAAAAAAATTATAATACAAGTAATTACTTTCGAATTCTGCCATGGGTATCTTTTTATTATTAAGAAAAGCCTGTCATCAAGGGATTCATTTATGATATTCCTAAATATGAAAATATTTTATGTAAGTATATATTTATCTCCATATTAGAACTTAGCAACAGTGCTCAGATAAACTCAAAAGTATTACTTGAGTTTAGAATGCATTTTGTATCTAATATTTTAATATGAATGTGCCTGATATTTTCAGAAGTCACAACACTTTATACAAATAATGAAGGCATGTACAGAAGATTATGTGTAGGAGGAAAATTGAGTAGCTAATTTAATTTCATTTAATATTTTACTTAGAGTGTATACATGTTTATAGACTGCAAGTCTATGGGATTTAATAGATATTACAGCAAATTACACTGTGAAAACATTGATAGTTCTACACTGTAATTAAATGTTATATATATTATTAAAATTGTTAGGTTGGTGCAAAAGTAATTGAGGTTTTTGCCATTGAAAGTAGTGGTGCATGCCTGTAATCCCAGCTACTCGGGAGGCTGAATCAGAATTGCTGGAACCCGGAGGGCAGAGGTTGCAGTGAGCTGAGATCTCACCACTATGCTCCAGCCTGGGCAACAGATTGAGACTCTGTCTCAAAAAAAAAAAAAGTCAAGTACAGTTAGTTAAAGGAATGTACATTTAAAAATTAATCTATGATTAGGATATTAATATATAGTCTAATAATTTTATTGCATTATAATTATAAAGTAGTTTTATAATTTTATAAAATTTTATCGATGCTGTAATTTTTATAAAATTTTATTTATTTTATAATTTTACAAAAAATTCTAATACCTGTAATACACTTTTTAGTGCCTTTTCTTTCTAAAAGTTAATGTTTGAAATTACAATGTGTAAATGTTATCTCGTCTTGTTTTTCTTATTAGGGCTCCATTTCACTGAATGACAATTGCAATGAGGCATAGGAAAGAAAAGGGAAATGAAATTGCTTGCTGAAGTCCTACTATGTGCTGGGCACTATGCTGTTTGCCTAATAAATAATTGCCTTGTGCTGTGTACCTTGGAGCAGGGCCTTACATAGTGAATAGATCAATAGCTGTTCACAAAAAGAGCAATATACCACTTAGAAGCTACAGAACTTAAAAATGGCTACTTATACTCCATAGAAGATATAGTAAATAATAGAAGAAAAAAATGAAATGGCTAAAGACATTTTGTTTTACAATGGGGCTGTTTTTACATGTTAATTAAAATTCTATGTTTAAACAAATCTCTTGTGATGGCTGTTTCATTATGAGAGGATGCATTTGTATTAGTCAGTCCTCTAGAGGGACAGAACTAATAGGATAGGTGTATATATGAAAGGGAGTGTATTAAGGTGTATTGACTCACACGATCACAAGGTGAAGTCCCACAGTAGGCCATCTGCAGGCTGAGGAGCAAGGAAGCCAGTCCGAGTCTCAAAACCTCAAAAATATGGAAGCCGACATTGCAGTCTTCAGTCTGTGGCCAAAGGCCCGAGGGCCCCTGGCAAACCACTGGTGTAGGTCCAAAAGTCCAAAAGCTGAAGAACATGGAGTCCAATGTTGGAGGGCAGGAAGCATCCAGCACAGGAGAAGGATGGAGGCCAGAAGACTCAGCAAGTCTAGTCCTTCCACGTTCCTCTGCCTGCTTTTATCCTAGCTGTGCTGGCAGCTGATGAGATGGTGCCCTCCCAGATTGAGGGTAGGTCTGCCTCTCCCCATCCACTGACTCAAATGTTAATCTCCTTTGGCGACACCCTCACAGACACACCCAGGAACAATACTTTGTATTCTTCAATCCAATCAAGTGGACACTGAATATTAACTGTCACAGCCTTTATACAATGTTCAGCTTCCTGGTTGTCTGTCTCACATCCACCTTCTGTGCTCTGTAGTAATCAAATCCAAACACACAAACCGTACAGTCAGAAGGTGAAAAAATAGAGAAACAGAGAGCCACATACACCTGCCCACACAGAGACACTGAGAACCAGATCCAACTGCATTAGAAAGGTGTTTCCAATGTTTACAGGTGAGATTAATTAATGAATTCTAAATGATACAGTGCCCCTTCAGGTTGAACAATGCACAACCTCTACATCCCTGAGTACTAGTGATTAATAGCTTTAGTAACCTGAGATATTTGTATTAACAATTATTTACAAGAGCTTTTACATATATTACCATATCATGAAGATTATTTTTTGGAAATTTCATTAATTTGTCATTTGACAAATTTGAGTGCCTGTTATAGACTAGGTATGGTTTTATATGAATTTGAGGATAATATTTACTAAAGTAACACTTGCTGTGAAAGTGTGCATTTATATATACACAAATCTTAATTTCCCAAGATATGCCTATTTTTAATAAGATTATTTTTTATTTTAACTTGTAATTATTCTTATATTGAAATGGAAATAATGGATTTTTAAGGAATGCCTTCTTTCTCTACAAAACTTTTTTTCTTTTAAATATTTAACTCAGATGCCTTAGAGGTGTTCACAATATTTGAGTGAATAAATAGAAAATTTGCGTTTCAAATTGCTAAAAATTATACATAATCTTACATAGTTAGTGTTGTTCTGAAGAACCAGCCCAACATTGTTGTGTCTTGGTTTCCATCTGTAAAGTATAGGTCACTTTCAGATTATAAACACATGTTTAATCTTATTCTTAAAATTTGTTTCTGCCGGGCGCGGTGGCTCACGCCAGTACTTTGAGAGGCCGAGGCAGGTGGATCACGAGGTCAGTAGATCGAGACCATCCTGCATGCTGTCTAACACGGTGAAATCCCATCTCTACTAAAAATACAAAAAATTAGCCAGGCGTAGTGACGGGTGCCTGTAGTCCCAGTTACTGGGGAGGCTGAGGCTGGAGAATGACGTGAACCCAGGAGGCGGAGCTTGTAGTGAGCTGAGACTGCGCCACTGCACTCCAGCCTGGGTGACAGAGCGACACTCTATCTCAAAAAAAAAAAAAAAATTTTTGTTTCAAAAATTAAATGGGTCAAATAGCCTTTTAATTAAATTACTTTGTAAAATTTAGTATATTAAAACGATGTGTGCCAAGACAAACAAAACCAAATGAAACAAAGTATTGGTTATAGAAATACAAAATTCAAAGGTCCTTCAAATACTATGAATCTACACACTGTAGATTACAATAAATCTAAATATGTTATCTGAAGACAGTTACAATTAAAGCCTAATTTTATGTAAGTAATTGAATGCAAAGAAATTGGATTGCTATGATATAGTCGTTCTCTATTAAACTGTAAATGTATTGTTGATGTTTTGCTATGGTTTTGGTAAGGACTGAAAAATATGAGGTATAAGAACATCTAAATTTTTAAATTTTTACTCAAAAATATCTTTTTTTTCTTTTGGCTGGTAGGAATTATGTTGATAAGAGTTGAATAAATTTGTTCATTAAAAGATAGGCTTACTGAAAACACCATTTCTGAAGGGCTTACCAGTTTTATCTGTGAGAAATGATGTAACAGGTTATGAAAAATTTTGCCCAGCTATTTTTCTTGGAACTATTTCAGAGCAAAGCAGACACTAAGTTCATCATACGTGAAACTGAGTGGGTAGGAGATGGCTGGTGTTTGAGAAAGTCTAGGAGGAAATGACACAGTTGATTGTCTTGCCAATAAAAAAATGAGAATTTCCTTTATATTTTAGCTTGAAGAAAGGACTAGTTAAAAATAACCACCATCATCAATAGCTAACCAAAATTCAGAACCAGAACTTAGTAGAAGGGTGTAGACAGGATGGCATGAGTTGGATTTTTAAAAAAGTTTGGTAAAGGATACATAACACAATTATTATTGTAGTCATTTCAACTGTACAATTCAATGGCTGTAAACATATTCACCATGTTGTTTAACTATCACCACTCTGTATTTCCAGAACTTTTCATCATCCAACATCCAATGGGCTCTGTGCCCATTAAACAATAACTCTCCATTCTCCTCCATCCTCCACCTCCCACCCCTTAGTAAACTCTCTTCTTCCTATCTCTCTGAATTTACCTATTCTATATACCTCACATAAGTGGAATCACATAATATTTGTCCGTTTATGTTTGGCTTATTTCACTTAGCAAAATGTTGAAAGGTTGTACATATAGCAGGTATCAGGATTCCTTTTTACGGCTCTATAATATCCCACTGTATGTTCATACCACATTTGTTTATCTGCTAACAGACACCTGAGTTGCTTCTACTTTTTGGCTATCATAAGTAAAACTTCTTTGAACATTGTTGTACAAATATGTGTTTGAGTCCCTAATTTCAGTTCTTCTGGGTATATACCTAGAAGTAGAATTGCTGGATCATATGATAATTATAGTGTAACTTTGTGAGGCATTGCC
Organism: Pan paniscus; assembly: GCF_029289425.2. Classification (NCBI taxonomy): domain Eukaryota; kingdom Metazoa; phylum Chordata; class Mammalia; order Primates; family Hominidae; genus Pan; species Pan paniscus. The sequence goes on from NC_073257.2 coordinate 30,648,446, forward strand.
AAGCTGTTTTCTGCAGTGGCTACACCATTTTACATTCCCGCCAGCAATGCCCGAGGGTTCCAATTTCTCGTATTCTCACCAACACTTGTTATTTTCTGTTTTTTTAAAGTAATAATTCTTTTGGGTGTGAAATTCTATTTCATTGTAGTTTTGATTTACATTTCCCTAATGACTAATGATGTTGAGCATCTTTACATGTGCTTAGCTTATTGGCCACTTGTATATCTTCTTTGGAGAATTATCTGTTCAGGTCCACCGACCATTTTGTATTTGGTTTTGTTGTGGTTATTGAGTTGTAGTTGTTAATATATTCTGGATATTCATCCCTTAATCAGATATGTGATTTACAGATATTTTCTGTTTTGTGCTGTCTTTTCACTTTCTAGATAGTGTACTTTGATGGACACAGTTTTTAACTGTGATAAAGGCCTTTTTATCTACTTTTTTATTGCTTGTGTTTTTGGTATCCAATCCAAGAAATCATTGTCAAATCCAATGTTGTGAAGATTTTATTTCCTGACGTTTTCTTCTAAGAGTTTTATAGTTTTTAGCTCTTATATATATTTAGGCATTTGATCCACTTTGGGTTAATTTTTGTATTTGGTGTAAGGTAAGACTCCAATTTCATTCTCTTGCCTGTGGATGGCCAGTTTTCCCAGCACAAATGCTGTTCTTTCCTCATTGAATGCTTTTGGCACCTTGTTGGAAATCAACTGCCCACATAAATTTATTTCTGGCCTCTCTATTCTATTCCATTGGCCTATATAGCTATCCTTATGCCCATACCACACTGTTTAGATTACTGTCATTTTGTAGTATGATTTGAAATCAGGAAGTGTGAATCGTTCAACTTCATTCTTTTTCAAAATTGTTTTGGCTGTGCAGACTCCCATGAAATTCCATATGAACTTTAGGATGGGGTTTTTCATTTCTGCAAAAAGAAAAAAAATCATTGGGATTTTGATAGGGATTGCATGAATCTATAGATTATATTGGATAATATTGACATCTTAATATTAAGTCTTCCATTTCATGAACACAGGGTACCTTTTCATTTATTTAGGTCTTTTTCTTTCAGCAACCATTTGTAGTTTTCAGTGGACAAGTCTTTTGTCTACATAGTTAAATTTATTCCTAAGTATTTTATTCTTTTTGATTCTATTGTAAATGGAATTTTCTTAATTTTATTTTCAGATTGTTCATTACAAGTGTATCAAAATTCAACTGATTTTTGTGTTTTGATTTTGTGTCCTGCAACTTTGTTAAATTCGTTAGTGCTACAGTTTGTGTGTGTGGTGTGTATGTGCGTGTGTGTGGTGTATGTATGTGTGTGTCTGTGGTTTGCATGTGTGGTGTGTATGTGTGTATTGTGTATGTGTGTGTGGTATTTGTGTGTGTGGTGTGTGTGTGTGTGTGTGTACGCTTTAGGACTTCCTACATTTAAAATCAGGCCATCTGTGTACAGAGATTTCACTTCTTCCTTTTTAATTTGGATGCTTTTATTTATTTTTTTCTTTCCTACATGCTCTTACTAGAACTTCCAGTACTAAGTTGAAGAGAAGTGATGAACGCAAATAAAGGCACCAATCAGAACACACAGTCCTGACATTTGGAGGGCTAAATCCTTGTTGCCTGGCCTGGCCTCACCTAGCTGCACTGGGCGTGTGGGCTGCTTCCCCCTTCACAGCTGCCTGACACAGCCGTAACCACAGGGAGAAGCTGAAATTCGCTGAAATGTACCAGCCTCTTTATCAAGCTCTCCCTTGGATGCTCCAAGTTTCTGACTAGACTAGTTCCAAAATACAGATGGTCCTTGACTTAGGATTGTTAGACATAATGATTTACCCACTTTATGATGATGTGAAATAGAAATGGTGCATTCAGTAGAAACTGTATTTTGAATACCCATACACCCATTCTGCTTCTCACTTTTAGTACCATATCCAATAACTTACGAGATACTCAACACTGTATTATAAAATAGGTTTTGTTAGATGATTTTGAAATAGAAGAGTTCCCTTATGACCCTCGCAGGTCGTGCAACAGGAATGAGGCTCGCTCCTTTGGTGCCCTGCTGCTCAAACCCCTAGGGGGAGCATGCAGCATGCAGATGGGCAGGTGCAGAGGCTGTGGGGAGTGCTTTTGGGCTCCACCCCACGGCAGCATCTAGGACTCCTGAAGCCCAAGTGGGCGTGTGTTACAGTGTGCTCTTTCAGCTATACCATCTGCAGACAGCTTGTGTTAGTCAGCTCAATAGACCCTCTGCCTTATCGCAAGGACAGGGAGCCAGTGTGACAGCCTGAGTTCTTGCCCAGTGTACTGGAAGAATCAGATCACATGTGGGCTGGAGGGTTGAGTGCAAGGTTTTATTGAGTGGTGTAGGTGGCTCTCAGCGAGATGGATGGGGAGCTGGAAGGGGGGAGTGGAGTGGGAAGGTGGTCTTCCCCTGGAGCCAGGCTGCCTAGCCCCCCAGACTGTTCTCCAACCACCGCTGGCCAAACTCCCCTTGGTGTCCAGATGTCCCTCTTCTCTCTTTCTCTGCTGTGCCACCCCACTGCTCTCCACTGCTCTATTCCTTCACTCTTCTCAATGTTTAGCACTTGTGTCTGTGCCCATTAAGGTCTCAGGTTTTTATGGGCACAGGATGCGGGGCGTGGTGAATCATAGTGGTCTTGGAAATGTAACATTTGCGCATGAAAACAGGAGTGCCTGTTCCCACTTAGGTCCGTGGGTACAGGTCCGAGGGCGGAGCCCTCGCCAGGGATCCTGCCCTTCTCTACCTAGCACTTCTCTGCCTCCTGTCCATATCAATTTTGCCCAATTGGAAGCTAATGTAAGTGCTCTCAACACGTTTAAGGTAGGCTACGCTGAGCCGTGATGTTTGGTAGGTCAGGTGTATTAAGTGCATTTTTGACTTACCATATTTCAACTCACATTGGGTTTAACAGGGCCTAATTTGATCATGAGTAAAGGAGCATCTGCAGTTGCTTCAGTCAGTTCCTGTCCATTTGATGGCTGCTTAGATGGAGGGATGAATTCCTGGAGTTTCCCACACCACCATCTTCTGTGACATCCCTTCCCCAAGATTTGGATTTATTTTTTGCCCCAGTGGCCTCTTGTAGCCTGATAAATCTTTGTTTCAACGAGGTCAAGGTCATGGGGCAAATTCTTTGTGGGGTGGTTGGCTGCATTTTGTTTAAACTTCACAGATTTTAGTACTGATCCTAATTTTTAATTTTACTAATGTGATATACACACTTATGTAATTAAAAAACAAACCCTGGGCCAGGTATGGTGGCACACGTCTGTAATCCCAGCACTTTCAGAGGCCAAGGCGGGCGGATCACTTGAGGTCAGGGGTTTGAGACCAGCCTGGCCAACATGGTGAAACCCCGTCTATACTAAAAATGCAAAAAATAGCTGGGCATCATGGCACGCGCCTGTAATCCCAGCCACTTGGGAAGCTGAGGTAGGAGAATCGCTTGAACCCGGGAGGTGGAGGTTGCAGTGAGCCCAGATTGCACCACTGCACTCCAGCCTGGGCGACAGAGCAAGACTCTGTCTCAAGGAAACAAACCAACCCTGAATGTGATTATATACATAATTCAATTAAATGTATTTGCTTCTGAAATTTATATAAATGTAAATTAGGCAGTCACTTTTGTATATGATTTATTTATATTTGAAAGCCACAAATGACCCATTTAAACTATTTTTTTCATAAGCCAGTGAAACAATGTCTGAGAAAGAAACATTTTTGTTTTGTCTGTTCTGTTCTATAACCATCATTTTTTTTTTCAGTCATGTACAGCCTTAGTGACAAAGAAACTCTGGTCCTCTGTCCTACATTTTCACTATCTTTTTCCCTCCGGTCAGGATAATCTCAAATTTACATGTTAAAAACAATCAGTAAGAGAACTATATCACATTTCTAATAGGATGGAAAGTTTTCAACTTTATCACAAAGACAACGAATGTGGAGGCTTTCCGTTTGAAGATAAAACTATTCATTTAAAAAATTTTAAAAATTACAATGTTTCCAGTAGCTTCTTTTTGAATTACTAACATATTCCACACTCTAGTAACGGTTTGGCCAGCTAATTCTGTTCTACTTTTGAACAATGACAACATAAATGTTTGGAGGGTTATTTTCTGCTTAATGAAAGATCTAGAAACATTTTTTATTCTAAGAAAGAATTCCACTTGCCTTTAAATAAAGATATACCTTTTGACCAAACAATCAGATTTTCTTTTTCTTTTTTTTCTTTTCTTTTTTTTTTGAGATGGAGTTTCGCGTCTGTCGCCCAGGCTGGAGTGTAGTGGTGCGATCCTGACTCACTGTAACTTCCACTTCGCAGGTTCAAACGTTTCTGTTGCCTCAGCCTCCTGAGTAGCTGGGCTTACAGGTGTGCATGACCACACCCGGCTAACTTTTGTATTTTTAGTAGAGACGGGTTTTCGCCATGTTGACCAGGCTGGTTTCAAACTCCTGACCTCGGGTGATCTGCCTGCCTCGGCCTCCCAAACTGCTGGGATGGCAGGCATGAGCCATTGTGCCTGGCCAGATTTTCTTTTTCTAGCAAGGGGACCCACTTAAACTTGAAGAGGACCGTGATGGTTGAGGCTGGGCAGCAAGGCTTTACTGCAAATCCTTTACCACTGTTTTTTCTGGCTTTCTAGAGAACGTTCTAGCAAAAGGTTTCTAGAACTTTCTCCTTCCTGGCCTGACTGACATTCCCTCTTAGGTGTAGCCTCCCTTTCACTTTTCTTCTGCCTGGAGGAAATGAAGCTCCACGGAACTTTCTCTTGAAACTTTCCAAGAAAAAAAAGAAAGGCTCTAAGCACTGAATGTGGAGACTGAAGGGGATGAGCTTCAACTCTGAAGTGTTTCCAGCGTAAAACTGTCCTTTCCAGGGCCCGTGTGGCTGTCACTTCAGAGTGGAGATTGTCTGCTGAGGGACCCCTGACTCAGCTGCTTCCCAGGGGAAGCTCCGTCTTCCGGCACAGGTATGGCCTGCAGCTTGATCTCCACCCAGCCCCATCTGAGCAGGCCGGGAGCTCCCAGGCTGTTTCACTTCTCTCCTTCCTGACTCCTCACCATCACCATCGCCCTCTCTCCTCCCCACCCCGCCACTCCTCTCCCACACGTGTCCCTTTCTCCCCTTCCTCTGCGTCTGCTCTTCTCAGAAGTTAGCTTACGAAGCAAAGTTGTTACTTTGAATTCCTGTTTTTCCAGCCACCCTCATGTGACAGGATGTCTCCTCAGTAGAGGCTTTCCCTAAATTCAGGAGCCCTTTAAAAGGGAGGGCTTCCTCTGTAGTTCTTTTCAGCTGGGCAGCTCTGGGAACTTGGATTAGGTGGAGAGGCAGCTGGGGGGCCTCGTTGTTTTGCGTCTTAGTTCCGCCCTCCTGTCCATCAGGAGAAGGAAAGGATAAACCCTGGGCCATGAGGCTACCCCTGCTCCTGGTTTTTGCCTCTGTCATTCCCGGTGCTGTTCTCCTACTGGGTAAGTCTGCTCTGAGGCAGGGGCTCTCTGACTTGGGGGGCCGGAGCCACACCTTCCTCTTCTGGGTTACTGTGAATGGGTTCCTTTCAACATCTTTGTGAGGAGGAAACGGGGTTCCCCTGCACCACGCAGTCCACGGCTAAGCCTGCTGCCTTCACCTGGCGGCCAGGCATGGGAGGCCTGGAGTTGGAGCGGGGGAGGAGGATGCGTCTCAGGTCTCGGTTGCTGCCCTGCCGGGAACCCTACAGACCTTCAGTGTCCTCCTGACTTCTCTCATCGCTCGTTGTTCCTTCCCTGTTTTCTTCGTGCAGAAATTTCCTGCTCTGTGGTTTACTCTTTCTGGTTTTCAATTCACACTGTTTCTGTCTCACCGCCAACAAACACCTTCTGAGTGTCTTTGGCTGGAAGGAGGGCAGCCCTGATGTCTCCCCGCGTCTTAGGTCCAAGGGTATCATCACAGATCATCCCCCCAAAAGTGATTCTAAGCAATTTCCATGCTCATTTTTTTTTTCTGCCAGAATCATTCAGACACTTGATTGTTAGAAAGTTCATCCTTATCTGTATTCTAGACTATTCAAACTGCCACATAAGCAGATCGATTCCTGTTTTTCTTCTTTTTCTGGAGATTAGAGATTACTCATTAGGAACAGCTCCAGAGTTGTTCAAATTCTCAAATACCTTTTCCAGTCTGTCTTTTCTATTTCTCTAGACTCAGTTGCTTAAACTTCAGGATGGGAGTGCCTCGGGGGATTTTCGTTCCTGGTTCTATTTGGAGATGATATAGAAGAGATTTCAAATTTGATTTTTTGATTTCTGATCCCCCTTTATTTCTATGAAATCAACAAACACTTGCAGAGAATGGTTTGTGCCTACGATCTACTCTATGCACTGATGTGAAGGCGGGTGGGAAGTTTCCTAGGAAGAGAGTGTTTTAGTACCGCAAAGGTTAAATCATAAGTATTGAGTGGTAGTGATTATAAAAACGCAAGTGAAGGCGGTATGGTTTACACCCTGTCTCTCTCACTCACCAGCTTTGCGACCTTGGGCAGGCTACTTTATTTCTTTGTGCTTTAGTTTCCATGTCTATAAAATGGAAAGAATAATATTACCTGCCCCCATCAGTTCTTGTGACGATTCAATGAGTAACAATATGTGAAATGTTTAGAACAGAGTATGACCCATAGTAAGTGCCTTATAAGTGTTAGCTATTAAAATCAGTGGCAGAAAAGAAGTACATACAAAGCCAAATAAAAAGGATAGATGAAATTAATTTTATTTTTATTTTTGAGACAGACTCTCATTTTGTTGCTCAGGCTGGAGTGCAGTGGCATGATCTTGGCTCACTGCAACCTCTACCTCCTGGGTTCGAGTGGTTCTCGTGCCTCGGCCTCCCAAGTAGCTGGGATTACAGGCATGCACCACCATGCCCAGCAGATTTTTGTAGTTTTAGTAGAGACGACTTTTCACCATGTTGGCCAGGCTGGCCTGGAACTCCTGACCTCAAGTGATCTGCCCTCCTCGGCCTCCCAAAGTGCTGGGATTATAGGCATGAGCCACAGCGCCCAGCCCTGATATTATTAATGTATTTTATTTCACCCAGTAACTCGGAAATATTATCCCTCAACATTTAATCGATTTGGAATATTTTCCTATTCATTTCTTAAAACTAACTCTTCAAAATCTGGTGAGTATTGTATACTTATAGCACGTCTCAATTCACAGTAGTGTCATTTTAAGTGTACAATGGTTACATGAGGTGACTGGCTATCATACTGGGCAGCACAGACACAGTGCCTAATTTTCTTTAAACTGACTCAATAATGCTTTGAGCAATAGTGTTTCTCGGTTTGCTCAGGAGTGTTTCCCTCTTCCTGACAGCAGGATGCCCTCCTCTGACTAATGTCTTCCTCTTCATAGGCACAAATATTGGGGAGAGAAGGGGGATGCTGAAGATCTGTTTACTTGGAGAATAAACAAACCAAAAATTCAAGGGACCCCCCCTTCCAGATTTTTTTTTCCTACGTGAAAGCCTGTAATTTGTGTTGTTTTGTTTTTTGAGACTGGTTTCACTCTGTCACCCAGGCTGGAGTGCAGTGGTGTGATCATGGCTCACTGCAGCCTTGACATCTGGGCTCATGCAATCCTCCCACCTTGGCCCACTCCCAACTCCCCAGTAGCTGGGACTTTGGGCTTGAGCCACTATGCCAGGCTAATTTTTAATTTTTTTAAATTTTTTTTATTTTTGTAGAGACAGGGTCTCACTGTCTTGCTCAGGCCCATCTCAAACTTCTGGGCTCTGGTGATCCTCCCACTTTGGCCTCCCATAGTGCAGGATGATAGATGTGAGCCGCTGCACCCAGCCTGTAACTTTTATTTTATCTTTTCTTGGCCCAAGAAGCATGTGATTGGAGGAATTTGTGTAAAGGCAGGGCACCTGCTTAGTTAGCAGCAGGTTAAACTATTCGAAGCCCCAACACCTCTCCCCTGGCTTCCTGCCCACTAGGAAAACCCATGGGAAGGTCTCCCTACTTGCCATCAGTTTATTTCTTTTCAATCCACACCCCTTCCTTCCACCTTCAGGAGAGCATCCCACAGCATTAGCACCGTAAGTCTCTGTGGGCTGCTGCCAACAGATGGGCTGGTTCTCCCTGGAGGGGTCCAGGAGGCTAGAGGTTAACAGGGCTAGACGCTCACCTTTCCTACTGTTGTTCTTGCCGCGCTATCTTTTTAGCACTCAGCAGCAAGGTTTCCAGCTCAGTTGGTTTATAATCATGGTAGATGCACCATGAGAGCCGGTGGGACACAGAGGTTAGACCACAGCAAAGAAGTTTAACTTGGAAATGGGAGGGTTTGGCTCACAGGTAGTGGTGTATTGGCGAACAACTACTGGTTCCAAGAAGGAAAAGAAAGGAAGCACTGATTTGACTTATGCTGTTTTGCTGTTTACTGATGTCCGTGCTGTAAATATTCCCACCATGGTTGATTTCAAACTACTGACTTGATGCCCCTGGGGGCAGAGTTGGGAAGAGATGCCAACAATAGGCTTTTTTTTTTTTTTTTTTTTGAGATGGAGTCTCTCTCTGTCACCCAGCCTTGAGTGCAATGGTGTGATCTTGGCTCACTGCAACCTCTGCCTCCTGGGTTCAAGCAATTCTCCTGCCTCAGCCTCCTGAGTAGCTGGGATTACAGGCACCCGCCACCACACCTGGCTAATTTTTTCTATTTTTAGTAGAGATGGGGTTTCACCATGTTGGCCAGGCTGGTCTTGAACTCCTGACCTCATGATCTGCCCACCTTAGCCTCCCAAAGTGCTGACATTACAGGCATGAGCCACCACACCTGGCCAACAATAGGCTCTTGCTAGCTGCTGCTATTGGTCCCAGGGCAATATGGAGCCTTTCTAGGCTCTGGGAAGGCGCTCAAACAGTGGGTCAGGTAGTATCATGAAAAGCCTAGAACATCTGCAAAAAATGAAAATGAGAGACGTCTTGGTGGACAGAGAAGCCTTAGAATCATAGACCATTAAAGCAAGAACAAACTAGGAAATGATGCATTTTGACATCATCATTTTATAGATGAAGCACCAAGGCTCAGGGAGGTAAAATGTCCAGAAGGTGACTGTTTAGCAGGTAGACGTAGATCCAGGACTTTGCTCAACGGCTTGTACTTTTCCACATCCCCTTAGATTTCTTGCTGCGCTGTTAGATCAAGTAAGTGCAAATTAGGTTATTCCTGTTGCCATTTGCGGGTCTCACATTTGGCTGGAAGGGATCCAACTGTGGTTCTGACATAGACATCACGCTAATGGTATAATCCTGATACTCCTCTATTTCATTTCCCTCGTTGAAATGCTAAGAAAGATAATTATTATCATGTGATTATCACAGTAGTGGTTTTTCACAAGCACTCTTGAAAACTTTGATTCCAATATAAATGTATGTCTTATGTTAAATATTGATTCTTCAGTGTATTTTTTCACAAAACTGAATTAAGTGGGAGAAAAATACAAGTACCTTTCTCCTTTTTAAATTTGTTCTGCATCTTTCTCAGTGTTTGTATCTAGAAGGCTGAGCTAACTTTTATGCTTTGGAACATAGGGCTAGATTTTATATATATAAATATATACATATATATATATACACACACACACACACACACATATATATATATATTTTTTTTTTTTTTGAGACAGGGTCTCACTCTGTCATCCAGGCTGGAGTGCAGTGGCATGATCATCGCTCACTGTAGCCTTGACTTCCTGGGCTCAAGTGATTCTCCCACCTCAGCCTCCTAAGTAGCTGGCACCACAGGTGCATGCCACCATGCCTGGCTAACTTTTGTGTTTTTTTGTAGAGATGGGGTTTTGCCATGTTGTCCAGGCTGGTCTCAAACTCCTAGGCTCAAGTGATTTGCTCACCTCGGCCTCCCAAAGTGCTGGGATTACAGGCATGAGCCACCATGCTCAACCTTAGGTTTTGACAGTTGTGCAGCTTTTGGTTTAATCTACAAATATTGCACATGAATAACTGTAGTAGAAACTTAGACCTCAGGGCCCATAGTTTCCCATAAAGCAGATGGGAAGATGTCATTGTGTACCTTTCCCTACGTGAGAAAGTTGAAGCTCTGAAGATTCAGTGGCTTGCAGAAGTCGGGTAGTCAGTAAAGACCAGAGCTAACTCTTCATTATGATCTTTAGACTCTGAGGCTAAGAAGTAGATAAATTTACTACCTGGAGTGTGTTGATCAGGAAAGATATAATGTGGTTCAAAATAACACTATGTTAGAAGAAGGACTTAGATCCCTTTATCTGTATCAATTTTTTTAGACTTTTCACTTCAAGAGGGGGAAAGGAAGGAATTAATATTTATCAAGTGTGTATTAGATGCGGATGATATGCTGGGTGCTTTGCATAAATGATCTCATTTAGAAATTCACGGTAGCTTTACCAGACAGCATGATTGCCCCCATTTTACAGATGAGGAAGTAGAGGCTAGAATGGCTAATAGCACTAAGGCATCACAGCTAAAAAATGGTGGAACCAGGATTTGATTGCAAGCCTATCAACCCCAAAGAAGATAACCCTCCACACCACACCCCCTGCAGGCTAGAAACCCTGCAGTTCCGTGTTCTCGGTCCTTCAGTCCCTCTTTTTTTTTTTTTTTTTTTTGAGACAGAGTCTCGCTGTCACCCAGGCTGGAGTGCAGTGGCGCCATCTCGGCTCACCGCAACCTCTGCTTCCTGGGTTCAAGTGATTCTCCTGGGATTAAAGGCGTGCACCACCCTGCCAGGCTAATTTTTGTATTTTTAGCAGAGACGGGATTTCATCATGCTCACCAGGCTGATCTCGAACTCCTGACCTCAGGTGATCCCTCCTGCCTTGCCCTCCCAAAGTGCCGGGATTACAGGCGGGAGCCACCGTGCCTGGCCAGTCCCTCTTTCTACAATGCTGCAACAGTTCTCTGCTCTTTCATTTCATCTTATTCTGAAACATCTCACACTGTCTGTATGACTGATTTTGCCAAGTTAACAATAATAATAATAATGAATATATATTAAGCAATTCCTGTGTCAGGAACTCTTCTAAGCACTTTATTTAGATGATCTCATTTCATTCTCACGGCAACGAGGAGGTCCTGCTATTTCCCCCTTTATTTTACAGACGGGGAAGTGGAAGCACAGAGTAATGTTGAACTTGGCCAAGGTCACACAGTCAGCGAGCAGCGGAGTCTCTTACCTGGGAGCCAAATCCTAGAGCTCTGATTATGTCATGATCAGATTGACATGATACATACATAAGGTGAACGAATTAGTGGGGCTATGCATGGAAGAAGAAAGAGCAGTGTAGTGTCAGCTTCTTACCTAGTAAAGGGTTTTGTTTATTTATCTTAAGGGGGATCTGGGGAGGCTGGCATTCAGAGGCTGAAGAAATAGGAGTGAGAGCAGAAACTAGCTGTGGAGAAGTAGGAGGGTTCACAATCCAGGACATGGGTAGGGCGGTCAGCAGGAGGAAGGAAGCCTCTTCTACTGACATGGGAGTGAATGGCCCCGGGAAGGTGTAGATATTCATATCTTGAAGGTGGTAGGAGGGAAGTTGGAAGAGTTTCTTGGCCTCTGTTTTGTCCTTGTGGTCAGACTCATACTGGGTTCATATTATGTACTTTTCCAAATGGCCAGTTGCAATGACCTAAATCAGTAGTTTCCCTGAATATTTTGGGTCTGAATGAAGGATCAAAGTGACAAATGAAGTAATTCTCTGTTTTTTTTTCCTTTTGTTCAACATTTCATTTCTTTTTCTTTTCTTTTTTTTTTTTTTTTTTTTTTTTTGAGATGGTGTCTCACTCTGCCGCCCAGGCTACAGTGCAGTGGCATGATCTTGGCTCACTGCAACCTCCGCCTTGTGGGTTCAAGAGATTCTCCTGCCTCAGCCCCCCATAGCTGGGATTACAGGCATGTGCGACCACATAGGCTAATTTTTGTATTTTTAGTAGAGACGTGGTTCCACCATGTTGGCCAGGCTGATCTTGAACTCCTGACCTCAGGTGATCCGCCTGCCTTGGCCTCCTGTTCAACATTTCTAAGCCTAAGACTGACTAACACCCTCCATCAGCCCCCAGCACCTGGCATAGCTTCTTGAATGTACTAGGTGCAGGGTAAATATTTGTTTTTCACTGAATTTGGGGAAAACATAGGTACATTTATTTACCTGAGGCTGGTGAACATCTTTCTTAGTTTGGATTCCCCAAGAAGCTGTCCTCAGACAATTGCACTCTGGTTTGAGGGCAAGTTCGTTTATTTGGGAAGTGAGCCCAGGAAACACTGACAGGGTAACGGGGAAGTGAGACAGAAAGGGAAGGTGTGTGGACACCCAGTGACCGCTGTGGGCAATGGAGCGTAGGAGCTCTGGGCGACGGTGTGGAATGGTTGCCTTGGACTCATCACATCCAAGGTACAAGAGATTTAGAGCCGTCAGCGGTTCTCCTTGGCCTCTGATGAAGGCTTCCTCCTACAGGACATTCGTTTTCTGACCCATCTAATTTGTGCCATGTTTGAGCCTAGAGGGCTCTGATAGCCAGAAAAAGCCCCCAGGGCAAAAGGCGTGGTGCTGGCATTTGGGAGTGGGGCCTGCATGCACCTAAACAGCGAAGGCCGAGGAGAAATAGTATAAATCTGGAGGCATCTGCTACAGCTACTTGCTGCTTTTCCTCTTATCTGGCTTCTCTGTCTTCCAGAAGTTATTGTCTTTTGTGTTCCAATGTCAGCATTTTATTTGCTGATAGTCAGGAAAATCTAAAAATGTATAAGAAAATGTAGCATATCATACTTATCTCCCTGAACAATCACCTTTAATAACCAAATTTTCTTTGCTAGTAGGCTTGGGAATTTAATGACTTGTTCAATGTTGCGGCATAATTTTAAAAATGCTTAAAAAAAATCCAGGCCAGGCGCGGTGGCTCATGCCTGTAATCCCAGCACTTTGGGAGGCCGAGGCAGGTGGATCACTTGAGATCAGGAGTTCGAGACCAGCCTGGCCAACATGGTGAAACCTCATCTCTACTAAAAATACAAAAATTAGCCGGGTGTGTGGTGGCACCTGCCTATTGTCCCAGCTCCTGAGGAGGCTGAGGCACGAGAATCGCTTGAACCTGGGAGGCAGAGGTTGCAACGTGTTGAGATCACACCACTGCACTCCAGCCTGGGCGACAGAGTGACTCTGTCTCAAAAAAAAAAAAAAAAAAAAAGAAAGAAAATCCACACCTATGTTACTGGATGTTTAGTCTTTAATCATTTTTAACCTGAGATATTGGGTTGAAACATTGCTTCTTTACTAAATGTATTTTGATCCTTGATCTTTTTGCCCTTGAGTTAACCACAGCAGAGAGTGTGCTCAATGTGGCAGGAAACTTATCTCTTTTGTTTGTCTTTGTATTGTCATTAGCATAGCATCTGGCGTGTGGTCATTGTTTGTCAAGTATTTGTTGAAAAATTAATGTGAAATTAGTAAGATCAAGTTAGGATGGAAGGAGAATCACTGCAATTCTGGATATAAATTTCTGATGTGTAAGTATTAAAAAAAGAAACTCACATATTAGATCCTACAAATGAGATTGCAGAGAAATTAAAACAGATCGACTGTGTCGATCTGTTCATCTTTGCCGTATTTCTGTTACAAAAACATAATTAGTATGGACAAAAATAGAATGTTTATAAATGTTGGTGTGGTTAATATTGGTAAAAATGCCACAAGCTGCCTTTTGGCCAACGTCTTGAATACGCCTTCAGAGGAAGAAGTATGACATTTTAAGTCAGACATGTTGCAGAGATGATGATAAAGGCAAAATGACATGCTGATTACTTGGGGAGAAGAATAATGCACGATGAATGTATCACCATAGAGCAATAATTTTACATTTCCTTGTATTGTCTGGCAAAGGCAATATCAAACTTACACTGCTTCCTAATGGCAAAAGATAAATAAAGGAAACACGAATAGATAAGTGTGTATTGAAATAGAACCTTTTCATTTCCAAGTACCCTTTTTGTAAGTATACACATTTCTAAATTGCTCTTCAGTAAAAATAAGCTTTCAGGGGAAAAATGAATATTCAGCATACCTGTAATCATTAATCTATCATTAGATAAATAATTTATCTGGGTTACTAGTTAAGATGCTTCCGCTTAATAAACATTCTTTCATTCATTCAACTAATTATTTGTTGAGAGATTATTTATGCTCCCCAAAAAGAGACTGCAGCACTAAATCAGAAAGATCAAGTACCTCGTCTCATGAAATTTACATTCCAGTAGGGGACTATGGACAGAACATTAGTAAACAAATTGAAGAAAAATATATTTTAAGATGGTTATGGATATTATATGGTAAATAAAAGAATAAAATGAGTTAGGATGATCAGCCTGCTACGATGTTGACACTTGGCTGGGCGCAGTGGCTCACACCTGTAATCCCAACACTTTGGGAGGCCGAGGTGTGCAGATCACTTGAGGTCAGGAGTTCGAGACCAGCTTGGCCAACATGGTGAAACCCCACCTCTACTAAAAATACAAAAATTAGGTGGGTGTGGTGACATGCACCTGTAATCCCAGCTAGTCGGGGAGCTGAGGCAGGAGAATGGTTTGAAATCAGGAGGCTGAGGTTGCAGTGAGCCAGGATGGCGCCACTGTACTCCAGCCTGGGTGAAATAGCAAAGGGTCTGTCTCAAAGAAAGAAAGAAAAGGAAAGTTGCCACTTGAGCTATGACCTTAGTGAGCATCCCAAGAAGAGGGAACTCGAAACATGAAGTCACTAATGTGGAAGTGAGCCTGGAGAGTTTGAGGAGCTGAAAGGTGGTGTAGTTGGTGGTGAGGGCAGACAGGTCACTGTTCCCTTTCTAATAAACAATGATATAGGGGCTGGATGTATTTTTCCTGGGTACAGTGGTTCCCTTTTGCAGGGTTTAAGTTGTTGAGAACTTGTAGTTAGAAACCCAATCTCCTTCCCACCCAGAAAACCTCTCCATAAAGGTAGATGAGAAAGAAAAGAATTTTACTATTGAGTGAACATTCAACCAGAATGTGGTGTACATCGCAGGCAGTCTGCAAAAGAGATGGGAAAAACAGAAAGACATCTCACTCTTGTAGGTGGCTCAGTGAAGACCACCTATTATATTAGGTAGGTTTTGCAATTTGGCATCAGGTGACAAGTCAGGCCCGGCTCCTCCCAGAAAACTGGGAGATCAGGTGTTATCTTTTTTGATGATTCCATTTTCAAGAGAGGAAGATTAGAGCCAAACCATGGTGGCTTGGCCTGGGATGGTGTAAATGGAGTTGGAGCAAAGAGAATGAATTAGGGTATATGTATGAAGTCAGAGTTGTATGTGTGTGTGTGTGTACACAGAAAGGGAAGAGAAGAGGGTGGAGAGAGGGAGAGAGAGAGAGTTATTTAAGGAATTGGCTCACACAGTTGTGGAAGCTGGCAAGTCCAAAACCTGCAGGGGTAGAGGAGTATGCAGGAAACTCAGGAGAGAGTTGATATTGCAGTTTGAGACTGAAGCAGTCTAGAGCTGGGTGAGGTGGCCCATGCCTGTAATCTCAGCACTTTGGGAGGTCGAGGCAGGAGGATCACTTGAGCCTAGGAGTTCAAGACCAACCTAGGCAACAAAGTGACACCCCTGTCTCCAGTAAAAATAAAAAATATTAACTGGGTATGGTGGCACAGGTCTATAGTCCCAGCTACTCGGGAGGCTGAAGTGGGAGGATCGCTTGAGCCTAGGAATTCAAGGCTGCAGTGAGCTGTGATTGCACTACTGCACTCCAGCTTGGGCGATAGAACAAGATCCTGTCTCAAAAACAAACGAACAAACAAAAACAGAAATAAAGCAGTCCAGAGGCAGAATTCATTCTTTGGGGAATTCCCCCTTTTTCTTCTTCTTCAACTTGTTTCTCTTAAGATCTTCGCCTGATTGGATGAGGCCCACCCATGCTGGGGAGGGTGAGCTGCTTTACTCAAAGTTGGCTGATTGAAATGATCATCTCATCTTTAAAAGAATTCCTTTATAACAACATCCAGTCTGGTGCTTGATCAAATATCTGGGTGCCAAGACCCAGCCATGTTGACACATAAAATTAACCACTGCAGTGTATTTTTGGGTACAGATGGTAGATTTCACTATTGCCTTAGAATGCAAAAACAAGCTGAAAATCCAGGAAGACTCCTAGGTTTTTAGCTTATAGATCTCGGGGGATGGTGGTGCCAAGAATTAGAAAGAGAAGTTTGGATGTTACTCATTAAATGCTGTCTTAGAGTGAAATTAAGATGAACTGCAGATAAAAATTAGGCATATAAAAGTCAAGTATAAAAACATCTGAAGGAGGAACACTGTTCATGCATAAAGATTTTTGAACGCCTTCTCTTAAAAGACTGGTTGCCAATCAGTTAATTGACTGAATTTGACCAGTTAATAAGACTGTTGTTTGACAATACAATGAAAATGGCCAAAGTATAAGGTGGAAGATATATTTCCTATTATTAACAATGAGGTATTACTAAGCAAAGCTATCTGAAAAGTGGAAGATAAGTCCAGCTTTAAACAAAACAACAGTAGGTAGAATAACACAAACAAATTACATTAAATTTAGAGGCTAGTATAGTGGAGTTTACATATATCTATGGCAAAAGTTTCAGAGTTCGTTGCATTTTGAGATTAGAGAAGATAATTTACCTTTGCATAAAGTAAATGATCATAGTCACTGTTTTTTAAAAAACCGTTATTTTCCTATTTCCTGTGTTCCACTGTGAGCAAAGCCCTATATTATCAAAATTCTCATTTTATTGCCAAGGTAGAAAATTACTCATTTTGTCCCACTAGGGCACGAGCAGTTACAAAATGAGATCAAGTGTGGAAGGAAGCTCAGCTAGACGGGAGGAGATTGGGACAGGTATTGCATGATCTGTGAACAGATGTCAACTGCAGAGAAGCCAGCAGAGGCAGGTGTCCGGATCCAGGCTTTACTGAGTTCCAATTCCAAGAAATCAAAGCAGCATGAATGAGTAACCCAGCAGAGGAGCCCAGGCAGAGGTTTGAAGTTGCAGAGAACTAGGAACCCAGGTGGCATAGAGGCAGCGAGAGTAAGTCTTACTCACTCTAAGTAAGACAGCATTTAATGCGTAACATCCAAACTTCTCTTTCTCATTCTTGGCACCATCATCCCCCAAGATCCATAAGCTAAAAACCTAGGAATCTTCCTGGATTTTCAGCTTGTTTTTGCATTCTAAGGCAATAGTGAAATCTACCACCTTTACCCAAAAATATACTGCAGTGGTTAGTTTTATGTGGCAACATGGCTGGGTCTTGGCACCCAGATATTTGATCAAGCACCAGACTGGATGTTGCTATAAAGGTTTTTTTTTTTTTTTTTTTTTTTTTTTAAAGATGAGATGATCATTTCAAGGTAGGATAGAGGCAGGAGATCTGGAACTAGTGTGGACAAGAGCATACAGAGGAGTGTGTCAGGAGAAAATAATATTTTGAGGCAAAAATTTATTATAAGGTTTAAGCTTATGGGTCTAGAACTGATCTCAGAGTGTAAGTGGTGCTAACCTCCCTGGGGTGTTCAGAACAGGAAATAGAATACAGCTTGCAAAAATGCTTTGGAAACACTGAAGGACTCTACTAGTGGTATGATTCTAACTTTGTTTGATTTCGCTGGAATTATTTAATTAAAAATAATGAGCTCATTTAGTCAGAACCTCAAACATCTACACTACTACCAGCTCATTTTGAAAGAACAAGGTGAATGCATGGAATTTAGGAAAACTTCACAAGATGTGTTTAATTTATGTCACAAAATCAAAGCACTCAGTTACTTTCATTTGTTTATTCCTTAACAATAAAGAAAAAAGAGAAAGCTTTACATGAACTCAATTTTGATTTAATTAAAGGAAAAAAAAATGCTTACCAGATCCTTTTTTCCTCTTTTGCAAGAGGAAGTTCCGTTTTGCCAGCTAGCAGCTATGTGCTGTTAAGTATAAGCCATCCTTACATATTTACTTGAATCACCAGTTCCAAATTACAAATATAAAAAATGTTATTTTTAAAGTTATTCTCATAAAATATTCTCTCCAATGACATAAAACTTACATTGATTTATCCTTTGTTGCAAACTTCACTATTAAATTATTAACAAATAATACCAAAATGTGTTGAGATGTGTCACACTACAAAATCCTATTCTAGTCTGGGTGAGGTGGCTCCCACTTGTAATCCTAGTACTTTGAGAGGCTGTAGTGGGAAGATTGCTTGAAGCCAGGAGTTCAAGACCAGCTTGGGCAACACAGTGACTCTATCTCTACAAAAAATAAAAAATTAGTTGGTTATGGTGGTACAAGCCTGTAGTCCCAGCTACTTGGGAGGCTGAGGCAGGAGGATCACTTGAGCCCAGAAGTTGGAAGCTACAGTGAGCCATGATTGCACCACTGCACTCCAGCCTGAGCAACAGAGTGAGACCTTGTCCTTTAAAAACAACAAACAAACACACACCTTTTCTAGGACATACATGCATTTAATTTTACAGTTTATTGTATTCGTATTACCCAAATTTTCTTTTCCCAGTTGATATTATTCCTTTCTGTTTTCTGCCTTGTATGTTCCACTCCTGAACAATCCTTGGGCATGTAAGGTGGGACTTTGCATGAGACTCCTCACAGTGAACTAGGACATTTTGAGGACATCCAGCTGAGGGCTGGTACCTTGGCAGGCCCTCAGTCCAGGTTCTCCTTCCAGCTTCAGGGATCCTCGAAGAGAGCTGGCCCAGGCACAGTCATCAGTACCTCTTTTCCTGCAATCTTAAGTCTTTAGGGAAATGGAAGAGTTGGAAACTTTTGACCTAAAAGATCGTCCTTGTTACATGAATCCACTTAGCCATGCTTGCTTTCTTCTTCTTTTCCTGCTTCTTTCTTTTTAAACAGACACCAGGCAATTTTTAATCTATAATGAAGATCACAAGCGCTGCGTGGATGCAGTAAGTCCCAGTGCCGTCCAAACCGCAGCTTGCAACCAGGATGCTGAATCACAGAAATTCCGATGGGTGTCCGAATCTCAGATTATGAGTGTTGCATTTAAACTATGCCTGGGAGTGCCGTCAAAAACGGACTGGGTTGCTATCACTCTCTATGCCTGTGACTCAAAAAGTGAATTTCAGAAATGGGAGTGCAAAAATGACACACTTTTGGGGATCAAAGGAGAAGATTTATTTTTTAACTACGGCAACAGACAAGAAAAGAATATTATGCTCTACAAGGGATCAGGTTTATGGAGCAGGTGGAAGATCTATGGAACCACAGACAATCTGTGCTCTAGAGGTTATGAAGGTAAGATGCCTGGAATTTTTACCTTTGTGTCGAAATTTTCTCATCTTCTTAGTTGGAACCTAATTCAAGGAAATCATCATGTTCTTGTTTGGCGTGTACTAGAAATATCAATTGATCAGCATCTTTGTGTTTTCAACTATTCTGTAGGACTATTCTGAGGACATGATGGTGAATAAATGTGATTAAAAAGTCCTGAATGATACTTCAGCTATTTTTACTTAATGGAAAGACATTCTTTTAACTTTCTCTGAGGTTTTATTTTTTTAACCTTGGGCTACATTTTTCAGAAAATCGTTTTCATTGTAGTCTTTGACCCAAAGCCTCCTAGTTAGCGTTATAAAGTTGTAGTGATAAATACATTTAGCCAAATATTTCTTTTCCTTTAAGTTATCCCTGGAAAAATGATCCATAGACCATTCTTTCCCAATTTAGATTGCCTAAGATGAAATCTCGGCAGATCCCTTGGTGACATGGGATTCTAAATGTTACTGATTTATTTTGTCAGGTTATGGGTATTTAGAGACTGTAATAATCAGAAGATTATAAAATCTATAGGATTAGCTTGTAAGTTAATATGCAGTCTATTTAGTTAGCCATCAGAGAAGGTGATACCTCCAATGCGGTGGGAGGAATCCTCTTATATGTAGTTGGTTTCTTGACCTCTTGAAGGTTAAATAAAATCAGAGTATTTAGTTCTTTCTTATATTGACCAAATTTCACTATCTGGTGGCTGCACAGAAAACAAAACAAAAATACAACACAACTTGAAGGCTTGTTACAAAGGCTGGTCTCTTGAGTCAGATGATGTTATAATCACATTTTAAGTTTGGATACTTCGTTATCGTGAAGTGTTATCTAGAACAACCTCAAGGTCAGAGAAAGAGCCTACTTTTGGGGACAAGAGATAACCTGTTTCCAAAATTGCTATGTTACAGGGCTACTAAGATTGGTTGAACCTAGCTTATCTCAGCTAAGACTGAGCATAGCAATTTAGTTCTTTATAAGGCAATAATTTGTGAGCTTTCTATTTTCCATCTAGATACAGAAGAGGGGAGAGTAGGAATTGAAGTACAGTGAGAAAAGGGCTCAGAAATAAGTTATTCTGAAGCATTTTTCAAACATAATATAGGTTTAGAAGTGATATGAGAGGCAAGCTAAGTGAACACAAAAAAACCTTTCAGGAGAAACTCAACAGAAAATTACAAGGAAGGAGAAGGGTGACTTAAACTTGACGGAGTCAAATTCCACAGGTGGGACAATTGTGCTAATTGAGGAATTTAACTTGAGGAAGATTGGCGCTAAGAAATCGGATTTTTATTTTATTTTAAAATATAATATTATACTTCCCTCACCCCCTACCCTTTCTGTTTCCCCATTGGTTTTGAGACAAATATGCATAGGGTTTGGGCTAATAGTTCTCAAACTTTAATATGCTTAAGAATCACTTGGAGAGTTTGTTAAAAATACAGATCCTAAGCTCCCCCCTTCTACTAGATTCTTGATATACATATTGGGAAAAACCCCAGGAATCTATTCAGTGATTTCTATGAAGACCCGGGTGATTCTGTGGCATAGGGTCTACTGACTACATTTTGCATACTCCCCAAAGATCTCCCAGCACTTAAGATGATCCTGCTCCTCAGTTCTAGCTCTGCAGAGTGACCACGAGATTGGGAACACACATTAGAACTGAAGACAGTGTCGAGAGGATGTATTGTAGGGTCTCTGTATCTCTGATGAGAACATGGGGGAGGGGTAGAATGCTGGAACTTTTTGAAAATAGGAATTATTTTAGAAGAATGGAACCAGAATTGTAGACTTAGATGGATTTGATGGTTATTTGGAAGTTCAGACTCCAAGAAGAAGACAAATTGACTGCAGTTACATGATGTGTCAGTGGGGTAGTTGGGGTTCTTTTGGCCTCATCAGTGTTGGGTGTATAGAATGGCTCAGTAATTATTAAATAGAGTTAGTTAATAAAACTGGCAGGCGTGGTGGCTCACGCCTGTAATCCCAGCACCTTGGGAGGCTAAGGCAAGAGGATCACTTGATTTCGGGAGTTCAAGACCAGTTTGGGCAACCTAGTGAGACCTAAACAAAATGTAAAAATAAGCTTGGTACTGTGGTGTGCACCTGTAGTCCGAGGTATTCAGGAGGCTGAGGCGGGAGCATTACTTGAGCCCAGGTAATTGAGGCTGCAGTGAGCCATCATTGCACCACCTACTGCAGCCTGTGTGACAGAGTGAGATCCTGTCTCAAAAATAAAATAAGTAAATAAAGCTATATGTCATTGGCATCTATAAATTCAGCACTGAACATTTCTTGGCTAATGATGACCAGTACAACTAACCCCAAGGTGGTCTTGACTGGTTTCCTTTGTACGAAGAAACAGTCATCCCAGTGACTAAGAATGGCGCAATTATTTCTGAATACAGCGTGTTCCTAATACAATATATGATTTGGAGACCATTCCCATAACTTAGTGGAACTAAAGCTGGAATCGCATTTTAAAGTTATTAACAACTACCTTTTTGACAAAAAAGTAATTTTGAGGTCATTAAAAATAAACCTAATATTTAAAGAGGACTTGATAATTACAATGAGTAAAGGAAAAAGAAAAGAGGTCAATAACTCACATTGTTGTGCTCTTAGTATGCGCTACATGTTTTACAAGCTTTATATTATCAAAATGACTAAATGTCTTTTAAGAAATTTTTCTTCCTTTTTTTTAAGATTTATTTTTTGAGACAGAGTCTCACTCTGTCACCCAGGCTGGAGTACAGTGGCGTGATCTCGGCTCACAGCAACCTCCGCCTCCCGGGTTCAAGCGATTCTCCTGCCTCAGCCTCCTGAGTAGTTGGGATTACAGGTGCTTGCCACCATGCCCAGCTAATTTTTCTATTTTTAGTGGAGACAGGGTTTCACCATTTTGGCCAGGCTGATCTCAATTCCTGACCTCTAGTGATCCGCCTGCCTTGGCCTCTCAAAGCGCTGGGATTGCAAGCGTGAGACCAGCTAAGAACTTTTTCAAGTCATAGAATCTGCAAAATGTAATGAAGAATTCCTACCTAGGATAAATTCTGAATGTCAGTTGGTGGCAAGAGGTCAAATACTTTAATGTAAAAAGTTGTTATCTCTACAAAGATGGAGACTTTAAACATACTGAACAATGTAGCTATGTGCATTGTTTGGTTCTTAGTGGAGAGATGAGCTTCCTTAAACTTTTTGGCTTAAGCCAAACCATAATCAACAATGATTCTATGTTTGTTTCAATTAACATTTCTAGTTGAACCCAGAGCTTCCCACTCAATCTGTTGGCCTTCACTTGTTGAAAAGAAAAACCTTGATTGTAGATGGTATATAACAGTTTTGAGTGGTTTCTTTTCATGATAGGGATTAGAGAACAATGCCAAAATGTCTATCCTTCCTTATGGTCATTGCTGAGGAACTCAGGTGAAGGCTGGCTTGACAAGAAGTGGTTGGAGGGGATTTAATTATTGACTATGTGTTTGGGCTATACAGCTTTAAGGTTTTTTTTAATCTAGAGTTTCCAAAGCTCCATGATTCCAATCAAGAGAAAGAACTGTTTCAGAGGAAATTCAGAAGTTAAAGCTGGTTTCAATAGAGGAAGGAGGAATAGACAGTGGAAAATGAAGTGGTACTATGAGTTATTATTACCACTTTAACTAGTATCACTTCATTTTCCACTGTCATTGGTACCACTTTGAATTGTACCATTTGAACATTTTCAAATGGTACAACTTAACAAATTAGTCTCTTTTGAAAATGTTCCAAAACGCAGTGGAAATGAAGTGGTACTAAGAGTTATTTGCTAAGTACACACTGCTCTATGTACCCAGCAAAAGACTAGGGTAGAAGGAGAAGGAAAAAAAATAACCAAAAAAAAAAAAAAAAAAAAAAAAAGAAATCCCTCTGTGGGTGCATCAAGTGTAATCAGAAGAGTAAGACCAATTCCTTCAGTAGGCTTCTTATTGGAAAGTAAATGTTCAGAAATATCACTCACATTCCAAGTTCAAGTCAATATGTTTTTCCAGCCATGTATACGCTACTAGGCAATGCCAATGGAGCAACCTGTGCATTCCCGTTCAAGTTTGAAAACAAGTGGTATGCAGATTGCACGAGTGCTGGGCGGTCGGATGGATGGCTCTGGTGCGGAACCACTACTGACTATGACACAGACAAGCTATTTGGATATTGTCCGTTGAAATGTAAGTACTGCTTATCACCAAGAAAAGTTGGGCACATTTAGTCTGATAATGTAGTGAAAGACCTTGAATTTATCTAGAGCATTTTTCCCCAAAGTTATTTCACATTTACGACCTCATTGTACCTACTACAGCCCTTTACAGACGTTATTATTTCCATTTTCCAATGGAGAAAATGATCTATATTGGCTGAAGACTAGAACACAGATGTTGGACTTTATACTGTAGGCTTTGTATGTGTATTTTGATTTTGCCAGTAAGACTAGAGTCACCCCTACTGTCTCAGCATTCCCTGAGATCATGCTAAGAGGACTAGACTGCACCCCCAAGGTCCCAACATTCCCTCCATCAAGTGACCTCTTTATTTATTTATTTATTTATTTTTTGAGATGGAGTCTCGCTGTGTCGCCCAGGCTGGAGTGCAGTGGCGCCATCTCCACTCACTGCAAGCTCCGCCTCCTGGGTTCATGCCGTTCTCTTGCCTCAGCCTCCCGAGTAGCTGGGACTACAGGCGCCTGCCACCACGCCCGGCTAATTTTTTGTATTTTTAGTAGAGACGGGATTTCACTGTGTTAGCCAGGATGGTCTCGATCTGCTAACCTCGTGATCCGC
Source organism: Pan paniscus (assembly GCF_029289425.2). Classification (NCBI taxonomy): domain Eukaryota; kingdom Metazoa; phylum Chordata; class Mammalia; order Primates; family Hominidae; genus Pan; species Pan paniscus. The sequence goes on from NC_073257.2 coordinate 30,672,654, forward strand.
CCACCTCGCCTCCCAAAGTGTTGGGATTACAGGCATGAGCCGGCACGACCGACCATGACCTCTTTATTTTTACCAACTATCAGTTACTCAGCGAAAATTATCCTGTACACAATATAGTATATACTTAACACTGGAGGTAGGTAGGCATGCTATTATTCCCTTATCTCTGAAATGCCTTACCTTTATGAAACCATAGATCAAAAACAGAATTCAAAGGAAGCCACAAGCATGTGGTTTGATGGAGAAAGACGTGAAGGTCCTGAATTTTGTGTCAATGTCATCAAAAGGGTTCTTCACAGTGAAAATGATAGTCAGGATACTCTTCTTATGTTTAAATTAAGAAGGGTGCCATTTAGTTTCACACAGCTAGAAATCAATGGAACTGGGTAATTTATATGCTTGAAGGTTTCTTAAAAATGAAAATTCAGGTTTTATTGCAAGGATGCAAAATAAGCAGTATTGCATTATCTTAGTGGGAAAGCACCAGAACAGATGAATTCTTGGTGTTCTTCCACGCTTAAAAATCTGTAGGCAAACAGTGAAGCAGATTTTAGGTGGAGTGGAGGAGGGCGCCATGTTGAAGGCAGAGCTGGGGCTGAGGAAAAAGGAAAAGGAAGTATTGCTCTTTGCTTCACGTTCCCCATCACCAGACACCCTCCTCCTGGTGCTGGCTCCACCCTTCCCAAACTTCTTACCCCCGACCTCTCACCTGCTACTTTAGACCAGATCAGAGTAGCTCTTGTTTCCTGGTTATCACCCAGAACTCTTTCTCCTGCTGCCCTGCAAAGGGACTGGGCAGAGCAAAGAGCATTCAGTATGGTCTGGGATGATTGTGACACCACCTGAGTAACAATAGAATCACGACTATCACAACTCAACTTTCCAGACCACAAATCCACACGTAATCACACTATTTCAAGCATTATTGTAAAACAGAACAACTTAAAAAATATCTGAATTTGACGAACAAAAGCCAGAATTCTAAGAATTGTACTTATTTATCTCTCTGGATTTATAATCCCTAATTATCGCACTAAAAGTACATTTAATTTCTGAGCCCCATATACTATTGTAATTGTCTTCAGAGTGCAGTCTCTCCAATCCGAATGAATACTCACAAAAGCCTATAGGCTTTCTGTTCATAGCAACACTGCTGCCTCGGTCTTAACTGAGGTAGTTCTATTTGTCTCTCTTATGTCAATCTTTAGAAAGACATTTGATTTCCATTCAAGGTTTTTAGATGTCGAATTTTTGTATTCGAAGTATTTTTGTCTGAAACACATTGAGCAATTTTTTTCTAAGATAAAGCAATACTTGGTTTTCAAGTGATTGAAAGTGTCTTTCTCCTTTACTTAATAGGAATGATATTTTCTTAATCTGTTTCATGGACTTTCTTAAGGGTATATATTTCATGGGTCCAACTATAGCATCCTCCACATCCTTTGAAATTGACAAAGGAGTTAGATGAATGTGTGATTTCCTGAATGAAATGTGGAGGAAAAGTGGTAAGTTACTAATCACAAAGAAAAGTCGCAATCTTGGAAATCCTTGGATGTGTGTTGGAGACGTATCTTGAGTTTGTTCAGTGGAATAATTTTTTAGTCTTATTACTTGTATTTATGCCTTCACTGTCAAATTATATATTTTTTCCTGTTAAGTGTAAAATAATCGTAGAAAATAAATTGATTTGGTTTCAATATGCATTAAAATTTTAAATCACGTTTTGTACATTTAATATCTTTCTTAAAGGGCTTTATAGTCTTCCAGTCTGTTTCATTTTGTGTTCCTTTCAAAAGAGTTTTTATTGTATTTATTTATTTATTTATTTATTTTTGAGACAGGGTCTCACTCTGTCATCCAGACTGGAGTGCATTAGCATGATCTTGGCTCACCACAACCTCTGCCTCCCAGGCTCAAGTGATTCTCCTGCCTCAGCCTCCTGAGTAGCTGGGATTACAGGCACCCACCATCATGCCTGGCTAGTTTTTGTATTTTGAGTAGAGAAGGGGTTTCACCATGTTGCCCAGGCTGGTCTCGAACTCCTGACCTCAAATGATCCACCCACCTCGGCCTCCCAAAGTGTTGGGATTACAGGTGTGAGCCACCGTGCCCGGACGAGCATTTTATTTTATATCAGCCTTAAAACTGGCAGGTTTTATACAGGAGGATGAGGAACCAGTTATTAACCTAGTAACACTTAGTAGATGCTCTCCATTGTCCGTTGCATTGTTTATTGTAATGCTTTCCTTCCATGTAGACATTTATTTTCAAGTATCGTGAGAATAGGTAAAGGAAAATTCTTGGTTCTCTCAGTTCTGTGTAGCAAGTTTAGCTTCCAGCATCAGTTGTGTTGGTTTACTGTGGGAATTTGAACTCCTTGGGGAGATGGTATGCAATCAGCAAACCTAAACATTAATTGAGAAATATGTTTAAATCCCTTGGTTTAAAATGTACTTTCTTTAAGTGAAAGGTCAATTGCATTTCCTTCTTACGTCATTTATGTCACTTGCCTCCATTCGTAGGTTTAAAAACAACAACAAAACCCTTTTTTATGTCTCACATTTTCTACTCTCTCTATATATATTTTTGGAGACAGAGTCTTGCTCTGTCACTGAGGCTGGAGTGCAGTGGCATGATCTCGGCTCACTGCAACCTCTGCCTCCCGGGTTCAAGTGATTCTCCTGCCTCAGCCTCCTGAGTAGCTGGGATTACAGGCGCGTGCCACCATACCTGGCTAATTTTTTTTTTTGTATTTTTAGTAGAGACGGAGTTTCACCATGTTGGTCAGGCTGATCGCGAACTCCTAACCTTGTGATCCGCCCACCTCAGACTCCAAAGTGCTGGGATTGCAGTCGTGAGCCATGGCGCCCGCATTTTCTACCATATTATAAACAAAACCTTCCTCCAGTTGTCTAAAACGAGTTGTTTAAAACATCTCTATCTTCAAATATACCCCAAATTACTCTTATTTGAATGGTCTCACCGACATACACATGAAACTAGCAACACCTCAGATCATTATAATTTAAATTTAGCATTACTGTTTCAAATTTATTTTTATATAAGCATATAATGATTTTGTAGTTAAAGCACCTTAAAAATTTGTATGCTGTTGCCTGAATCAAATTTTGATATGTTTTCTTCCTCTTTGATATGTCATGGGACCACAAGTTTCATATCATGGTGTGTGGTTTGCATATTACAAAAAGGTCTATGATCGCTTCCTCATCAGATATAAAGGGCAATTAGATACAGTTAAGAGTTACAAGAGTGTAGGCTATGTGCTTATGGAAAATTGCCTAATTTCTTAGTAAATTGAGTGTTTCTCAGAACATTTTCAGAGAAGTTATATAATACTTCCTTTTTTCCTTACAAATAAATGAAAAGATTATTACTTCCATGGCTTGTAAGCAGAATTTTATATTATTAAAAAGAAAAAAGAAATATTCACTACATGAAGCATGCCAAAATATTTCATTTGTTTACTAGCTTCGCAAACATCATATATGTGAAAAACTATCAATAATATTTATCTGTATATCATTGGCCGCTTATAGAGTACAACCAGGTTTATGGAATTTATTAGGAATCATAAAATAGCAAAGGAAGAAATCAGCTTGTGATTTTTTACTCTGTGGAATGAAAAAGTTACAAGCAACATTTGCTATTGCTAAGCGCTCCACCTGTATTAAATATATTCTAGCAATGAGAAAACGAGACTTCAAAAGTTAATAATTTATCTGAAGTCAAGTCTCCAGTGAGCGATAGGACCTCAGGTGCAGGCCCAGGCCAGTCTGTCTGCAGGAGTCCGTGACCTTCCCTGCTGACAATCTTATGCTTCCAGAAAGACCAAACTAGAATGTGCAGGCAAAGGCAAAATATCCACCTGCTGAGAAGATGTACGTTTATTTTCTTTGCTTCCCCTGCCTTACTTTACTAGATCAAGGAATTTGGGCTGGTATCCGTTCTTTTAAAACATGTTTTATTCACTTTGGGAAGCCGAGGCGGGTGGATCACAAGGTCAGGAGATCGAGACCATCCTGGCTAACACCGTGAAACCCCGTCTCTACTAAAAATACAAAAATTAGCCGGGCGTGGCGGCGTGTGCCTGTCGTCCCAGCTGCTGGGGAGGCTGAGGCAGGAGAATGGCGTGAACCCGGGAGGCGGAGCTTGCAGTGAGCCGAGATCGCACCACTGCACTCCAGCCTGGGCGACAGAGCGAGACTCTGTCTCAAACAAAACAAAACAAACAAAAAAAGTTTTATTTTTATTTATTTATTTTTTGAGACGGAGTCTCGCTCTGTCTCCCAGGCTGGAGTGCAGTGACGCGATCTCGGCTCACTGCAAGCTCCGCCTCCCGGGTTCACGCCATTCTCCTGCCTCAGCCTCCCGAGTAGCTGGGACTACAGGCGTCCGCCACCACGCCCGGCTAATTTTTTTTGTATTTTTAATAGAGATGGGGTTTCACTGTGTTAGCCAAGATGATCTCCATCTCCTCACCTTGTGATCCGCCCTCCTCGGCCTCCCAAAGTGCTGGGATTACAGGCGTGAGCCGCTGTGCCTGGCTATTTTTATTTTTATATATGTAGGGGGTATATGTGCAGATGTCTTGCATGCATATATTGCATCATGGCAAAGTCTGGGTACCTGAACTGTGAACATTGTACCCAATAGATAATTTTTGAATCCTCACCCTCCCACCCTCCCACCTTTTGTAGTATCCAAGGTCTATTGTCTTTATATTTGTCTCACTTCCCAACTCAATTGATCCCGAAAGGGAAATCGTGCCTGCCTTTCTTTCTTTAGGCATGTGGAAAAGACTGGATGTAGTTGATCCTTTGAAACCTCATCCCCTACCTCCTATTTCATTTCAGGAGTAAAGAAAATCTCAAAGTCACCTTAAAAACAAGTAAAACAGTCCGGGCATAGTAGCTCACCTTTGTAATCCCAGCACTTTGGGAAGCTGAGGCAGGAGAATGGCTTGAGAACAGGAGTTTTAGACTAGCCTGGGCCACATAGAGAGACTACATTTCTGCAAAAAGTTAAAAAGTTAGCCAGGCATGATGGTGCATGCCTGGAGTCCCAGCTACTCGGTAAACTGAGGTGGGAAGATTGTTTAACCTCAAGAGTTGGAGAGTACAGTGAGCCAGAATCACAGCACTGCACTCCAGCCTGGGCAACAGAGCAAGACTCTGTCAAAAAAAAAAAAAAAAAAAAAAGTAGAAAGGGGCAAAAAAGGAAAGGAAAGAAAGAAAGTGCTTCAGGCAAAAATGCTCCTAGGTGGTTTAAATAATACTATTCACTGGAAGTGTTTTCTATGCATAATGAACCAAATTCCATCTGATTTCTTTCACAGTTGAGGGCAGTGAAAGCTTATGGAATAAAGACCCGCTGACCAGCATTTCCTACCAGATAAACTCCAAATCCGCTTTAACGTGGCACCAGGCCAGGAAAAGCTGCCAACAACAGAACGCTGAGCTCCTGAGCATCACAGAGATACATGAGCAAACATACCTGACAGGTAATGACATGAAAAGAAAAGTCGCAAGTAAAATCATGACTGCTTTATTTTTATATAATTTAACTTAGAAGTCAACAGCACAAGTGTTTATAGATGTTATGACAGAAGCAATTCTTAAGCAGTTGATGCGGATGCCATGACAAATCTGTACTCTGAAAATGACACCAGGGATGGCAAATAGCTCTCATTTCCTGTGCCAACTATTGATTTTAAGAGTCTCTAGAGCCAGTGCTAAGAAGGATTCTGAGGGCTAATCTAGAATCAGAGTAAAAGATGCCACAATCGATTAATGATGTCGTTCTTGGACACAAGGCAGTGGAACAATCCTCGTCAAGTATCCATCATCCAGGTCTAAGCTGAAGCCACAGGTCTTTCATTAGCCTCATAGAGGTCAAAATGATAAATTAAAAGACTGCTACCACTGGCAGAGACAAGTCAGAGGCTGCTTTGAAACCCTGAAACCCTGAGTTCTTTTAGCCTCCTGTCCCTCGAACCCCCAGGCTCTACCGGTTTTCAGGTTTTATTGATACTCTTTCCACAATGTGTTTGGTTTTGTTGTTGTTTTGTTTTGTGTTGTGTTGTTTTGTTTTGTTTTGAGATGGAGTTTCCCTCTTGTAGCCCAGACTGGAGTGCAATGACGCAATCTCGGCTCACTGTAACCTCCACCTCCCGGGTTCACGTGATTCTCCTGCCTCAGCCTCCCAAGTAGCTGGGATTACAGGTGCTTGCCACCATGCCCAGCTAATTTTTTGTATTTTTGGTAGAGACGGGGTTTCACTAGGTTGGACAGGCTGGTCATGAACTCCTGGCCTCAGGTGATCCACCTGCCTTGGCCTCCCAAAGTGCTGGGATTACAGGCATGAGCCACCATGCCTGGCCAATGTGTTTGTTTTTAAAATATCTGTTTTTATTAGGTTGTGAAGACTAAAAGGGCTAAAGTTTGCTTGAGAAGAGAGTATCCGTTTTAACTTCTAAAATATACACTTGGGGAAACAGAGAGATTAGGATCAGAAATTAATGTGGGAGCAAAAGCATCCCCGATTTCTTGCCCCCAAAATCTCCTCCCTCCAGTTTTTCTGGACACGGCTATATTAATATTAGTCTGTCTCTGCTCCTATGACTGCCATGTTCAAAAAACCCCTTGTGGCTTCTCATTTCCCATCAAATAATTAACAAAATACATTTTGCCTGACATTCAAGATTGCCACCTGCCGAACATCTGTACTATTCCCGGTCTTGCATTTTGCGGTCACAACAAAAGAAAAGTCAGTCTTGGATTCCTTGTTTTTCCTCATCCATTCTCACCCTCACATCTTTTCCCATGTCATTTCTTTTGCCTGGAATTCTCACAATTGTATACAGTTGAAATGCAGTTCTATTATTTCCATCTGCATTTCTCTTATTTGCTTATTACCACTTTTATTAGTATAATAGCTACTTACACATATGTCCTGCTTCCTTGACAACACTATAAATACATTAATTTGTTATTATTTATTTACTTATTCATTCATTCCCAAGATATCTTGTACCCATGTGCCAGGCTTTGTGCTAGGTCCTGGGGACATCAAAGCTGACCCTGTCTTGTCCACATGCAGCTTTAAGTCCAATGGGAAGAAACAGATGTAAACAAGAAAACAAACAAATGAATAGGTACCAATTATAATAAGTCCTGCATGGAAAGCAAACTGAAGGCCATGTGGAGATCGCGTCAGAGGGGGAAATAGCTGAAAACGGGGAATGTCTTGTGAATATTTATGCCCCCTCTTCCCCCAAGGAGGTTCACACAGAGCCTTCCAAGGAAGGGTCTCACCAAACATTTGCTGACTGACATGTTAACATGCAACAAAATAAAAATACTTAGAAATTCAGTCTCCTGTTTGGAAAACTAGACAGTTCATGGCAAGAAGACAGTAAATGCAGTGGTTCTTCTGTGTGAAGTGGCTTATTCATCACCTTGGAATTCTGTTAAAGTGATGATGCCTGGGCTGAGACCCCGAAGACTCTAGATCAGTAGGTGTGACACAGGGCACAAGAATCTGTCTTTTGTCAAACTCCCAGGTGATTCTGGGGCAGCTGGTTGAAAGACCATATCTGGCAAAACACTGTGTTAGTTCCTGCTGTGTCCAGGTGCTAACACCAGGCAGCAGAGCAGAGGGGCTGAGAGCAAAGATTCTGGAGCCAGACTGCCTAGGTCCCAGCTCTGTGAAACTGGGGGAGCTTGTGGGGATTTCCTGAGGCACCTGTGCTTTGGTGACCTTGTCTGTTAAAAGAGCTAATGTGTGTGAGTCAATACAAGGGCAAGAGCACACTCCCTACCTTGCCTCATTTCTTAGCACCTGGAAAGTGCTGGAAAATACCTTTTTCCAGCTATTTTCAGATGACACCCGTCACCAACCAGAACACATCTCTCCTATAAGTTATTATTAAGGAGACCGAGGATAGAAAAGCAATATGATGTCACTGTGGATTCATAATCTTAGAGATAGGGTTCTTCCTCTGTCTGCTCAATTATTCTGTTTTGCATTGGCCTTTGGGACCCTTCTAATAGTGGAACAGAAAGGATCAGAGTGATTCATATTTACAACCATGCACAAAAATAAGGAGGAAGAGGAGAAAGTACAGAATAGACAAGTAAATTTATGTAGATGATTAAGGAATAGAAAAGATGATTCAAGGCAGTCTTGTGGTTATTTGGGAAGACTTGCAGGCATGAGAGAAAATGTATCAGAGGTGGTCTGGGCACAGTGGCTCACCCTTGTATTCCCACCACTTTGGGAGGCCGAGGTGGGTGGATCACCTGAGGTCAGGAGTTTGAGACCTGCTTGGCCAACATGGTGAAATCCCATCTCTACTAAAAATACAAAAAAATAGCTGGGCACGGTGGCAGGCTCCTGTAATCCCAGCTACTCGGGAGGCTGAGGTAGGAGAATGGCTTGAACCTGGGAGGTGGAGGTTGCAGTGAGTCGAGATCGCACCATTGCACTCCAGCCTGGGCAACAAGAGTGAAACTCGTCTCAAAAATAAATAAATAAATAAATAAAAATTTAAAAAAAAGGAAAGAAAATATATCAGAGGTGCAGAGGTGAAATGGTTTCAGTTGGTGTGTTTTTGGTTTTTGTGTTTGAATTTATTTGTGGGGTGTGTTATCTCTTGGAAGCCTGGGGACAGAGCACAGGTTACTTTGTGCGCTCTCCACCAGCTACAGAGAAGGAGCAAGTGATCTGAGCGGACAGCGGCTTTGCCCAAGCACAGACTCATTTCCTGGTTCCCGGACTCTGCTATCGGACTCGGGCTGCAGGAAATGCTTCCCTAATCAGCAAGGGCTTTTCTTGTGTCTATCAGGACAGCAAACAAGCCCCAGGAGATCCAGAGGCTGGGTTCACCTCAGATACTTACTTGAATCTTATCCAAGCCTCCGGAATTTCAGTCAGCAAATTTTCACTGGCATCTGGATAAGAATGGCATCTCTAACGAGATTTGTAGTACTTCCTGCCTTTCTTTAAGTAAAAAATGTCAGGCATTAGGACAAGAAAAAGTCTGACAGGGAATTTAAAAAATAGGGGAAAGATATTCCCTCCCCACTGTTTATTTGAAAGAAAGGGATGACACTCAGTGTTGATTGAGATATATTGGGGAATAATCTAGAAAACAGTGGTGTGAGTGTGTAATTGCGATCCATTCTATTTTGGAAAATGTGCCATTAAAATGAAAAAACAACCTACAAAATATTTACACTTTTAAAAAAAGTTTTCTTTTATGTGAGGATTTTGAAAAGTCAGTATCTTTTTATTTTATTTTATTTTATTTTATTTTTTTTTTTGAGACAGAGTGTCACTCTGTCGCCCACGCTGGAGTGCAGTGGCACCAGGACTTAAGTGATTCTCATGCGTCAGCCTCCTGAGTAGCTGGGGCTACAGGCACGTGCCACCAAGCCTGGCTCATTTTTTGTATTTTAGTAGACACAGGGTTTCACCATGTTGCCCAGGATGGTTCTGAACTCCTGAGCTCAGCTAATCTACCAGCCTCAGCCTACCAAAGTGCTGGGATTACAGACGTGAGCCACCATGCTCGGCCAGTCAGTATCATTTTTTAAAAATGTAGAACCTGGTTTGATGACTCTAATTAAATTGTCTGCCAATTACTGAAGAGCTACTACGTACTAGATTCTGGGCTTTAGTTCTAAAGCCCACAGCAACCTCATGAATGAATATTATTAGCCCCACTGTATAGATGAGATAACAGACTAGGAGGGAGAAGTTAGGAAACTTGCTTAATGCCTCCTGTTTAGAAAATAGCTGAACTGGAATTCAGCCCTGTCTTCCATTTCACCCTGCCTGTGTCTCACGCACAGAACACCCAGGGATCTGCTAGTTCCCGAAGCACTGATGAGAACCCTTAATTTTGTCAACATTTCCTGGCTCCAGTAAATGTATTCCAGATTGGTGGTGATCTGATTTCATATTATCTGCCAGGTGAAATGTTTCTGCCCAGCAACACGTTTGCATACTACCCACAGCTGTTTTATCGTCTTGCCTTCTGTTTCTACCCCGAAAAATGTTGGGACGCTCTATGGAGTCTCTGAGTCCTGAATCAGATTTATGGCTCCATATGTGCAGGATGAGGATTTACAGAACTGAAATAAGATATAGGAAGTGAAATTTGGCTTGTTTCCCCGATGGTTTTTACCAGTTTCCTTTGGTACTGCCTGAAAAACACATTGGACCTCAATTAAATAAAAAAAAAAAAAGAAAGTAAAAAAAACAGTGTAATATTGGACATTTGTGTATCTTCTATTACATCTAAGTTCAAAAGTTGGTATATAACCATTTCAGACAATATATGCAGAAAAGTTACGCCTTGAGCATGTGAGGCTGGGCGCAGTGGCTCACGCCTGTAATCCCAGAGCCTTGGGAGGCTGAGGTGGGAGGATTGTTAGAGTTCAGGAGTTCGAGATCAGCCTGGGCACTACAGTAAGACCCCAACTGTACAAAAAAAATTTCTGGGTTGAATTGGTGTCTGGAAACAAAACAAACAACAAAAATTTAGTATGTGGAATTGTTGCTTTGTGCAGCAATACTAAAATATTTTGGTCTGCTCTTTTATAAAATTACAAAAGCATATTAGAGAAAATTATTTGTGGACAACACTCATCTGCTTTAAGAGATATATTTTAACCCAAGGTTTGAATTTTGCTTCTAAGTCACACCTTTTGCCAATCTTAATTCAATATGAAGCTATTGATGATAATAATAATAATAGTAATAATAACAGTAGTAACTTACATTTATGGGGCATATACCATATGTCAGGCCTTGTTTTAAAAAGTATTAACTAATTCAGTTCTTCAAGACAAGTTTATAAGTACTTAGAGCTGGTAAAAAATGTCAAAAGATAATTCTCTTAAAGAGCTATTATCATTTCTCATCATGCCAAACATAGTAATTTAGTTACACAGTCTCAATATCTACTTCAATTCTTCTTTAATCAGCGAATTATTTATAATTTTTAAATCCTAAATACACTTATTTTCTTAATTAAGTTTTTTAAAATCCCAGAGTAAATTGGTTTTGGGAATAGCTAGTATTAAAATGCGACTTTTAGGAGCATGTCATGTAGAATACATCTGTGCAAGTAGAAAGATAATTATATTCAAGTTAGTACAACTTTAAAGAATTTGTGAAAATTCTTTTAAAGAATTTTTTTAAAGGTTGTTGAGTACAGTGGTGTGTACCCTGTAGTCCCAGCTACTTAGGAGACTGAGGTAGGAGGAACGCTTGGACCCAGGAGTTGGAGAGCAACCTGAGCACCATAGTGAGACTCCATCTCTAAAAAATAAATATAAATTTAAAAAATGTTTTTAAAAGCCAAAGGATAGTTTTTATTTTAATTAATTGCTTTTGATCAATTAAAATAACTCAGAACAGAGATTTCTCATTGATGGTTTTAAAAAAGATAGAGGTGGCCGGGTATGGTGGCTCACGCCTGTAATCCCAGCATATTGGGAGTCTGAGGTGGGTGGATCACCTGAGGTCAGGAGTTTGAGACCAGCCTGGCCAACATAGTGAAATGTCATCTCTTCTAAAAATACAAAAAAAAAATTAACCAGGCGTGGTGGCGGTCACCTGTAATCCCAGTTACTCGAGAGGCTGAGGCAGGAGAATCACTTGAACCCGAGAGGAGGAGGTTGCAGTGAGTGGAGATTGAGCCACTGAACTCCAGCCTCGGCGACAGTGCGAGACTCCAACTCAAAAAAAAAAAAAAAAAAAAAAAAGAGCAGTAATAATAGGTTAGAGTGTTTACTGCTGAAGAGCTGAGGTCCGTGTTGTTTCTGGTTTTATGACTTCCACATCAGTCCTAGAACAGAATTTGAAACATTGTAATTTTGATTTCTTCACTGCTTAAGCAAAGCATCCTTGGTGTTAGCATAAGCACTTAGTGATTAGTATTTAATCATCATTTTAATGAAGAAGAGAAACTGACTTTAAAAAATCATAAAATAAAATTCTTAGAATAAGTTTTGAAATATGCAGTGGAGGTAACACCTATTCATATTCACACAAGACTTTACACTATCCTTGAGAAAGTAGATAATAGTCAAGGTGATGGGGTTTGAAGCCTCATTAGATCTGGGTTGGAACCTTAAAAAGCTTACGAGATTACCTATGCTGCCTCTGCCTCCGTTTCCCCACCTGTCAGTGAAGGTAATAATTTTACTTGCCTTAGGTTGTCAGGAGAATCAAAGGAGATGTGGTAGGCATGATTATTGTTACTTCCCTCAATTACATTTTGATTCAAGCACTTAATTCTGAATTTAATTTCAACTGTTTTCTGAATGCCAAGTTCTTGTTTGTTTGTTTTGCTTTCTTTAAAAATATAGGATTAACCAGTTCCTTGACCTCAGGACTCTGGATTGGACTTAATAGTCTGAGCTTCAACAGCGGTTGGCAGTGGAGTGACCGCAGTCCGTTCCGATATTTGAACTGGTTACCAGGTAGGGTTAATCCTGTTTGTGTCGAATTAATCCAAATTTAAGTCATCTAGACGCCCCGAAGATGTTTATTATCTCATCTGTTGATCTCAAAGAGAAGAGTTGGGAGACTTCATCAAATATAGTTCATTTCACCTTGTTTTGAAATCTATGCTAGATTTCCATATACTGAATTGTAAGGTTATACCAGCTTCCTGGGATAGGGATTTGTCTGCCAGGATTCTCACACAAAACAACAAAGGTCTCTGTTTAAAGTTTCAATTCTCAGAGTATCCCTGATGTGTTGGGTATTATATTCAAAAGCAGATGTTGTGGCTACTCTTAAACATGATTTACTAAATATGCTACTTGCATTGTTACTATATACTTGCTGTTGCATTGACTTTGTCAACATCCTTGAGAGGATTAGCCAACATCTCTTTGTAAAGTTTGACAAGTGGATTGAAATTATTTTGGGTTGGAGAGTTTTTTTTATGACTGTACCTTGAGTCATGAGGTATTTGCAATATTGCTGTCCTTGTGACAGTGATTTTAACATCTACATTAACACCCACTTTTCCTGTTTTTGATTTAATAACATTGGCTTAAAAATACTATCTCAGTTACAGCTTATGATATTCCATACTAGCATAAAAATTCATTAGAGGTTTCTTGACAGTAGTTTGTAGAAAAACAGAGTTGGGGATAATAAAACCTACAACAGCTTTCTAATTTTTTTAGAGGATAGAAAATGCTGTGAACTAATTATTTCTACATTGTCATAACATAAAAGTAACAGAATATAAGTTTACATATTGAGCAACTATTTAGAGAAAACAAAAAAATGATATAAAGTTTTTCTTATTCACCAGTACCAACTGGTGTTAGTAGCCACTTGAGGCCTTCTATTGGGTATAAATCCAATCCCCACCCCTCAATCCCACCCCAGTGCCATTTTTTTTTTTTTAAAGGAAAGAGCGCAATTAATGATTAGTGATGTCTGCCGTGGGTGTGGGAAAGGAGAGAAGTATCATATTGGTCACATCTTTATTTATCAATTCTCCTATGGGCCATACCATTATAATACGGTGTTCTTCAGACAGTCAGACTTCTGTTTTAAAGCCATTGAGTGGTTTTCACATTTGGCTTAGAAAATTAAACTCTCCATTTTTTGTTTTGTTTTGTTTTGTTTTTGAGACAGGGTCTCACTCTGTTGCCCAGGCTGGAGTGCAGTGGCGCAGTCTCAGCTCACTGCAACCTCAGCCTTCCTGGCTCAAGTGATTCTTGTGCCTCAGCCTTCCAAGAGGCTGGGATTACAAGCATGCACCACCATGCCTGGCTAATTTTTTTATTTTTTGTAGTGATGGGATTTCCCCACATTGGCCAGGCCAGTCTCGAACTTCTGAACTCAAGTGATGTGGCCTGCCTCAGCCTCCCAGAGTGCTGGGATTACAGGTGTGAGCCACTGCGCCTGGCCAAAATCTCCGTTTTCTATATTGGTTTATTGTATTAAAAGAAGAAAAACTTCAATAAAATAACATTTCAAATAGATGCTAAAACACGAGAACATTTTTAGAGAATATATTTTGGCTTAAATAAATTAGATTTTACTATGAAATTCTAGTTTCAAAGCGTTACTTCAACATATGATGGTCACAGTGCTGTCACTCAAGTCTTGAGCTAATAATCAGTTCTATTTTTTTCTGGAACATGGAAGGTAAAAATTTCTGGAATATGGGAGGACTTACTGCAAGGGAATGTATATAAAATATCCTTTTTTGTGGGTGAAAATTTAGGTGTCTGTCTACCCATTCAGCCAGATGCAATTAGAGAATACTAGTGGGCCTCAATCAGATGATTAGACAATAAAACTTATTAGGGGACTAGAATTTATTCTTCTTTGTGTTGCTAAATTTTTATACATATTAGGCAGTCATTTAATTTATTCAGTTGGGGGTGATGATTATATTTAACCGCTTGCATCCTACGAGTTCAGGGAGAAAATTTCTGGGTTAACTTTGGGTGAAGTAAAGAATGAAAGTGGAATATGATTAAGAAAGGGAAGTAAATGCTTTTTAAAATTAAACTTCAATTCCTGAGAAGTAGGTGCAAGATTAAATCACCTTGCGAAATAGTATGAGAGTTTCTTCCAACTAAAATTAGAGATGTCGTGGAAATTAAAAATCGGTTGCATATAAGTTGTTCAGTCAAGCATTCAATTGAATAATTACCAAGTAATGAATCTATTAAAATATATTCACTTTTGAAGTGAGGATGTTTTGCATAAATGATGTACAAGTGTGAATTCAAATATATAATAACTATGGTAAACATTAAAACCACTAGTTGATGTCTCAAAGTTGAGAGAGGTATTGTATTGATAAATAAATGTGTAATATGATTTACTAATTAACACATTAATTAATAACTTAGAGCTAGAAAATATATTTTTTTGAAAGTTTCTTTTTAGTGCTGATACCTTATCTGTTAGTTCAGTTATCCTGTTATTTTAGTTACAGTATCAACAAATGTTTAAGATACCTTTATGCTTATTACTAACTTTATGATAACTTTATGCTTATTACTAACTTTAAGATAACTTTCGCCAGGTGCAGTGGCTCACGCCTGTAATACCAGCACTTTGGGAGGCTGAGGTGGGTGGATCCCGAGGTCAGGAGTTCACGACCAGCCTGGTTAAGATGGTGAAACCCCGTCTCTACTAAAAATACAAAAATTAGCTGGGCATGGTGTGGGCACTTGTAGTCCCAGCTACTCAGGAGGCTGAGGCAGAGAATTGCTTGAACCCAGGAGGCGGAGGTTGCAGTGAGCTGAGATCACGCCACTGGACTCCAGCCTGAGTGACAGAGCAAAACTCCATCTCAAAAAGAAAAAAAAAAAAAGATAACTTAATGCTTATTACTAATCATTATTTTCTTTGTGTGGTAGTTAAATAAACTTTAAAAAAATCATTTAATTACCACACAAAGAATACCACCAAACCTTTAAAAAGGTTATTTAGGTTATTACCTGCTCCAGACTTTGTGGAGCAGGTAATATGATTTCCGTCTTGCAGGAAAGGAAGTGACATTCAGGCACAGGTTACATACACATTAGAGGTCACAAAGCATAGTTATTAACAGAATGTGGCTCATTCACCCTGTCTTCAGGTGGAAGGTGAAGCTAGTTTGGGGAGTACTGGTTTTTAAATCATATATTAGAGTAGCAAAACGCATGTGAAATGTATCAATGCCTACATTCATCCCTTTAGCAACGTTGACTTTATCTGGTTCTTTAATCAGTTTCCACTAAGAAATGGATAAGGCATAGCTGCTGAGTCTTCTTCAGTAGGCTGAGTTGAAGATATTGAGACAGTTTTCGTTCTGGGAGCACAGCATGCTGCCCTTCTAGCTCTCCCATTAGCTTCTTCTCCTCCATTTATTTTTATTTTTATTTTTGAGACAGAGTCTCACTCTGTCACCCAGGCTGGAGTGCAGCGGTGTGATCTCCACTCACTGCAACCTCTGCCTCCCAGGTTCAAGCAATTCTCCTGCCTCAGCCTCCCAAGTAGCTGGGATTACAGGTGCCCGCCAGCTCCCCGGCCGATTTTTTTTGTATTTTTAGTAGAAATGGGGTTTCATTATGTTGGCCAGGCTGATCTCGAATTCCTGACCTCAGTTGATCCATCCGCCTCAGCCTCCCAAAGTGCTGGGATTACAGGCGTGAGCCACTGTGCGCTGCCCTAATAATGTTTAATGTGGCAGGTTTGGAACATCATGTATTCTTTCTTTTTAATGAATTCTACTTTTAGATTCAGAGATACATGTACACGGTTGTTACATACCTAGGTAAATTGCATGTTGCTGAGGTTTGGGATATAAATGATCCATCCCATCAACCAGGTAGTGAGCATAGAACCCAGTAGCTAGTTTTCCAAACTTTGTTACCCTCCATTCCTCCCCCATCTCATAGTCCCCAGTTTCTGTTGTTGCCATCTTTGTGTCCATGAGTACTCAGTATTTAGCTCCCACTTAGAAGTGAGAACATGGCTATTTGGCTTTCTGTTCTGTATTAATTCGCTTAGGATAATGGCCTCTAGTTGCATCCATGTTGCTGCAAAGGACATGATGATTTCATTTTTTTTTATGGCGGCATAATCATGCATTCTTTTCATTAGGTACCTCTCTTTGATAATGTAATCCGTTGTGACAACTGTTCAAGTTTTAAGGTGTAGCTTTATTAGCTGATAATGGGGGAAAGGATTGTTTCAAAGAAGTATATTTGCTTTATCAACATTCTAAGTATTGGAATGATCCAACGATAAGAAAACAATAGACACCCATCGTGTCTTTTGCTCTGCAGTCAGTAAATATTTTGTTGTGAATGTGTAGCAAAAGACAGAATGGTGGTCCGTTGAATCCCCAGGATGAAGACATGAGGAGACGTGGGAGGGATGCTATCTGCTGGGAATAGCTATAATAGTCCACTTTAACTTTTCCTTTTCCTCGAAGGAAGTCCATCAGCTGAACCTGGAAAAAGCTGTGTGTCACTAAATCCTGGAAAAAATGCTAAATGGGAAAATCTGGAATGTGTTCAGAAACTGGGCTATATTTGCAAAAAGGGCAACACCACTTTAAATTCTTTTGTTATTCCCTCAGGTAAGTGATCTATGGGATCTGAAGTGCCTCAACTATTAGAATTGAAAGATAAGTAACATTACAGCTTAGGTGTAACTGTTGGAATGCCGCCAGAGGTTTTGTGGATAGTCGATGGGGTAAACTGAATGATATTACTGCAATATTTCTGTGTGCTGGTTGCTAGTATTTCCTGAGTGTGTGGCGGTGTCTGGGCCTTGTGGAGATCCTCTGACCTAAATAAAAATGTTACCTTCCCAAGCAGTCCTCTGAGGTAGGTGTCATGATTCACATGCTATAGTTGGGGAAAAAAATATTCAGAGAATACAGAAACCTTGCAGAAATGGCAAAACCGGAATACAAGCTAGAAAGTCAACATTTGGAAGGATGTTTATATTAGGTCCTCACGGCTCTATCTGGGCTTCCATGCTATTCAGTGTAGCGTCTTATACTAAAGTTTTCATAAAATAGAATAAAATATCTAAAAAGTTGTAACTGAATTTTATTTATTTATTGAGACAGAGTCTCATTCTGTCACCCAGGCTGGAGTACAATGGCGCGATCTCAGCTCACTGCAAACTTCGCCTCCTGGGTTCGTGATTCTCCTGCCTCAGCCTCCCGAGTAGTTGGGATTACAGATGTGTGCCATCACGCCCGGCTAATTTTTGTATTTTTAGCAGAGATGGTGTTTCGCTGTGTTGGCCAGGCTTGTCTTGAACTCCTGACCTTGGGTGATCTACCCACCTCAGCCTCCCAAAGTGCTGGGATTACAGGCATGAGCCACCATGCCTGGCCTGTAACTGAATTTTAAATATCGGCTAGACTTCAAGAAAAAAAAAAATCAATTGTGTTGTCCCTTACAATTTTATAGGAGAATAAACTACTAAGGCAAGAATTCTTTCTTCCAATTGATGAAAGACAAACTACATATTTTTATTATTACCTCTTTTTGGAGGGACAGCGAATGCTTTAAATGGTTTAATTTATTTCTGTTTTTCTGCTGGAGGAAACTGACAATGTGGCATTCTTGTTTTTTTCCCCATTGGCTTTGAAAGCAATTTCATGTATTTTAAAATACGCTTGACATGGCTAGAGATTCAAAAGGTACAACATGATAAATAATAAAGTTTTCCCTACCTCTTACCTGTAACACCCAGTTTACCTTCCTGGAGAATAATTGTTTCTGGGTGTGTATCCTTAGTTATTCCGTGACTATATAAACAAATATGTTTATAATTATTTTTGTTTCATACAAATGGCAGTATACTATAATATGTTTTTATCCTAAGTTTTCCACTTAATAACAATTTTGGACATCATTCCATGTAGAATATAAACAGCTTCTATGTTTATTTTTATGGCTGTCCAAAAGCTATTGCAGAGACAGCACATATATTTTTTTGACTGATCTCCTGTGTAATGGATTTTTAATTTAATTTACTTCCAATCTTTTATTAATACAAACAGTCCTGAGGTAAATAACTATATACATTCTATGCACATCATTTCATGCGTGTGATCATTCCTGGAAGTGGACTTGTTGGATTGGGGAGGAGATGTGTTTGCCATTTTAATTGATATAGATTTGGCCAAGATCCTAAATAGATATAGATGTGGGACCTGGATGTTGGGTTTGATGATCCTTTACAGGCTCTCCATAATGACGGTGGGTATCTTTAGAGAAAGCTCACCAGTTTTGCATTTTACCTCTACTATTCCTCCTCTAGGAGAAATAGTGTATTTTTTCCTTTTTGGAAGCCTTCATTACAATTCTCTTTCTAAGACTTGGAATTTCCATGTTGCCAAAGAGGAGAATAGTTACTTTATAGTTTCTCTGGTACAGCACTCAGAATTCTGTAACTTGGCCTTACTGCTTAACCTGCCGGTGCTGGGATTCTCATGTGTAAAATGGAAATATTCATGACTCTTCTTCCTGAGATAAAATTTTGTTCATTTCATCAAACACTCAGTACATTCTTATTTCTCTATGATGCCTCCTTCACTCGCTAACCGCTTGATATCAGTTTCTGAACATCTCTATACTCCCTGGATTAATGATTCTGTTTTATCTATAAACTCAAATAAACCAGAGCTTGGAAAAGCGTATCAGAGTTCAAATTATGCAGCATACGGGATTAGCAACAGCCTTAGGCAAGAATTCAACCTCAAACCCTGTGAATTCTTGTAACACTAACCCATTTGTCCGTAATCCTCAGGTCTCTAGGGCTGTACTCTCTGGCTTAGCAGCCACTTAACCGCATGTGGCCACTGAGCACATGAGCTGTGGCTAGAGGAACAAATCATCTTCTGTGGCTGCCCCAGGGAACTCCCCTTCATTTCACTCAAGTTGGTTGTTTTCATGCTTTCAAATATTTTTAAAGTTCATCATTTCAGTTTTTGAAGGACTCAGCATTGGCTGATACTATTTTCAATTTCCTAGGTAGCAAAATTAAAATAACCCACCAGAGGGCTCCAAAGCTGTACTAACCTTTCTTTCTTTTTCTTTTTCTTCTTTTTTTTTTGTAACCACTGGAAGTGCACAGAATCTAAATTGTATTGAGGGAACAGAATTTCTTTTAAATGTGCATTTTTTGTAACAATTGTACAGCATTTGAGCCTCATGACTGAGTAGTTACTTGTATGACTGCAGGGCACAAAATCCTGGGCTTAAACAATGATGTTTCAGATACTCTCCACCTTTAAGGGAAGATACGACCAATTCATCAAAGCAATAGTGAAGAAAGGTACCCTATAACGAACATATACTAAGACAGCCATTTGAAAACATTTAATATGAGCTTAAATAATATATACGTTCACTTTCATTTGGTAATATAGTCCCCTTCTAAGCAAAACATGTTGCCAAATTACTGTTTGAAATAGTATCTCTAGAATAGTAATAACAAGCAGCCATATA